>NC_138207.1:63152407-63679907 GCF_964194415.1 Vipera berus
AAGAATAACACATTGTTTAGCTGGGACATTTTCAATTAATTAAACAGGTGTGTAAAATAAATAATCCTTCATTACTTTGCATAGAGGCCATAATCATAATATTATTAATATAATGCTTTGCATATTAAGTGTATATATGTTGCAAGCTGAAATGGGGAAAAATTGTTAAAAACATGCTCTATTAAACTGGGATTTTTTCCTAGTAATATACCTACTTATATTTCTCTGATTCAAGAAACAATTTGTATCATGTGAACGGAAGTTATTGGAGGCAGGAATGTTTTCCAGTGCTCCACATGTATCAAGAGTTGCTTGATCTGCTAAGTTCATTTTTTTCTTTTTGATCAGAGCATTTCTATCATACGTTATTTGTTTACTATATGTATTGCTGTGGAATTCTGCTGAATGTTCTGAGTAAAAGTATTTTTTTAAATGAGGGCATGTCTTCCGCAACGTTTTTAACTATTGCATAAACCTCTGTACAGCTTGGAACATAGAGGAATTAGTGAGGAATAGTTTATTCCACATCTATATATTTTGCTTCACAACACTTTGCTATGATTAAATGTATAATCTAAACTTCTGTTTTCTTTTTCCTTTTTTTAAGTTTTTATGATTATTCAGGCAAAGTCAATGAAGAGAATTTGGACAGAATTCTTAAAAATCGAAGAAAAGTAAGCTTACATATCTTCAGGTCCATTTGCATTCATATTTATTGTCCTTTATAAGAAGGAAAAGTTAATTATAGTTCTTAGAAGGAGTGACTTTAAACTGAACATTTCCAAAATATTCCAATAGAGGTAGTCCTTGACTTACAACTGGTCATTTAGGACCATTTGAAGTTATGCCAGATCCTCCCAAAGGTACTTATAACCCAAATTTGACATTCTGATGGTGGCCTTACCCCTCCTTAATCATGTGACTGCACTTTGGACGCTAAACATTTTGGTCATGTTTATGGCCTCTTTCAGTGTCCCACAGTCACACAACTATATTTTACATGGTTTTGCAAAAAAAGGGGTATTTATTTCCAGTTTTCAGCAAAACTGACCCATAATGCATTGATTCACTTAATGACTATAGCATTTGCTTAATGACCACCAAAAAGGCCATTAAATCAGGTCAGGCATGTGGGTGACCTGATTTTTGACCATCATAAATGACAACTGTGTTGGGTAGGGTCCATTAGAGTCATAACTGATAGATTACCAGTATACTCTTCAAAAAAAAAACTGTAGGATGATACATGTAGATAAAAATATAGATAAAAATGCCTCCCAAATGGGAGGATAATGTGATATAAACAAACTAAGCATCACACTAAAGACCTAATTACATCTTTGGAATTCATTCCACCCAATTTTATTTACTTTTCATAAAATCAATCCCCGTGATCTCTGGTTTTCCCACATGCTCTATTAGGATGAGCATAGTTTGGGTCCCTTCCTTGAAGCAATGTCTTCCGGCAGGACCCAAGAGGCTTGCCTTTTCCACTGTAATACCTGCCTCTGAAATGAAACACGTATATATGCATATGCCATAGACTCTATTAGAGAAATGAGACGTTTCTAAATTTAATAAGTAAAATATATAGTTGGCTCCAACTCTTCTGAAAGATTTTTATAATGTCCTTCCCTTGGGGTCAAATTTCTGGAAGGCTATAAAGTCAACTGGATTTCCCAAGTGCCTATTGATTTTTACTGCTGCTTTTAACTATATTGATTCATTATTGTTTGCTTGTTGTGGGTTATATGCTGCCAAGCATCTCAGTTGTTTCAGTTAGGTGACCATCTAAATCTGATAAATGAATAAAATCATTGTGGAGTTACAAAATTGAAAAGAGCCATTTCAGGGAGTCCAACTATAGGGAGCTATGATGGCGATGATCTTGTAGTAACCATCCAGAAGCCGTTAAGACAATAACAGGCAGACTTGAAAGATTCTGTTACTGGCCTATTTCAGTAAAATGTAAGTCTAGTCTTCCTGTGGAATTAATTTCCTGATCTAGTCTACCTTATGATGCCAATCCCCAGCTCTGCAAGAATTAAAGCATCAATGAGCTGTGGCTGTTTAAGTTGTTATTTGAATATATACAGTAAAGGGAAAGCTACCACCTGTCTTCATAATAGGTTTTACTGTTAAACAGCACCCAGGAATTTTTTTTCTAATACTTAATTGGGATCTGCTTTCCCATATCCTAAATCTATTACTCTATCCCCAACTCCTGTATGAGCACAAGTTGACTTCTTTGTTAAATCCTTTCAATCGTTTGAAGAATGCTGCCATCTCTCTTTCATCCAACTATTCTTAAGGCAAAATATACCCAATTTCTCTTCACATAACTTAATTTCTAGTTTCCAGGATCATTCTTGCCTTTCTCTGAATCTGCTCCAGTTTCTCTGAATTCTTCCTTAAGTTGTGCATCCAAAATAGTACATAAGATGGTGATTTACCAAAGCAGAATAATACAGAACTATTGTTGTTAGCTGCGAAGTCGTGTCCGACCCATCGTGACCCCATGGACAACGTTCCTCCAGGCCTTCCTGTCCTCTACTACTTCCTGTCCTCTACTACTTCCTGTCCTCTACTACTAACAGAACTATTGCTTCCAGTGAATAGATGCTATAAATGCTAAATAGATAGCATTTATCTTTTTTAGCAATCACATCATATTGCTAGTGAAACGCTTTGCATTTAGAGTTATAAAATGTAATTATTACTTTCATCACATTTCTCTTTTTTATCAAGATCATTTCTAATTTTATTTCTTTTGGTTAAGGTAGTAGCGATTCATTTTGTATCATCAGCAAATATGATAATTATTCCTTTCGGTTCTTCATCAAAATCATTAGTAATATTAAGGGCAACCTAGGACTTATCCTTGGGCACTTAGTGTGTATTCCCAATTTCTGAGTACATTGAATATATTTGATTTTGATTTAATTATCTTGCAATCCAGCCCACACTTAACTATGTGGTATTTAGTCAGATGTTTGACATCAAGATGTACTATGTATTAAGCATAATAGGGCAAGATTTGTTCACGACAAATCCACACTCATTTCTGATACTTATCTCATCATTTTCAATTTGCTTACAGGCTGATCTTTTTATTGCCTTCTATGGAATTCTTTTAAGTATTAGATTTGACTGGTCTGTAACTTGCTGATTTTCTGTTTCTCATATATTGAAAACAGAGATAAGGATCTGGTGTACTGAGTCTTGTGTGCACTGGTTAGGGCTTAACCCTAATACTAAGCCTTTTATTTTAAACCTTTATACAGAAGGCATTTTTAAAAATTACTTTAAACATCTGCCCTTAAACTTGATTCATTCTGAACTTCTGCTTTAACACCAGATGTCTATGGAGATTCTCAATCATCCAAGTCATGGTTGATCCGAAGGTGCTTTCTCTTGATTTTTTTGCTTGAAAATGTTTTGCTTCTCACCAGTTCTTCAGATGAACAGAAGAAGCTTCTTGGATGAGAAAGCAAAATGTTTTCAAGGAAAAAAACAAAAAAGTCCAGTTGCCTGTTGGAAGAGCACCTTCGGGATTACTAACACCAGCTTTACAGTTCTGAGCTAGTTGCCTGTACTTTTTGTTGTTTTTTCAGTTGGGTCTTCTGCTGACGTTGTTCTTCCCTGCAGGCATTGTTTGCATTTGTGCTTTTAATATCTCTTCTTAAGAAGTCCAATCCATTTTTAGCATCTCTTCCTATTATCTTCTCCTGTTCCAGGCTCAACATACATATTTCAATATACTCACTTTTATTTTAAAATCAAATAATCCAGCGTTATGCAACACTTTCCTTCAAAGTTCTTGTATGTCCACTTCCTTGGTTAAGTATACTATATTGGTTAGTATCAAGTCAATGTTAGCTGATCCTTTTGTGATTTCCATTCACATGTAAAGTAGGAAGAAATCAGCAGGACAAATAGGGAATTTCCTGTAAGGGTCATGTGCTGCAGAGACATGTTAACTCAAGTCTCCTTTCACTAGCTTCCTGCCGCTTTGAATAATGTGCAGTTTGATTTTTGAGAGTGTGATCTGCATCTATTGGGATGAAAGATGATATTAGACATCAACAATAATATTGCATTTTTTATTCCTTTCCTTATTATATCACAAATGCTTCCTACATTTGGGATTCTGAGAGCATGGTAATATGTGGTACAATTTCTCCTCCTTTTTTGTGGCACGTATTGTTTCCTCAACTAATTAAATTGTATCCTTTAATTACGGTACCTTATTCTAGTCATGGGAGTCGTTCTTCCAGACTGCCATTATACCTAATAAATCATATTTGTCTTTGATACTAACTGCCCATTTGTTTATTTCCCATACTCTGTACATTAACATATAAATAGTAAAAGTCATGTAATTTATGGACCATTGTTCTTTTGATTTTTATCTGAGTGGTTGAAGAGGTTCCATTTCAGAACATAATTATCTAAGCATAGAAACAAGTCAATTATTTTTCAAAGTTTTTTTAAATTAAAACTCAATTACAAATGAACAGTTTATTTCAATCAAAAAGAATACGAGTAAAATTGCCTGCAGCATCAAATCAGATGAAAGTTTTTACTGATTTCAACTTATACAATAGTGGTAGATAAACTAATAAAAGACAAATATGTAACTTTGGATCATTTTCCTCAGTGAATAAATGAACTTTTCTGACTCATTTCTTCAATTGAGTTCTCTTTGTTTAGTTTTAGGATTTGTGTGGAAAACAAATCACATGTTTATACAGAAAAAATTGAAAATTTAAACAGCTGCATACTGTACCTAACACAATCAAAGCAAAGGTGTTTTTTTTATCACATTTTGCGTTTTCCCAGACCTCAGTTATATTTTCTTGAATGGCTCAGCATTCATTCTCCTTCTCTTCCGAGTTAAACCATTACAAGATAACCTAGGGACTATAGTCAGGCAGGGTACTGAAAACACACCGTCTTTCATTCTGCTACTTGAAAATAGAGTTCAAATTCATTTTTTTTCCCTAGAGACTTTTGGATTCTTGCCAAAAATACACGTCAGTTTGTGCCCATAAGTGTCTAGTTCCTGAAATATAAGGGTTTCTTTAGTATGGTATGCTTCTGTATTAAGTTCCTGGAGCTTACCAGGTAGAAGGGTGAAGGTCTCAAACTCTTTCCCGGAACCTCTCTAAGATTTTACACCTTGGCAAAGTTTTGTACTTCAAGTGCCTTGGTGGAGCAGTGGGCTAATGCCTCCTTAAGTAACACCAGCTGCCTGCAATTAGTGCAGGTTCCCATCCCACCAGGCTCAAGGTTGACTCAGCCTTCCATCCTTCCGAGGTAGGTAAAATGAGGACCCAGATTGTTGGGGGCAATAAGCTGACTTTGTAATAATGCTGCTTGGGGGCCCCCGAAAGCCCTAATAAGCAGGCCTATACATAGAATGAAGGCTATTGCTAAGCACATTGATTTGTGCTTTAGATTGTAAGCCGCCCTGAGTCTTCAGAGAAGGGCGGGATATAAATGGGATTTTTTTAAAAAAAAGTGAGTTTATATATCTAAAGAGCACTGCAAACACATATTGCGTAATTTCATCCTCCCCCCCCCCGTGATAGTAGTGACATATTTAAAAATATATTTCTTTTCCCCATTTTTCCGTTGCTGAAGAATGAGACATAGTGATAGCTTATGAACATATCACTTAACTGATGTAGCTTACTCTAGATGGTTATAATGAATGAGGCTAAAGGAAGGAAGGAAGGATGGATCCTGATGCTGATTGCCAGCTTCCCATAAGGAAATTCAAAGGGGAGGCTGACAGGAAATCAGAAGTTGTGCCTGTTCTTGCTGATTTTTTGTCAACTCATGATCATTCTCTTTCTCTGTCTAGGTAAGGAAATATCTCTGAAATGATGGCCCAACAGATCATGGGTTGTCTAGTAACATTTATCGTTAAGGAAGCAAACACCTTTTGTGATTAGGAGCCTCAAAAGAGCTGCTGCCCTGGTCACATCTCAGTAGGCCCTGTCTTATTCTAAACTAGAGTTATGAGAGCCTTTAAAGCCTTCAAGACAGGCTAGAAGAGTCTCCTCTCTGAATGCACTTAAAGCATTTTGTTGCATTCAGATTAGATCAAGCGGTATGAATTCATATTTTGCTCGGGATGTTAATATAGATTTTGCTCTGTGATTAATGTATAGAAAAATTCATTTCAGTGTTAATTTGCCTTTGAATGTGTTTTTGCTGAGAGTCACTGAAAAATGACATTAAATAAACAAAGTGTTTCAAATTGACAGTTACAAATGCTTCACGGGCAATCATCTTTAATTGTATTATTGCTTCAGTTTCAAACAGAATTTTTCATATACAGTTTGAATGCATGTATATATTTGGAATAAATTCCTGTTGCAGATTTTATTTTACTTATTTATTTTAAAAAACAACAACAATTCTGTTATTTCTTGGACATCTTTTTAAAGTAATAGTCCAGAGACAAGCTGGTTTCTGTCAGCCTTCCCAAGTAAATCCAATGGGAGTACATCTAGTGAGCTAAATCTACTTTATCGTAAGGTTACGTTAACAGAATCTTGCAAGTCAGAAAGTATAAACTTCCCACCGCCACTTTTAATCATCTGATCAACTAGGGCGGGTGCTAAATTTCTTTCTCTGACCCTTAGGGGCACCCCCTTCTCTTGCCTGATTGTTCTCTAGGCAGCATTGTTTTCCTTTGTCTCCCAAAGACAGTTTCTGACAGAAAATGTAATAAAATGTGTTAGTCTGTGAAATGTATAGTAAAGGCTGAACGTGTTTACTTGAGGCTTCTATTTGCTAATGTTTTTAATACACCGGCCATTGTAAATAGCTTTCTGTCATATGAATAATAAAATTTCATACGGTAGTACAATCAATTGTACAACTATTGAATTTAAATCCTAACAGGTTCATTCATTTCATGTCATAGCATGAGGGTTTATAAAAATTACATGACAAATAGGTTCGTTTAAAATCTTTATCTGGATGCTATGGGATAATGTAATATCTGTGTGTTGTGGCTCACAGTAGAGAACTTTGGACTAGAAGCTCACGCTGGATCAGCAAATGAAAGATTTCACTAAGAGTTTCCTTACCCACCTATGGCTTGTGTGGTAATTCCAGCCTTTTCTCTAGCAACAATTATCTAAGCCCTCAGCGTTTTGTTGCATCACTGTAGTTTGCTCACTATGAGGCTTTCCTCAAGGATGATTTGGAAGGTAGAGCCTCTAAAAATAGTAGGCCCTTTCTGACCAGACAACACAGATGTAGCAAATGAATAGTAACATAGGGGCCTTACTGGTTGCCAGTTGGTTTACATGTCCAATTCAAGCACTGTCCATGACTCAAATACCTATTATCTTTGCATCTGTCTGATCTCAGTAGAATCTTCCCACCCACCCATTACTTTCTGTGGAGTGGGTGGGCTTATAATCCCTCCCCCTCTTTTGGGATGGGTGCTCAGAAGCAAGCCTTCTTAATAACAACCTCCTTACTCTGGAATAGGTTCCTCCACCTGTTGTCCCAGGTTAGAATGACCCCTTAGAATGGCCATGATGTTGCTGAACAGTTGTGTCTAAATAATGAAACATAACTCATTTTTTTATTGCAGAATGTTATTGGGTGGTATAGATTTAGAAGGAATACTCAGCAACAAATGTCATATAGAGAACACATCATCCATAAACAGCTGACACACATACTTGGAGTACCTGACCTTGTCTTCCTTCTCTTCAGTTTCATCTCTACTGCAAATAATTCTACACATGCTTTAGAATATGTCCTTTTTAGACCAAATCGAAGGTAAATTATTTTTATTATATGGGGAAGGATCTATTTGAACTGTATTATTAATAAAATAATAATTAACCATAGGAAAAAGTGAATTAGACACCTATTTTAACCCTAGTGTTGAGTTTTCAAAAAGCCTTTTTCATTTCTGCATACTCAGGTAAAATGCAAGTTGTTTTCTTTCTGTCCTACTCATTTAGGCTTCAGAAAGTGGTTCCATTTTTCTCCCTTACCAAAACTACGCAAAAATCGATGCTTTAAAATATGTTAAATTTCACTTATTGAAATCAATACAATTTACCCTAGTCATACATATGACTGGATCTCACCATAATGTGAGTCTAAATAGTAATAGTTTTTTTAAAATTATAATTCTTATTAGCTTCAGTAAACATGGACAGTTTTCAGAATTTGTGAAGCTATTGAGACAGTACAAAGTTTTGCCTGTGGCTGTACTAAAATTATTCAATTAGAGAAAATATCCAGAAGTTTGTTACTGTATGGAAGTTGTCATATTGTTCTAAAGTTAAATTGCAGAATCTTGACTAAGGTACTGTATGAAACACACATTTGTAGAACTTAGTTTTCGGTAACAGTATTGGATAGAATTTTAATTTCAAACATTTTGGATTGTTTGTTTGTGTTGGCTAAATGAACTATGCTCTGTTTCCCAATTGTACATTAGGTTGCTGTATTATCAGATTATTTGCTGGCAAATCTTCCTATATGTCTGTTTGATCATTTCTTTTCTGCATTCAGCACTTCAGTAATCAAATGCATCTTTCTATGCTGTAGGCTTATTTCTTAATCTAACCCATAGATTGCTAAGATACTAGCACAGGGGTCCTCAAACTTGGCCACTTTAAGACTTGTGGACTTCAACTCCCAGAATGGCTGGGGAATTCTGGGAGCTGAAGTTCACAAGTCTTAAAGTGGCCAAGTTTGAGGACCCCTGTTCTAGCATGTTGTGAAAATAACTTTGGTTCTCTATAACGCTTTCTTGTAAATACGGTTACAACTTGCAAGATTAAATCAATAAAGTGATTAACTAAAACTTTAGCTGAAAAACAGTGAGAGCGCCATTTTAATCAATAGAATTGATTTATGAGTTTCTGTCCCTTGTTTTTAATTGAAATAGTTTTCTTGTAGCCTATTTCTCTAATTGAGAGAAAAGAAAGAAAATTCTTTTTTTTTAACCAGGAGGTATAATTTAAATATTGAAAAAAAGCAACCCCAATTTTTGCATTCCTGTAGTATCGCAAAAGGCATGCATGTACAGTTAATGGAAGATTAATAGTTGTCAACTATCTAGGCAATTGTTAAATTGATAGTCACTCCAGATTCAATTTAAACATTGTAGCTAGCTATAGATAGAGTTAATGGTAGCATTTTCTCCCTAAAATTAAAAAAATAATTTTCTGTTAACATGAGTTACTGCTGGGTTTAGAATCTCAGGAATTTCTGTGGTGTTTATTAATTATCTGAACTTTTTTTAAATGTAGGTATAATCAAAGAGTGTCACTTACTATCCCTAACCTGGGCAACACCAGCCAGCAAGAATATAAGGTCTCTTCAGTGCCAAATACTTCTCAAAACTATACCAAAGTTATTAAAGAACATGGGTAAGCAATGTTTCAGTACTTATTCATTGCCAATTTGGCATATTAAGAAATAAACAGATTTAAATACACATGCACTTTTCTTGATTATCTGCTTTGTTATATCATTGCTAGTTTCTAGCAGAATAGGAAAGTGTTGATTAAGGTTAGCATAAGAAACATAGCAGGCACATGACAGGGTATCCTGCACATAGAATATATGTGCAGGTGTCTGCAACATATAGATTTTTATATCTTTTATAGTTGTATTTTTTTTCTCAGTACAGTAAATTAATGGGAATGAGGAGAATGAAGAACGTACTTCTTTGGTGTGTAACTTAGATTTCTCTAAGCTATATTTCTTCTACACTATCACTATCAAAGCTGGCAGAGCAAAATAAATAAATAAATTGGATTTTCAAACAGCCACAGCAGTTCATGCATTGGTATTCTGTACATGACTATGTAAGAAATATAAAATGACTTTAAGGGTAACGGGGAATAAGTAAGATCTGATGATAATTTATTTCTAATACATTATGTTTCATATTTTTAGTACTGATTTTTTTGATAAAGATGGAGTGATGAAGGACATCAGGGCTATATTTCAGGTTTATAATGCACTTCAGGAAAAAGTACAGGTAACTCCTTTTATTTTAAAATTTGTCAATCTTTACTGTGGCAGACTTTTTATGCTATAATAATACATTAAAAAAACTTTTGTACAGGTAGTCCTCGACTTACGACCACAATTTGAGCCCGCAATTTCTGTTGCTAAGTGAAACATTTGTTAAGTGAGTTTTGCCCTATTTTACAACTTTTCTTGTCACGGCCATTAAGTGAATCGCTGTAATTAAGTTAGTAACATGGTTGTTAAGTGAATCTGGTTTCTCCATTGACTTTGCTGGTCAGAAAGTCGCAAAAAGTGATCACATGTCCCCAGGACACTGCAGCCATCATAAATATGAGTCAGTTGCCAATTTTGATCACGTGACCATGGGTTTGCTGCAACAGTCGTAAGTGAAAAGCAGTGCCATTGTAACTTTGAATAATCACTAAACAAACTGCTGTACTGTAAGTCAAGGACTACCTATATTTATAATATATTTTAGCTAGAATGTTAATATTTGCAAATTATGCTTTAGGTGACTGAAAGAACAGAAAACTATTATTAGAATAGGTACCAGTATAAAAAAACTAAAGCTAAAACAACACCTATTTTAAGATTAAAAGTCCATTGCCCAAGAGCTCAGTAAGGTCAAATGAAAATAATGTGTATTACATCTGTGATAGTTCCATGGGCAGAATGCAGAATCTCTATAACTGCATTCAAGGGCAGGAATTTGTTTGGATTAGCTGGCAAGATTGGGCTCCTATGTATAATACATAATAGCTCTTTCCATTAAATATTTCATAAAGGATCTTCAAAGGATGCATCGTACAAAAACAAATCAATCACATTTTCAGTGTGTACCACTCTTTATTTTGGTAGCTTTAAGTCCTGTTTCCAGTTCCTTTGTCTTCCCTTGAATTGGACTCCAATTATTTCAGCTATTATTACATCCATAAGTAGCCACCTAATTATGTGCTAAAAATATGGTTGGAGGCGTTATGAGTGGAATGTTATCCAGCTGTGCATAAGGTGGTGGTCTCATTCACTATTGACTCATGGCCATTTTGTGCCATGAGATGCACTTCGGAAATATTTTGCGATAAGAGGTAGCTGATGAAGTGTAGCTTGCTTTTAACAAGATGCCTGTTCTGTACCAGCCTGCTACCGGCCCTGCAGAAAAGGCAGGGACAACCCCTTTTACAAGAAGGCAAGAGGCTGGAATTACGCCTGCCAAATTTATAGCTACAAAAACAAACAAGACACGAACCAAGAAACAGGAGCTTTAAGAAACAGGAACTATCCAAGCAGTTGCCTTCAGCAAACCAGCCCTCCCACACATTCCCCTTATATAGAGTTCAGGGCGTGGCTTCTCTCTGCCTCCTTCCGAGGAGCCCCATTGCCTTCCTCTGTTTACTCCTAATTGACTGCCTCCTGCATCGGGCGTCCTTGAACGTGGCCAGCTGTGGGTCATCTTCATCCACGCTGTCAGGCTCACACAGCTGGGTCTCCGTGGTGACCAAGTGGGAGGGGCCTGGCTGAGGGCTCTCATCAGCAAGATCTTCAACCCCCTCAGCAAGGTCTTCAACACCCCCCTCCTCCTCCTCTGAGTCGTCCGACCCAACTGCCGAACCCACAGGCTGACCCTGAATCACAACAATGCCTTTGCAAGAACCTCCCAGTCAGTAGGCCTGAACTCTGTATTATGGTGCTTTTTATCGTTAATCGTACAATAGACGATCCCATCCCATCAGAATTACTAGACAGATGGGTTGGTACTAGACAGTTTGTGGAAATTGGTATAGTTTCTTCTGCAGCAGGGGTGGGCAGAGGTGGGCAAGGTCAGTCGAATAACCTTGTTGTGTTTCTCCCAGGCAGTATGCATAGATGTAGAGAAAAGCGAGCGAACTGTTGAATCTTTCCAAGCGGAGGTGAATAAGCTAAAAAGGCAAATCTCACAAAGGAAAAATGAAAAAGAGCAGAAAATAAGTAAGATGCTCCTGTATTTTTTTTTAAACTTTTGTAGGAAATTGATGTTGCAGTCAGCTGCGTTAAGCTTTATCATGCTCCTGTTATTTAAGGGAGGTAAAATAAGTTGAGTTGCTGTTTCAGTTTATATCTCCCTGTTCTGCCAATGAGATACTCATTTTAATGATAATACCATAAGCTACTTTAGGAAATAATTTTAAGTGATGGGTGTCCTTCCTAATGCAAATATTAGGCATTAGTGCTGTATACACTTCATGCAGAGGGATACTATAGGCAGACAGAGAAAAATGTACATCTGAGCATACATTTACTTAACATGGTTTTTAATTAGATCTTCCCATTTTACCATGGCTGGAGCTTTGATTTTTATAGGCTTTCCCTATTGTAACTGCCTTTGTTTGGCATTTATGTGGAAAACAATCTGTATCTGGATTTGCCTTGGATCTTTAGATAAAAAGGCCTTTGATTCCCTAAGAGGCCCCTCACCTGTGCTGGTGTCAATCCTATTAAAACAAACAGGTGAAAAAAAAATCAACAAGCAAATAGGAAGCACTAAAGGAGGAAGAAGATGAGACCATCCATCCTGGTGTGGTGGGTGATTTCTCAGTTTTTCTCCTCATTTATAATTAGTTTACTTAATGTCATGACAAGGACCCATCAATTTTTCTTATTTGTATACTGCCCAATATCACCTTAAAACATTGGGAAATATAAATCATTATGTTGAGGGGGGAAATATAGAACCTGCATCTATCTGTTGTATTACTTGTCATGGTTCCGATAAATCAGACAGTTGAAACAAAATGCAATCATTGTTTATATGAAAAGGCTTAATAATGAAATGAAACATCGGCACTCATGGAGGGATGCCAAAATCTGAAATCTCCTCCCCCCAAACCCATCATAACACACAGACAATCCCCGCCCTTATCTACATGTCATAAATCACATTATCCAATTAGTTTTACATATGAGGTTTCACTTCCCATTCTGTACGCGGGCTTTTCCAATTTTCTCACTACATCCGGGTAGATTTCCTCCCTCCCAAATGAAGCAATTAAAGTAACAGGCTATCTCTTATATTGTCAGTGCAAAACATGTCAATGTTTGCAGCATTGACATTACTGTCATTAAAATACAGATGGTAATTGAAAGTTCAAAGTCATCAGAGACATTGAATTTTATTCACTGAATTCATGCAAGCTATAATCCAGAAAGGGATGCGGTGGCTCAGTGGGTTAGGACGCTGAGCTTGTCGATCAGAAGGTCGGCAGTTTGGTGGGTTGAATCCCAAGTGCCGCGTAACAGAGTGAGCGCCTGTTACTTGTCCCAGCTTCTGCCAACCTAGCAGTTCGAAAGCACGTAAAAATGCAAGTAGAAAAATAGGGACCACTACAGTGGGAAGGTAACAGCATTCCGTGCGCCTTTGGTGTCTAGTCATGCCAGCCACATGACCACGGAGACATCCTCGGACAAGCGCTGGCTCTTCGGCTTTGAAATGGAGATGAGCACCGGCCCCTAGAGTTGGAAACGACTAGCACGCATGTGCGGGGGAACCTTTACTTTTATAATCCAGAAGCTTAGATGGCAGACAAGAAGAACAGTAAAGATGTTTGTGGCAATGTGTGTAGTGCTTCATATCCAGCTTGAAACTAAAAGCTTCACTAAATGGCAGGGCAACAATAATCCTCTGCATTTTGCCATAAGGTGTGTTTCTTCATTAATAATGTACAAGAACTCTTAATACAGAGGATAGCATAATTGTGGGATGGTTTTTTTTAAAAAAAGAGAAAAAAACTATTTTACCATACTTCAGAGTAAGGAGCTATCAAAATGTAATTATGTTACAGAGATACTGTGAATGTCCACGTTGTAATACTATACTGCAGAGGGGAAAGAATATTGTATTTCCCTAAGTAAAAAATTCTGGATTGTCTCCAGATTACCCACAAGCATGAATTCATTCAAGAGAGTCCTTCCTGAAGGAATTGGAAAGCAGACTATATTTTTCCATTTCCCTTTCTCTCTAAAAACTGTTTGCAGAGATTTGCAGAAACCTCGAGCAGGGTGAGGGGGAGAAATACACGATGAAAGCTACCTTCATTCAGTGCAACCTCTGCTGGATCTTGATTCTTTCTTTGAATGAAAGTGAAATCTGGATCCAGCTTGAAGTGTTTTTAGGATTCAAAAGTTGCAACATCTCCACGAGAGAAGGTGCCCCAAATTTATTTTATAAAAAAAGGTAGTATAGAAAATTCTTAAATCCCTATGCATACATTTAAGAATGTTACACATATTGTAAGAAGGCAAAATTTAAGAAAGTCTTGGTAGTGTATACATTGTATATTATTCCTTAAAAACAAAGGTTTTCCTGTCAACATGTTTGAATGCTGAGATGAAAAATGCTTTGGTATGTGATTAGTTTGGTATCTGATTTATCTAATTTTTCCCTTCCTCCTTCGTCTCATAGTGGTCTGAGAAACATAAGACTGGAGCACACAGTGCCTTTGCCAAGGAGGTGCCATTATAAACAGCATGCTTGCTTAGAAATTGTAGCTTTCCTTCCAAGAGTTAAAGATTTATGACATGTGGAAGGTTGCCAAAGTAGACATATTTCACAACATCTCCTAGTAATGTGAAGGAAGGATGCCAAGGTGCACATAGTGGTAATCTAATATTGTACCACAAAAAAAAAACCTGGAAAAAAATGGCATCAGGATGCAATTTATGGTAACATTTGTATGACAACTGAATTGTGATCCAGCTACCTGTTAAGTTAAAAAAATAGGAAAGGTTGTATAGATTGTATAGATTCATATGTTTTTATAATAGTGAATATAAAGAACAAAGAGATGTGAAACCTCAGTTTAATGTTCTAGTGATTTAGGTCCCATTAGAGATTCTATTGTTTTTGGTAAGTCAGTGTACAGCAACTGTGTGAGCTGCAGCTTTGACTCTGTTACTTGAAATTCAACCACCTGAAGAAAATTCACTTGATTCTTGCATCAAGTCTATCCTCTGTGTGATAAATTATGATAGATGGATAGACATACACACACACACACACACAGAGAGAGAGAGAGAGAGAGAGAGAGAGAGAGAGAGAGAGAGAGAGAGAGAGATCCTATATATTCTCTACTGTTAAATGTACTTTTCTTTGTGCGGAAATCTCTATGTATGTATGTATTATGTATACTGACCCATTGTAAAAGTTGTGTTCCTGCCTATCCTTCGAGAATCCTAAGAGAATCTATACTTAAGCTAGACAACAAAATAAAGACAGGATATAAATGTTAAATCATGCTAATAATAACAAAATAATTTATAAGAAAATAGATTTCTATTTCTATTTGATATTTGTTTATAAACTTTTCACTTAAATCCTTGGCTTACCCGTTGAGTACAACTTACATATTAAATACTTTTCCCAATTGATATGTAGAAACTTTTCAACAAACAGGTTAGAAGACGCCTAAACTAATTGTCTTAATCTAACTGGTTGGTATTACAACCTTTACTTTTACGCTTTTCTAGGATTACAACAGACTCTCTTGAACAGGCAAATGTCAAACGATACCTTGGAGCCTATATTTATCCCACAAATAACACATCCTGGATTTGCTGTGGAAAGTCATCTGGAAGAATCGGATGCTTCTGATCCTCCTCCTCCTTACGCTGTGATCAATCATGACAGTGCTGTACGTCCTGGGGTTCTAGAAAGCAGTGTTTTTATGCCTCGACCTCAAGCAGTGGGCTCTTCTAGTTATGCTTCCACAAATACAGGATTGAAGTATCCAGGCAGTGGAACCTCCGTGCAGCCTTGTTCCCACACCACCACCGATGAGAATGTTAATGAATCAGAAGACAGTGACTATGAGAATTCGCTTGACCCTACAGAGTCTTCTGACAGTGAATACGCACAAACGAGAGATTCTCGATCCTTAGCACATGTGGATGGAGATTCTAGGAACACTCAGATCTCTCAGATTTAATGTAGAGCTTAGCATAGGACTATCTTTCCTAATTGTTACAGAAATATTTTGGAATTTAACTTTGAGGAAATGATCTACGAAAGAGGATTATTGTGCACAGTGCATATTAAAAAACACACAAAAAGACTTGAACTTAGATGGCTTACTCACTTTGATACAGTTTTACAAGTTTTGTAATGGAACCATGAAGATAATCAGCCTGTACTGATTGATGAGATTCAGGATGTACTGGTAAATAGCAAAGTGAAATTTGAAACAGTTGTAACTTTTTTTTTTTGCCATACCTTCCAAAAGAAAGAAAGAAAGAAAAAAAAAGGGATTTAGCAACTAAACATGGTCTCTAATGATCTTAAATCAAACCTTACCTCGTGTACTATCATGCCTTGAATTTTAGAGAGGTCGTTTCTAAGGACTTAAATCAGCAGGCTTTTTAATGGTGAAGCCAAATAAATCATTGCCAGGACAAAACAAACAAACCTTTAATTCCAGGAAGCCGGATTGGAACAAATGTGAATTATCCTCTCTGCATGCTCTTTCAATAGAGATGAGGTTTGTTTCAATCTTTTTCTACAGGCCTAATGTAAATCACTTGACATTATGGTTGCCTTTTTATGTAGGAAAAGCGATTACCAGTAAATCATCTGTGAATGTCCTAAACATACTACTTTGACGTTGGTGGATTTAATGTGACTTTTGCCACACTATCCTTATTGTCTCAGTTTTGTTCATAACACATGAAAGCACATAGTGGAAGTGGTCAGTTATGTCGGAGTTTTGTGTTAGAAAATTATAAATGCTGAACATTTAATGGAGATAAGCTCTTGCAACTTACTTGCAAAAATGCCCAGACTTGCGCTTAACTTGAAAATTTCCTCTTAAATTTAATTTGTGTTTCTTATTGGGAAGGGGGGGGAGGAGACTCGGCTTTTGGAAGCACGAAGCAGATTCTGCTCAAGATATATTTGGATGCACTTATTTCTTTACTATACGTTTGCAGAGTTGGTGGGGGCTTGGGGGTATTTTTTAACCCCCATGATAAAAAAAACCAGTGCAATTTAAGCATCCAATTTGGCTTTTATTTCAATTACCAAATAGTGAACTGTTCACTATTTTTGTGTTTTGATCATGCATAATTCCACTCATTAATATCCAACCTCTCCCCCTTCCCCTTTTCTTTAAAAAAAAAGATGTCAGACTGCCTCAGGCTAAAATCTCAATAGCTAAACAGTCTGAGATCTATTTATTATTAGTCTTCTATGTCTCTAATGAATAAAAAAAAGCATTTAATTGATTTATCTCCTTGGATATTTGGGACTGTAAAACATTTCTATTCCACTACTTAATATATTCTTTGGCCTTAACATGCATTTTTTTCATTGCTGTAGTCTGTTCTAATTAACAAAAAATATTTGGATTTTATTAACTTTGGGTATACAAGCTACTATAGTGCAGTTTGTTCAATAAGTGCTGTTGCCATCTCATCAGTTCATTTGAGAAATTTTTAATCTTGCTCAGAAACTTTTAAATGTACATCTTTGACAAAGGTAAATGTGACAATAAAATCTTATTTAATCCTTTATCTTTTAATATTTGTCAGCAGGGTTCCATTATAGCAAAGTCATGTATCTGCAAATAAAAAAATATGTTATTTTGTTTTCACCTGAAACAAATTTTTGAAAAAAGTGCATATTGGTCTCTACAGTAGCAGACAATACTGAGAAACATGCACGTGATTGTAGTATGCAAGCAGTAGTACCCACATTTAAATGTTCATTTATTCAAGCCAAAGTACTACCAAAATTGTTGCAGCCAATGTTATCTTTCCTTACCTAGTAAGTAAACAATTTTTGTGAATACTTTCATTTACTATACATTCTGTTGAAACAGCTGTTGACATCGCCAATTAAAAGGTGTTTTTGCAAAGTCAGAAAATTAAGTTTAAATCATCAAGGAAACACTTTAGTAGGTAAATATAGAAGTTCGGTTATATTAATCAGTTGGTCTGAAGTAAAAAATGCCCATATGTTTTTTCCTTCAGACCGATTCCATCTATAAGTAGTCCTTGACTTGCTAGCACAATTGAGTCCAAAATTTCCATTGCTAATCAAGCCAGTTGCTAAGTGAGTTTTGCCCCATTTTATGAGCTTTTTTGCCATCGTTGTTAAACGAATCGCTGCTGTTGTTAAGTGAACCATGCAGTTGCTAAACAAATCTGGCTTTCCCCACTGACTTTGCTTGTCAGAAGCTGGCAGGGTTAGAAATGGTGAGGACATCACCCTGGGACAGTACAACTGTCATAAATACATGCCAGTTGCCAAGTATCCAAATTTTGATCATATGACCACGGGGTTGCTGCAATGGTCATAAGTATGAAAAATGTTCATAAGTGGCATTTTTAGTGCCATTGTAACTTCTAATGGTCACTCAGTGAATAGTTCTAAGTGGAGGACTGCCTGTTTTCTGTCTAAGTTTTAACATCTGGCCAAGAACGTCACTTTCAGAGTTTTCACTAAATATTTGAACAAAATACCCCACCTCATTACTTCACAGAAGCACTTGAAAATATAGTTTATATGTAATGCAGAAGTGCCAATGCTTAGCAGCCTGCAGGTTGCAAGTAGAAATTAAATGAGCCTTTCTCGCACTGGGTGGGAATTGTGGGAATTATAAATCCAACACATGCCAAAGTACACAATGTAAAAGAAAGCTGCCATAATTGAATCTCAAATATAAGAACATGTTGCAAATCACTGGCTTTAGAGTAACAGATTCCAAAGAAAATATTAAGCCTTTCTGATGAAAAAAAAATCCCAAATTCAAGCCAGAGACATATTTTGAAAGCAAAAGTAATACACGTAAGAGCACTATAACCACAATAATATAGCATGAAACAAACCTCTTTTAAAACTTTCTCGATTGAAGCTGGCAAGCAAGAAATTAGGACTATATGCACTCTGGAAAAGCTTTGTGTGCAGGCCTTCCAAAAGCTTATCAAATTATACTAATTATGCAGGGAGTGATCTAAATCAAATTTAGGGTTTTTTTTTGGCATTGATGACTTGCCTACTGGGATGTAATGGTCAGCCCAAATATGATAGAAATAAAGGCTGAGCTCCACTGAGGCCTGAGATTCCCTTTCAGATGTTTCCAGGGAAAAGCCAATACTGATCCATCTGGGCTGTGAATCATTTAACCCTACCCTCAATGTAGTGCATCTTTCTGGCTCTGAAGCGGGGAAAGGCCATAACTGTTCTGTTACCAGTGTAATCCCAATATCTCCATTAATCACCAGAGTCACTGGCTCACTCAATACTGAAAAAGGTTATTTTAGCAAAATATAAGCAGCTGGTGGTCACAAAGCACCAAACTATTTATGTAAGGGATGGCTTTAACCCACTGGGCCATCAACGAGCATCCTAAGAGGCTAGTTCATCCTCTAGTAAATGGCCATTTTGTGAGTAGCCGTCTGTCACATGACAGTCATTTTTCTGAATGCAGGCATTCGCATGCTCCTAAAATTCTAGAGGTGCTCCTGGTCTAGATTGCCTGTTCAAGCAACAAAGGCCCTTTGCACAGGTAAGGACCCTGTATCAGAGAACTTAGATAATATATAGTAAAATGCTGGTTTCATCCTGTGTTCTGTTTTACAGGTGATCTTCTCTTGAGTTTGCATTTCTTTATAGTATGTCCTATGGAATGGCATTCCAGACTTGTTCTTGACATACAGAATTGTTGCTATGCTTGCCAACAAAGAACTGAATGACAAACAGCTGGTTTGAAAAGCTATACTGTACACATCATAACCTTCATAAACTCACTGAAACTAAAAAAAAAAAAGATAAGGAAATAGACTCTCCAGCTAATGACAGTATCCAGTTTATAGAGAGGTTGCTGCTTTTGCTTTCTACAAAATAATTTGTATATATATATATATAAAATACTATTATTGTCAGAAGGGACGCGGTGGCTCAGTGGGTTAGGACGCTGAGCTTGTCGATCAGAAGGTCGGCAGTTTGGCGGGTCGAATCCCGAGTGCCGCATAGCAGAGTGAGCGCCTGTTACTCGTCCCAGCTTCTTCCAACTTATCGGTTCTTTAAGGTGGCAAGCGTTGTTTCAGATCAGTGAGGGGGGGAATGTCCTCATAGTTTTGTGATTCGATCATGGCCTTAGTATGAAGTTATTATGAAAAGCTTATGAAAAGTTTAATTACAGAGACTTGAAAGAGTGTAATGTCTTCTATTTACCAAAAGGTCTTTGCACTCCTGAGAATTATAGGTTTGTATTATGAAAGAGAAATTAAGAACAGCCATTATTCAGTGTCATGTCCCATGGACTACTTCTAATTTAAAGTTTATTAAAAATATTAAGATCCAATTTTCATCTGTGCAGAAGTTCTTAAATGAAACCGGTAGATAATCCAACATTCATTGTCTTTGAATTAAAATGTCTTTTTGTGGTATGAATTTTATACACAAAACTCAGTTAAAATTATACTTTGCAATTCAGAAATGAGTCTTTTAACAAATTTTTATCTTCAACTGATCTGTTGTGCATTTACTTCCAACATTTAATTATCCTACTCAAAAAAAAAAACCAACCCACTCCAAATTATATTTTTAAAGTTGTCTGTTCAAAACAATCGGGAAGAAAGAAATGTGTGTGCATGACAACTGAGCTGTTTAGAAAAGCATTTGGCATATTTCAGACCTATGATGAATTTAAAATTACTCCTTCCAACTTGTTTTGAATTTCATTGAGGCAGTATGGTCTGTCACAATGCTTGTTTTGTTCTTTCCAGTGTCCAGTGTTCTGGCACACCCGTTAGACTTAATAGGTTCCACATTCTTACATAATGTACACAAAGACTTGGTGCAGTCAGTGCAGCAAAGGTAAACTTTCTTGGATTCTTTCGCTCTCGCTCTCTCTCCATTTTCCAGTTCTCTTTGCCTATCTGATCTCGTATCTTCTGCCTTTCCTAAAATCTAATTTATTTGACATTTCCCTGTCCACGTAGGATTTTTATTTTCCTCGTAAGCTAATGAGCAAAATTTTGTGCAAGTGAGGAATGAGCACAAGTTATTGGTCATTCATTCATTCATCTTTTTTAGGGTAGCCATATATTGACTCTTTCAAGTCTCCAGACCACAGTGTCTCATTCTAAAGTTAAAGGCAGAGCTATTACCATTTTAACCGTTTTTTTCTCCTGCAACTTTAAACAGTGAACTGGGTATTTTCATCTGCGCTTAGTCCTTTCCTATTTGGCAGCTGCTCAATTGCCTATCATAACTCACTTTCTAGATGGAGTTGTTTCAGAATATATTCTGTCTGCAAACATTTGTAACATTCTGTAAATCCATTTTTATAGTAAAAAGATTTCAGTATAAGTCTTTTATCTTCCTTTGACATTGTTTGCCTCTGTCAGAACTCTTTCATGATTAATTTTTAGTATTCTTACACTGGCTATGCATTTTCCTGGAACTGTTCTCATAATCTTTAAAGGATCTCTCAATTTTCTTGTTTTACCCTCCATTTCATTTTTCACTGCAATATTTTTCTAGTCTATCTTGTTGATATAATCTAGATTCAATCATTGTGCTCTTCCCCAATATTTGTCCTCTATATTTCTTTGACTTTTTTCTAAAAGATATTTGGATTTTTAAAAAAAACAAATGTTGGGAAAGATCTCTGCCTCAGTTTTCACATACTAAATCTGTTCTTTTCATTGATCTTGTTTTTTACTGTCTTTTTCCATCATATTTTTTCTGGCATCTCTGTTCTCTTTAATTTTTCTAGATTTTATGTGCATATTGTAATTAATAATTCACAGTCCATTCCACAATACGAACATGGATATATCCTGGCATTTTTCTTATGAGATAATTTGTGCTTTTGATGTCCATCTGGTGATATCATAAAAGTCTGTTTTTAAATTGCTTGAAGCAGGTGTGGACAGTAAAAAGACTTTATTAACCTATCATTCGGAGTGTGGCATTTACCCATAATTCCAGGTTCTGCCTATTTTCCCACCTTGGCACTACAATCTCCAAACAGTAGCATTTCATTCTTTCTTGGTCTTGTCATTTATAATATATTTAGCAATGGCAGGCGTACTTGCACTACGGACTGTGGGCGGGGGGGGCTATGGGTGGGTGCATGCTACAGAGTGCATGCATGTGGAGGTGTGCTATAAAGATAGGGGCTCCTCAGAATAAAAAGCAGGAGGAGAGACAGGAGCAATTTTCAACTTCCCTGCCAGCCTCATCATTGACTTAGTTTGTGGGAAGCCAGCAGGAAGGTTGCAAAGAGTGATTGTGCAGCTACCATTGTGGTTTTATTGCTGCAACCATTGTGAGAATTACCAAGTGCCTGAATCATGTTTAATGTTTAATGTCAAACAAGAATTACATATTCAAACAAGCAAAATGAAAGAAAATAACATGTGACAGGGATGATAGGCCGGTTAGTGCAGTTTTGCACGCCCCCTTAACAACCTCTTAAATACGGGGTGAGGCCCACAGGGGTTAAGTTGGAATTAAAACTGATGACATGACCACGGAGTTGCTGTAATAGCTGTATCTTTGATGACCAATTTTAAATACTACTTGTTTAGCACAGTTGTAACATTGAACAGTTGCTGAAGTGATTCTAACTCAAGGACTGTAGATACTCTTTACTTAATGACTGGTGGCTTAGCAACCATTCAAAGTTATGGATCCCCCAAAAGGTACTTATTAACCGATTCTGGAGTTTCATGGCACCCACCCATGGTCACATGACCACATTTGGAGCACTTGGCAATTGGCTCACTTCTACAGCTGGTTGCGGCCTTCTGTTACTACAATTTGTGACCTTTTTTGCTGGTTTTTTGGTGTTTTTGGCCAGTTTCCAGCAAAAAATGACCATAGGCATGAATAGTTTTACTTTACAGTCACTGCATTCATTTTATGACCACCACAAAAAGTGGTAGTATAATCAGGTCAGTCACCTGATTTATGACCATCATGACTTATGATGGAAACTCTGAGCTCATAAATTGAGGATTATCTATATCTATAATTTTCCTAATTATGTGCAGAGCTTGAGAAAAATATATCAACATTTCATTTAAGCAAATCCCCAGCAAACTCTGTCATGAAAAACTGTAGCTCTCCAACTTCTGATTTCTAATAATCCCATAAATTAAATTACTCAAGAAAGTAAATCCCAATCTCTTAGTTGCTGAATATAGTATCAAAAGCAATTTTAAAGATAGCAATAGCATCTGTCTTGACACTGAAAGAGGATGTTGAATTTCTATCCTGTTTTTAAACCAAGATTTATGAGGGTGAAGAGTTCAGTGGAACCCTGAATATAATAGTAGCTATTATATTTCTAATACTAGTTTTGAAGTCATACTCAACTGAGTTAGTTGTAAAATAAATGCTATAGGATTCACTCCTGGCCCTCTACTACGAAAATTATCATACTGGAGATTATAAGAGAAATTGAAGGGATTATTTAGCCCTGAAAAGAGAAAACTAAGATAGAAACATGACAACATGTTTTCAAGTATCTAAACAAAAATCACAGGCAGTCAAAATATTTGTACCATTAGTCTAAATTGCAGGACAGCAAGAAATAAATTTAAGATACAGGAAATATTGATTCTGCTTGAGTTTTAAGGGAAAAAAATTAGGAAGAGATCTTAGTGGAACTAATTAGAGAAACGGGAGATTTCTGTTCAGTGAACATTCTTAAACATGGGCTACATACAGTAGGCATCTATTGAGGAGGCTTTAATTTGTATTCCTACATTGAGTACAGAATTTATTTCAGTGGCCTAAATGTTTCTTAACCTTGGCAACTTTCTATTAACCACACTGTAATCCCTTGCATTGGGGTGTAGTCAGAACGACTGAATGGAGCTGAGCATTTACTGGCTGGAAGCCCTTCCTGACACCTACACGGAATTTGCAGCATACAATTACTTACTGCACCCGAAGAAAGAAATATCTGCCGCTACCTAGTATCAAACTCACAGCCTCCTGATTGTGAGACAAGACTCCACCCCTAGGCCATTGTGCTGCTTTAAGTTGCAGTTACCAGGGCTTTTTTTGTCATAGAATGCTCAGAACAGAGTTCCGGCACCTTTTTGGGATGGAACCTTGTAGGGTAGGCAAGGCGGGTTGTATGACGTGTGAGTTCCGGCACCTTTTTCCTTTACAAAAAGAGCACTGGCAGTTACCTATATCTTATTAAAATATAATAAGAAAAAAACCTTAATGATAATAAGTGATGTGCAAGAGAAGAACAGTCTCACTCTGGAAGTTCTTTTCACATTTTTAAAAGTAGCGAGCCAATTCTCCTTGATAGTTTAACCAGTTTTCTTGAACATTGCAAAGGGTTGGACTAGATCTGTGTGGTCCTTTTCAACTCCATAATTCTATGGTATAATTATGTTCCTTCAGTCCTACTGATAATCAGACACTTGAGAATGAGAACTTGATGCAGTAAATCGGTATAAATGGCTCTTATTCTGTGCATTTCAAACTGGAGAATCTACTCAGCCTTTCTTCATTAATTGTCTCTTCAACAATTCATATAATTTTTCATTGATGTTGTTTAAAAACAAATTATAAGAGGAGAAAAATTACCCTTACAATTGCTCCTTAGCAGTACTGAAAGAAATAATCAAAAGGATTTGAATTATGTTCTATCTTGTTACTATGGTGGCGGATTATTTTCATCTGCCTGGATTCCTAATGTATCATCTGAGACATATTATACAGTAGATGAAAATATAGTAGGTGTTCTATAGCCAATTCAAAACAACCCTTTTGCATTACTGTTTATTTTTAAAAAGGAATAACAAAGCCCCACTTTTTTTAAAAAAATATCAAATTTTTCAGCATTTACAGGACTGTCCATGTTTATCGTTCAGGCAATGACTTGCCTCAAGTCTACTTAATTTCAACAGAATAATTTTGTTATGTAAAACAAATGTCATGGTTCACATATCTTGTTTAAGTCATGGTTTGTTTTGAAATAGTTCACACATAATACTAAACTGTAAGGGAAGTTTCCCACGTTGCCATGACTGCATTAAAACACCCTGTTAAGAACAGATTTTTTTAAAAAAAGACCACATCATGGCAGAGCATAATATCTGAACCCCAAAACAGCTGACAATCTTCTCCCCTGTTTGTCTCCTAGCATGAATGGCACTTAAAACCCCATAATCTATTTTGCCCCATATATAGTCTCCATTTATATTAACAGTTGCAAGCAATCCCCATCACAACTACTCAAATCATAAAAACATCTGGTGCTTAGCCAAGATTGGGCACAGGTCCACAGAGACTTCAGAGATTTCCTGGGATTCTCCATTATTGAGAAGTAATCACTAAAGGTCAACCGCTGTCTTCCTCAGCTAAGTACAATTTTTTTAAATCTTTCCATTCTTCTGTTTCTTACAATCTACTCATCAGTCCATTTCTCCCTGCAAGCAGCATCTGGCTTGAATTTGACAGGATCTTTCTTTGCAATTTTGCTGCATCTAGGAATTCATTGCTTTACATGCTGGCTTACCTTCTTGTTATAAGTTATTTTTGGACCATAAGAAAACAGAAACATGATTATCAATGAGTTAATTTTATTGGAATAATGAGAGTCTAGATTTCAGGCTTATAGTCACAGAAAAAGTTTTAAAATGTAATAAAAGGAGGCCCTACATCTGACTTTGTTAAATGCTATTAGTTCATAAAAAGGCGGCTAGATTGTTGAAATAAAAATAGCAGATGCTTTTGGTTCTAAATTTAAGTACTCCACACTGTAGTCTATGTTTAATGCTCAACAACAAAAACTAATCAATATGAACTTCTTAAATAAGTGTTGAGTATCATTATAGCAACTGTTATCATTTAATGCTTGCTTCTGTGAAAATAAGACCTGGATTAATTTCCATGGCTTACATGCCCTGTAAGAGAAAAACAAATATAAACTAGCTGATAAGATGTTTAATAAAACATGCAGATGAAAATTATCAATTCTGAAAATATTTTAATTAAATTATATTTGTTTTTTTTAAAGCGAATATTAAAAGAACATGCAGGGTATAAAATTTATATATTCTTCAAGAGTGGAAAAAAATAAAGAAACTCAGCCATTTGGGACCTTGCCTCAGTCATAAGGTGTCAGCTTCATACAAAACTATATTAATATTTTCAAATTTCTACTTTTGGTAACTAAAATAATATTTTTCTAAATCAAAGGAAAGTGGCATTTTCTTGTCCCCTCCATCCCATCTCCAATTAAAGATAAAATGCCTTACTTTGGTAGATCTATATTAATTTATGTGGCTTGGTACTATAGGGCACAATGAGCATATATTGACCAACTCTTGAATTACTGTTGATAACCAGTCACCCTAATCTCATGCCATTTTTAAACCTGTATATGCACTTATTTATGAATATCAGCACAAAATTAAATATAGGACATGCTGCTTCTCTACTTTTTTCTTTGAAAAACGGGATTTACCTTGGCACAGAAAATTGAAGGACTACTGTATAATACTATGGAAATTTCATGATATAGTTGCAATCAACAATGCCTCCACATTCTGTCATAGATTTTTAAATATTAGTTATTACATCACTTGGTAACTGTACCTTTTATATTACTATTGCAACACCAGAGTTATTGCCATATTATGATACGAATGCACATAGCAGATTGAAAATGAGAATGTCAATCTTGATTTGGTTAATTTCCAAGTATTAGGATGCCAAGAACAAAAAATATAATGCCACTATCCACCCAGTGTGACACACATGATATTCATTCATAACAAGCCTTCTGGGTCATAAATCACTTTGTCTGCAACTGTTAAGACAGGATACTTTTTTTACAGCTAGACTGAAAACAGGAAAGTAAATTATTTTGTAGGATGTTTATGCAAGAGGAACAGTTAGAAGAGAAAAGGGAATAAACTGGGAAAAATGTCTCTAAATTGTCCTAATCTTCAATCTAGTGCTATTAGATGCTTAGCAAAAATAGGTAAAAAGTTAAAAAAATGTTGCTTTACCTTAAATACCTTCAACACTATAGATTGTCTTATGACTTTTCTTACATAGGTGTATGAGAATTTGAGATTTAACTTTATTCTTCTTATAGCTTGATGATCAATCCTTTAAAGCTCACTAGAGTAGAATTCAAATTTTCATCAGGATTCCCAATTATTCCTTTCTACATAGCATGCCTGTCATCAGTTCATAAGATTGTTGGTTATCTAATAAGCAATTTCCTACCTTGAGGACCTATCTGGTCTACCGCTGATGTAGTCTACATCCTAACAGCCAACCTTTGCTGAGTACGCCTATCCTTGTGTGCAGTATAATAAGCCATCACTTTAAGAGGCTTTAGTTCATTTATAGGTTCCAATGGATATTCTTGGTTCTTATAAGCTCATCATTTTGATTTCATCCCTTTCTTCAGAACTGAGAGCACAGTCTCATAATTTATGGCTCAAGATGTTGCGCTTTTAATACAGATAGAGTGAAATGCCTAAATGGCAAAGAGCCTTGCTCTATTGCTGAAGAATCAATTTAATATTCAAGAAAGAAAATCATGTTTTTTCCCTTGTAAGTTATTCCTTTAGATGGTATAGAGAACTATATTGGAACAAAACAAGGGGAACTGTGTTGAACTGTGTTTCTCTCTCTCTCTCTCTCTCTCTCTCTCTCTCTCTCTCTCTCTCTCTCTCTCTCTCTCTCTCTCTCTCTCTCTCTCTCTCACACACACACACACACACACACACACACACACTTTGCTAGCAGCAAGTAGAAAAGAAATGGGCCCTGGTTCCTCTGATTGCTTCAAATAAAAGTTTCAGTATCTTATTAAATCTACCAGATCTTTGCATCAGTTATAATAATTGGTTCATGACAGCTTAAGTCATAAAACGAATTTTTTTCCATGCAATCTATTTTTGAAATTGTGCAGTGTGATCATAACTAAACTTTTAACTTTTTAATGATTTTTTTATTGTAGTTGTTTATCAACCGTTCCATTTGTGGTAGATTGGCAACATAATCTGGCTTCTTCATTAGCTATTTGTCATGTTGGGAACTGTGTGTACCTTACGTTTTGTGTAAGAGGCAATATGTTTCTGATTCTGGAACAAACAGGAGATATATGTGTATATATTATACACACATGATATATACACATATATATCTTTAGGAGTGCAAGTAGGAGAAGTAGATGAATCCTATGGCACCTCATAAGTAACTGGTTGGATAACTTTTCTTCCCCCACTGCTACTGATTGGTATTGCACACTTGGGGAAAAAGAGGAACTACGGCAAAACAATGGCTATAACTTTCAACTCTAGACAGACCAGAAAGGTTCCATGGTTGATGATATCAAAGGTGTACAAATAGTTCTAGAAGGACCAGTAAGGAACATCCTTATGCATGGTCGTAGGAAGGTTATCCACTAAAGTCACCAAAGTGATCTCTATCATGTCCTTGCCTGACCCCTGGATAAAATAGGCCTACATATTCTACTTTTTCTAGGAAGCCGAGAGAGCAACTGATAGTTATCAATATTCTTGGATTCAGGAAAGGATTGTTAGACAGCCTCTTCAAGACAGTGAGCATAGATCCTCCACTATCTTCTAATTTCCTTAAGGAGTAAGACGTGAGTCAACCTAGTAAGCTTATCTACTCCCTCAGAGCTGGCCAGCTAAAGCAAATTCCAGATAATTTTACAATACAAGGCCAATTGCTCCTCTAACTTAATTCATGTTGTATTTAAGAGCAAACTGAAGTGATTTTATCCATAAAATGTTATATAACACCCAACATGGTTAGGACTATTTAAATAAAGCCAGAAAAAATTGCATTATTTAATATTTACATTTTGTTTCATACAGAGAAAGTTTTCACTTAGCCATTCTATTACTTCTTCATGGGACTTTATTTATTTATTTATTTATTATATTTTTATACTGCCCTTCTCCCGAAGGACTCAGGGCGGTGTACAGGGCAATAAATATAAAAACAGAATACAAAAGTTAAAAAACGATTAAATATAATGCCGAAATTTAAAACAATAATTAAAAACATATTAAAACCCCTGCCCTAACCCATCAAACCAGGTCGGATTGCTCAAATAAATACGTTTTTAGATCGCGCCGGAAGGAGCGAAGGTCGGGGGCCATCCGGAGCTCAAACGGCAAGCGGTTCCACAGGTCTGGCGCGCCCACAGAGAACGCCCTCCCCCTGGGGGCCACCAATTCTCTAATGTGTTATAAGGCTGAAATCTAAAATGAATATATTTTGAAGATATAAATATATCTTTTCATATTTGCCAAGCTTTGATCAGATTTATGGAATGGACAGTTTCTTGTATGTACTGTAAATGTACAATTTTCTAAACACTCTATGTCTTTTCTACTAATATACATTAAGAAGCTGCAGTAAAACCAACTTTCATGTTGCAATGGATAGAAACCTTTGAAGATATGTGCTGGTTTGAACATGGCTTTGTGGTTTCTCTGTACTCTTCATCTCTTTTTAAGTGAAATATATGAGGTCCACTGTAATGTATTGGGCTTGCTTTGTTAAGGGAACACCATGTGGTAATTGCTGGAAGGCTGTTTGAGCAGGGAAGCTGGCTAACGGCTCCCAGGTCCTCAGACAACCCATCTCCAGCGCCGCTATTGGTTGCCTCTAGGGCGGCAATGGGTTGCTTCAAACCTACTGGCTGCCACCTAGAGGCCAGGGTATAAATTGCTGCATCTGCAGCCCTGTTCCTTAGTTCAGATCCTGCAAGCAATAAACCATGATCTTTGCTGAACTCACTCGCCTCATCTTCATTCCTGCGCAACGAACCCAGTACACAACACTGGCAACGAAGGTGGGATCCTGCTTCTCCTTCGAAGCTGAAAGTCACTAGGGGAGAGGCAGCGCACACCTGGCAGGAAAACAATTCCCCCCCCCCCATGGTCAGCTAGCTCAGCCACACTAGCGACCACGCGCTCAGAGGACCAGTTCCTGGGCAACGAAGGAGCAGGATTCGAACACGCTGAGAACCAGCCGCGAAGACCAGCAGAATGCCCAAGGTCGGAAAGCTGAGAGAATTCAACATCAAGCAGCCAGAAGAGTGGCCCTCGTACCTGTCCCAGGTTGAGAACTACCTTTGAGTGAACCAGGTCTCCGAGGACGGACTGAGGGCCGCCACGCTACTCTGTGTGTGTGGCCCAGCAACATTAGATTTAGCCGAGAACCTGTTCGTGCCAACGCTGTTGGAGTCCGTATCCTTCACGGATTTGAAAAAGAAGCTTGGAGAACATTTCCAGGCAAAGATGTTGGTGATTGCTTGGCACTATGCCTTCAAGCAAAGAATACAGCAACCAGGAGAAACCGCATCCGAGTACATCGCGGCCTTGAGGCAGGCCGCACGCCTGTGCCAGTTCTCCGACGTCGAGGAGAGACTACGAGACTGGCTTGTCTGTGGCCTCCGCAACCGAGAGCTACAGCAGAGGCTTTTCGCCAGAGAGGTCCTATCGTTTTTGGACGCACAGAAAGAAGTCATGGCAGACGAAGCCGCCACCAGAGCCAAATGAGCTATTTGACCTGCCAAAACTGCACAACGCGAAGAAGCCGTCCACCACGAGGATGCCAAACACACAGAAGGCCCCAAAGAAGACACAGAAGTCAACAAGTTACACAGACAACCCGACCAACAGTGTCATAGCAACAAGTAACAAGAGACTATTTACAAGGCAGATCCCTTTCTTAGATGTCCAGGTTGTGGTGGCCGCCACCAACGCTTGGACTGTAGGTTCCGGACAGCCATGTGCCGGGCCTGCGGGAAGACCGGTTACATCGCGTCCGTCTGCAGAGGTCGCCAGAGGGACTGGCCTGCGAATCGCCAGTCGGAAGATCTGACCAGGAGAGGTACTGGGGCCCCAGGGCCGTACAGCATGGGGTTTTGCTCCAGCCGCAGAAGCCTGCCGCTCAATTAAGCCCAAGTATAGACTTCAGGTGGAGCTGCAAGGGGTCCCCTGTAAGAAGGAGCTGGACACAGGCTCCGCTGTTTCTATTATTTCCCTTGAAACATTTAATTTTGTTTGTAGTCGCAGTAAGAGATGGGCAAAGCTGAGGCCTTCTGACATCGTACTAACTGATTTCCAGAATGCCAGAGTCGCAGTCAAGGGTGAAGCCACTCTAGCCATTAAATTTAAGGGGTTTTCAGGGCACCTGGATGTTGTCATAGTAGGGGGCCAGAGAATGAGCCTAATTTGACTCGATTGGTTTGATGTGCTAGGCATCCAAGTAACCGGAATCAACCGGACACAAGTTGCGAGTCTAGCGACAGTATGCCAGGAATTTACAGATGTATTTGATACAGCTCTGGGAACATATATGGGCCTGCCAATAGCATTCAAACTAGACCCGAATGTAGTGCCAGTCAGGATTAAGCCTCGTAGGGTCCCATTTGCCCTCAAGCACAAAATAGACACTGAATTAGATAAACTTGTTGAACAGGGCGCCTTGCAACCAGTAGATGGTGGGGAGTGGGAAACTCCTATTGTAACACCACTAAAAGCCAACGGAAAAGTCAGAATCTGTGCAGATTATAAATGCACAATTAACCGGGCCCTCAAACCACGCATACCCAGTTCCAGTAGTAAGCCACATCCTAGCTTCCTTGCAGGGTGGCACCATTTTTGCAAAATTAGATTTGGCTCAGGCCTATCAGCAATTGCCTGTTGATGAGGCCACGGCCGCAGCACAGACAACTGTAACCCATAGTGGGACGTTTAAAGTAAAGTGCCTGCAATTTGGGGTCAGTGTAGCCCCGGGCATTTTTCAGGGTATCATGGAATGTACACTCAAGGGCATTCCGGGGGTTTGCCCCTATTTTGATGACGTGTTTATTGCTGGAGAATCCACTGAGGTGCTAGCAAGGAGGCTCAGAGCCGTCCTGCAAAGGCTGTGAGAAGCAGGCCTCAAACTTAAAAAGAATAAGTGCAGTATTGGGGTTCCTTCAACTGAATTCTTGGGGTTTTGCATTGATGCTGATGGTATCCACCCTGCTGAGTCTAAAGTAAAAGCCATTCAAATGGCACCTAGCCCTTAAACAAAAGGAGAGGTGCAGACATTCTTGGGCCTCAATTTTTGCCCATGTTGCTTCCTAACAAGGCCGCAGTGGCGGAGCCGCTTCACAGACTCTTAGATAAAAATGCTCCATGGAAGTGGAATAGCATTCACGAAAAAAGTTTTCAGGAATTGAAGGCACTTCTGTCGGTCAGTTCCACCATCACTCATTTCAAGGAGTCTAAACCAGTTTGCTTAGCATGTGACGCATCCCCATACGGGGTGGCTGCAGTCTTAAGTCACTTAGAGAAAGATGGAACTCCAGTTCCAATTGCTTTTTATTCAAGGACACTGTCCTCTGCTGAGCATAATTACGCTCAAATTGACAAAGAGGCATTGGCCATTGTAGCTGGAGTTAAAAAATTCCACGACTACTTATACGGCAGGGACTTCACGGTCTTCACAGACCATAAACCGCTTTTGGGGTTATTCACTACAGACAGACAGACACCCCACATATTATCCCCTAGAATGCTGAGATGGTCCATTTTTTTATCAGCTTATACGTTTAACCTGATTCACAAACCCGGCAAGGATATGAGCCATGCAGATGGTCTGAGCAGGCTTCCACTGCCACAAATTGAACCAGATCCGGCCCCAGCGGCCCGCATTTTGTCCATTCAGGACTTGCCAGAATTTCCCCTTCATGCAGGGGACATAGCCGCAGAAATGGCAGCAGACAAGACACTAAGTAGAGTGCTTTCTTGGGTACACACAGGTTGGCTAGATAAAAGCCCAGGCCCTGAGTTTCAGAGCTATTTTACAAGAAGACATGAGCTATCAGCTCACAAGGGTTGTATTCTTTGGGGAAACAGGGTCATAGTTTCTACCTCACTAAGAGACAGGGTTTTGCAATCACTGCATGAAGGTCATCTGGGTATTGTTTGCATGAAAGCATTGGCCAGAAGCTATTTATGGTGGCCAGGATTAGATAAAGCCATTGAGGCCCAGGTGCATGGGTGTTATACATGCCAGCAATCAAGGCCTGAAATGCCATACGCTCCAGTTCACAGGTGGGAGGAGACTCACACTCCCTGGTCTAGGATTCACATAGATTTCGCTGGGCCCTTTCAGGGACAGCTCTTTCTTATAGTGGTCGACAGCCACTCTAAATGGCTAGAAGTTATACCAATTGCAAACATGACTACTGCTAGGACCATCCAGGTGCTTAGGAAACTCTTTGCCAAGCACGGGCTGCCAGACGTTGTAGTGTCCGATAACGGGGCCCAATTTACTGCGGCAGAATTTCAGGCGTTCCTGAGAGCAAACCTCATTAGGCATGCGACATCGGCCCCATTTCACCCATCTACTAATGGTCAAGCCGAACACATGGTGCGCACCACAAAAGAATCGCTGAGGCGTATAGTGACTGGGGACTGGCACCACAGACTGGCTGATTTTTTGCTTTGCCAACATTCCACGCCATGCACGGCTACTGGGAAAAGCCCAGCAGAGCTGCACTGGGGGAGGCGACAGATCACGAAACTGGACAGGTTACACCCAGACCAGGTAGCAGCAGAAGCCTCTCACCCCAAACCCCTGAGAGGGCTGCAAGTGGGCGACAGGGTGTGGGCCAGAAACTACGGGCATGGGAACTTGTGGGTGCCAGGAAAAATCACTAAAACGTCAGGCCCTCTCTCATACGAAGTGGGCCTAGAGGGTGGGCGAGTTGTCCATTGCCATATCGATCAGCTTAGGAAGCGTTTTCTAGAACGGCCACAAAGCGAGGACTTCATCATAAGTCCTTACCAAGGGCCGCAAACCGGCAGCCAGGCCGATCCATGCATAGACTCTGAAGGCTCAAACAGCCAAAGCAACAGGGAGTTGGCCGTAGGGGAGGAAAGCCCAGGAGTGTAACATGGGTCCCCTGACGGAGAAAGCCAACCTGAGTTCTACAGCCGCTGTGCTAACTGCTGAACAAAATGACTCTGGGGTAGGCCAACCGAAAAGGCCAGCCAGAGATCACCGAGCCATCCTGAATCACTTGAACTGAGAGACACTGGTCTATCCAGCCCGGCAGGCAAGCTGGTAAGCCAGGAAGTGCCTGGGTCCCCCAGGAGTTCCACAAGGGCTTGCAAACCTCCTGCTTATCTGCAAGATTTTGTCCTGAAATAATAAAGCTATAATGTTGTATGTACCTTATTGTACTGCCTGCTTATCTACAAGATTATCCTGAATAATGAAGCTATAATGTTGTAAGTACCTTCTTGAGGTGCTGGCTAGGAAACACCTGTATTAGCTAAGAGGAAACCTGTTTTCTCACACCATTGTTATACCTTTTGTAAAATTGTATTGCTGTAATTACTTTCTGTTATTGCTATAATGTTTGCTCATTCTAGGGGGGACGGGTGTAATGTATTGGGCTTGCTTTGTTAAGGGAACACCATGTGGTAATTGCTGGAAGGCTGTTTGAGCAGGGAAGCTGGCTAACGGCTCCCAGGTCCTTAGACAACCCGTCTCCAGCACCGCTATTGGTTGCCTCTAGGCTGGTAATGGGTTGCTTCAAATCTATTGGCCGCCGCCTAGAGGCCAGGGTATAAATTGCTGGATCTGCAGCCCTGTTCCTTAGTTCAGATCCTGCAAGCAATAAACCATGATCTTTGCTGAACTCACTCGCCTTGTCTTCATTCCTGCGCAACGAACCCAGTACACAACATCCACTATAAACACTGGAATATTAATGCTAGAGATACAGTTGAATTGTTGCTAGGCTGCCAGAGTGCACACAAATGATTTTCTAAAAATTCATCTCCTGCAGGCCTATTGGAGTAATTGAAGTTACAACTCAGTATATGTGTCTGTGTATGTGTGTGTGTATATAGTCGAATGAAATTTCCAGAGCCTTTTACTACATGGTCTCAGTCATGAATCCAAATAACATAGTGTTAACTTACTTTAGCTGATAGTAAAGGTAAGGTCATAACGAGGTAAACTCAAAAAAAGAGAAAGGGACTGTATTTTGTCTTCTGCAGAAAAAGATTGGGATAAGCATTGTAATCATGTATGTACAGGGTTAGATTTTTTTCTCTGTCTCTCTTTTTCTTTTGTCATGCTCTGCCACTAAATGAAAAAAAATATTGCTTTAATATATTATTTCCATTCTATTATGTTCAGACTTACCTACCAAGCAACTGTTCCAGTCTGTTGAACATAATGTTCCTTGACCCCAAATATACTCTTCCTTTATGTTGCTTCTAAAAGAAGGCTTTTAAAAATTATAGTAGAATTTATGTCATTGTCCCCACAATGACATAATGTGTACTTTACTAGGAGACATGCCAAGCAACAGATTTAACATTAGGCAAATTGTCTGGTTAAAAGCCTCTGTAGAGGAATGTCTCTTGTACAATGCTTCTGAAAGCAAGCAAACTATTGAGTTTACAATATTTTTTGACAATGATTCCGAAGGCATATTATATTATAATACATAATACATGAAATCAGGTGAGCTAGATGAATGGCTAAACTTTCCACTTTTGATAGAAGAAAATATTTGTAGCTCAAGATTGTATTGCAGGGTCCTTGGTGCTCTCTGAGCTTGGCTGTTTTCTTGCATACATTTCATTATCAAACTAGATGCTATCATAAGTGTTAGACTAGCAATGATAATGTTACCTAGTTTGGTAATGAAATGTCTGCAAGAAAATAACCAAGCTCAGAAAACACCAAAGACTCTGCATTTCCCCCTTCTATTTTTCAGTACAAGTCATCCTCAACTTACAACTGTTCATTTAACAATCATTCGAAGTTACAACAGCACTGACAAAAGTGACTTATGACTGTTTTCCGCACTTACGACATTGTGACATCCTCATGGTCATGTGATCCAAATGTGGACGCTTGGCAACTGATTCAGATTTATGATGGTTGCAGTGTCTCGGGGTCCTGTGACCCCCTTTTGCTACTTTCTGACAAGCAAAGCCAGTGGGAGAAGCCAGATTCATTTAGCAACCGTGTTCCTAACTTTATCAACTGCAGTGACTCACTTAACAACTGTGGCAAGACAGGTCATCAAATGGGACAAAAGTGCTATCTTGCTTAGCAACAGAAATTGTGGGCTCAGTTGTGATTGTGAGTGGACGACTCCCTCTAGTTGAGTCATTTGGTAGGGATTTTACATGAGGAACGTCAGGTTTTGAATCTTAATGTCAGTATTTAAGTGAAACCGCCCTAGTTTTTTCTGGAACCACACAGGTACATGCCTGCACCTGTTCACACCCATAAGCACAATGAGCCATGGCAGTTTTTAAGCCTTGAAAGCATTCAAGTATTGTCTTCCATAGTCCATAATTCAAACTATGTAATAATAGGAAAATGAATGTTGGACATTACAGGATGGCAATATGATAATCATACCATATCTGCAATTGTTTAATATCTCTGAGTGTGTCTGTCTTTAGATTTTAATTGCATCCAATTACCATCCTATGCCTGCCATTATTATGAATAGTAATACAAATGAGACATAATAGTTATTGAGGATCTGGAAAAATGAATCTGAATTAATAATGAATGGACTAGAAATGTTACAAATATAGTTGAGGGATCTCAGAATACCAATTGTTTCAAATTTAATTGGAAAATGTCTAACCAGTGAGAAAGAGATGTATTTTTCCCTTACCAAAATTCACAATTCTTGGACAATAGAGGAGAGAGATGAGGAACTGGGTGTCTGTGGTTAATGCAATGTGGTTAATGCAATGTTTCTCAACCTTGGCAACTTCTCAGAATTCCCCATCCAGTATTAGGAATCAAGGAATGCTATTCCCCTATCTTTTTTTCAAGCCAAGGATCACAACTTGAGTGGAGTAATGACTATATTTAAAATGTGAGCAGACCAACATAAAAATAAAAACTGATTTTACTCCCATGTCTTAAATTACAGGTAGCATTTCTTTTCTTATATTTGATTATTTATGTTGTGACATGAAAAATGGCAATCTAAAGGCAAGGGTTCTTAAGATTGCAGGATATATATTTCTACTTTAGAGACAAAGTTGTGGGAGTAACCTAGCGTATAGTAGCAAAATCGTGGTGTTTTCTCTTTCTTTTTTAATGGACTTTGTGCACTGATTCCTACCTTGTTTGTGTTGGTGGCTTTCCTGAGATTATAATAAATGGGTCCTGACTCATTACTCTGGGAATATTATGAAGTCTATACTGCATTATAAATCCATTTTTCTTGTGTTGTACTACACCTCATATTCACAGTAGTAAGGACCAACTAAGATTTATGGCATTAATTGCCAAAAACTGCTAGAAGGTGCATAGAAAAAAAATCTGTTCTCAGATTTCTATAAAGTTCTCGGTGAACTCAGATAACTTTACATTCGTGAAATAGTTTGTATAAAATCCTAAATAACTTCCACATCTTGCACACTGTGCTATATATAGTAATGATGTGGAGATATAATACTATGCAAATGCATGCATATTTCTGCCTCTGCCTGCTGGGGAAATTGAGACAGCTATGAATGTATTATTGCCCATCCTATATGGGCTAGCACACAAACTTAGAATCATTGCTCTTGTCCCATTACCTTGATAGATTGAACAAAGAGAACATTCTCCACTTATTAGTGGCTTTAATTTCTGCTCTACAGAAATTCTGCTATTGGTGTTTGGGAGTTTTATGTTTTAGAGAGTGAGCTAGTTCTTTTAATTGATTAAAAATTATTTAGATTGGTTTAATTGTTTGAGGTTTTTCTTTATTGATTGTCCTTTTAATATGAGTAATCAAAAGCTGGTCTTTAACAATAAAAGAAGTTTATATCAACCTTTTATATGACAAGGGGTACAAAGATAGGTCTCCATGGGGTTTGAATAATTCTGTCCTATTTTTAGATGATCACAATAGAGACAGCCTGCAGTCTGTTCCAGTTGCTCCTTTGAAAAATGTATTTAAGACAAAATTAATGGTATGAGAAAGAACCAAATAGATTTATTGTTTAACACAATAAGGAAAGCAAGCATCTCTATTTATTGAAGCAACAAGGTAATGACTGCTTTGAATAGCTCAGAAGATACATCCTTTTGTGTTTTGGTTTCTATCTGGTTTGGAGGATGTCTGGAGATCATTATGGAAAAAAAATTCTGAACTGAAAGTTTTTTTCCTTTGCATTCAAAAGGAAATTGATCATTTCTAAAATTGGGTCTGAGGTTGAAAGATAGATATAGTAGATAAATTACAGGGCTGATCAGCTGCCATTAGTCCCACTACCCAACATATGGAGAAGATTTTAGGCTCTGCTTGTTGAGACCACCACGATGTCTACTTTAATCAATATCGGTAGTTTGCTATTTAAGAACCTGGACTTGGATTAGAAAGGTTCATATTTCTGCTTGACCACAGAATTCATATGGTGGTCATCCTGGACAGGACTGTAGATATGACGAAGTATAATGGGAAGTACATGTCTGCACCATGCAAATATATTTCATATGTGTGTGGGTGTGACCTGTTGAGGAAAATTGGGCTATGTGTGATATAAACACAACAATATGTAAAGAGTTGCTGTCAGCTAAAGAAACATCTTCTGGCTCTAAGTAATATGCAAATAAGCCAGGTATGTGTTATCCTGTTTTTATCTCTTTGCATGAACTACCTAAATATGTGTGCAGGACTGGGGCCTGGATGGTTATGTTTTCTTGTGCAAAATGGATTGTGTTGTTGTTAGAATCTTGCCAACTCTTCTTCCCTTTGGAAAAAGGATCAAATCATTCTAATGTGATCCACCACAGTGAGTGGGTGATACTGTTTTCCTTCTCCCTCAAAGCAAAAGCCAAACCAAATATGGTCTCTAGATTTCCCACAATGTGTTCCTTAGTTTTTCTTTAGCCGAAATTCAATCTGCTGTTTACTATACTTCAAGAACTGCATGACCTAATCCAGTTATATGATTCTGTTTTTACCCCCTCTGTCACCTAAGCCATTTGGCTTATTTCACTCAGGAGAAGCATTGTGGATTCTAACGTACTTCATTTTTCCAATTGCAGAATCTTAATGCAAATTATAGCAGTCCTTTCCTATCACCACTACCATCAGAAACACCCCAGTATTCAATTAAAGCAAAGATGTGGGAAACCTTTGACTTCTGTGTGCTTTTAACATACAATTTTCCATTACTTTCTAATCATTGGGCAATCAGACTGAAGTGAAAACAGAATCCAATAACATTTGGAGTTTCCCATTTCTGATTTCATGGGTTTAAACTTCTCAGTAAAATGCAGATGTAAGATATTTTCATGAAATAAATTTAATTAAAGCTTAGCGGGAAAGAGATTTTTTTAACTATGTTGAAAGCTCAATTTTGTTACATCACAAGAGACTATTCCTAGCATCTTCCTGTTAGATGAGCTAGAATTTCATGTGATGTACCCAACTAAACAGAGGTCATAGAGGTTTTCTGGGGACATGAGACTAACCTCAGCAGCTATATATGCTAAGCAATTAAAAGTTCTCTGTAGTGTAGATATTCAGTTCAATTCAGTTATTTTTCTAAAACACTGATTTCTCTTTCTCTCTCAAGCATGCATGGACTCTCACAGAGATATTATAGCATTTCCCTTTACAGTATCTATCAACCAATTACCGTATTTTCCGGCATATAAGATGACTTTTTAACCCATGAAAATCTTCTCAAAAGTTGGGGGGTCGTTTATACGCCCAGTCGTCTTATACGCTGGAAAATAGTACATAAATCAATCGAGCGCCCCTGTTCTTGCAAAGCAACTTCAAGCCTCCTTAGTCCAGTCCCCCCTCCAACGTGACTCTCCCTTCCCACCCCAAGAGCCTCTAAGCCCCTTCCCCTCCCCCTTGCAAACGCCAGACCCCGGGAGCTCTTGCGTTTATTCCAAAGGGTGGGTGGAAGGAAAAGCCCCTTTCGGCTCCGGCGTGGCTTCCTCACTGTGGAGGAAGCAGGGCAGGCTGGTGTCGGGCGGGAGCCGGCAGGGCAGTCCTGTGCACGCGCGTGCTCCCCGGCTGCTAAGGAGTCCTCGGGGAGCCGTGGCAGGCGCCTCACGCTCTTCCCTCTCGAGGCAGCACCAGCGGAGCCGTCCGGCATCGGGCGGGAGCCGGCAGGGCAGTCCTGTGCACGTGTGTGCTCCCCGGCTGCTAAGGAGTCCTCGGGGAGCCGTGGCAGGCGCCTCACGCTCTTCCCTCTCGAGGCAGCACCAGCGGAGCCGTCCGGCATCGGGCGGGAACCGGCAGGGCTTTGCACCATCTGCATCAGATGGGTCTGAATCGGGCTTGTGTCAGTGTTCTGAACCAGCCCTCTTCTGGCCTTGTAATAAGACAAACCCCTATTCAGAAAGAAGAGACTGGAGAGCGTCCAAGGCTAAAAGGCATCTGCCAAGATTTATTACGCAGTTAACAAAAACACTAGAGCTTGTCTTCTCAAGCGGAAAAGTTGCTTTCAGCAACCAGCCCCTCCCCAAACACTCCTTTTATAGAGAGCTCAGGGCGTGGTCTCCCTGTGCCTCCTCCCGAGGAGTCCCGCAGCCTTTCTTTGTTTGTTCCTGCTCGACTGCCTCCTGCGTCGGGCGTCCTTGAACAGGGCCAGCTGTGGGTCATCTTCCTCCGCACTCTCGGGCTCACGCAGCTGAGAAGAGGTCCCCGGCTGAGGGCTCTGCAAAGCCTCCAAACCATCATCAGCCGGTTCGTTTCCCTCCTCCCCCTCATCTGAGTCATCCGATACATCGGAGCCGGCTGTCGGACCCACAGGCTGGCCCTGAGTCACAACAGTCAGACACTTGGCAACTGGCATGTAAGTATTTTCCGGCGTATAAGACGAAAAATCTTGAAAATCTTCTCAAAAGTCGGGGGTCGTCTTATACGCCCAGTCGTCTTATACGCCGGAAAATACGGTAGTTGTACTTCTTTCATACAACGTATATTTATTTTTCTGTACATGTTTTTAAACGTTGATTCAAAAAGGAAAAGGGAAAAAGACTGATCTTGAAATATTGAAATATGCACATACGATTAAAAACACTATTTTTACTTTAAATATTTCTCCCACAAGTACATTGCTAAAAGTTATTTTTAAAATGGCTTTAGCTCAAAGATAGGCAATGGGGAAATGGGGTGGGGCAAGTGGAAATGGTGTTAGTTTCAAAGACCGTGACTGAGTATTTGAGGACCATGTAATATGAACATAGGCATTTAGAAGGGGCAAGGAAAGACAAATGTCAAACATAAAATGAAAGGCTGCAATGCAAACTCTGCTCTTTAATGACTCCTGATAACTATCCAGATTTCTTGGCAATATTTTCAGAAGTGGTTTTCCATTGTCTCCTTCCCAGGCCCAGGGACAGGCAGTTGGCTTTGTGCCTAATGGACGATCAGAACCTAGTCTCCTGCTATCTACACCAGTGGCTTTAATCACCACAGCAAGCTGTGTCTTGCCTTAAGTACCAGTGTGCAATGTTACAATATAAGTATGAAAAAGTGGAGTTGTGTCATGATCTCACAATACATGTTTCATCAGCGTAGATAATAATGGATGATCATGATTACAAAATCTTTGAATTGTGACATTGTGTCATTAGCACCCTTGGCGTTGGTATGGATGGTTTTCTTTTTGAAGCCCAAGAAGACACCCAGAGATGGCTCAGTCATGCTACATTGTGCAGCAGCAGCAGCAGCAAAATCCTTGTTCCTCAAACAATGAGAACTTTATGGGGGGGAAAAATTACTGCCTCAATTGTCACGTCTTTTTAAAAATGTGGATTATTTTTAGCTCTTCCTTCTGCTCCATAAGTACTTGTGGTGATGTACCGTATTAACAAAACCACTAAAAAAAGCTTCCAACTATTAGAAACAAAAAAAATGAGCACTGTTTTATGTAATAAAACCAGACATTAACTTTAAAATTAGAGACCAGCATCAAGTATTATACACAAGGCATGTAACAGTGTTAGAACAATGCTGACTTCATCATTAACTTATCTCCAAATGCATTTTCACTAAAAAGAATAGTTTGTCCTGTTAATTAGATTTAGGAAGGGCCTATGGGCAATTTAGTTTTTCCCTAAACAATTATCTCTCCACAGTACCTATTGTCTATCTATTCTAAAAGAACGAATGACTAAATAAATGTATTACAATTTATAGTTTGCATACAAAGTCACATAAGGTGGGGTAAAATATAAATAAGAGACATAAATATAGATCATTCAAGCAAACAAATACACTACTGTATATGTGGCTTAAAATACATGTTATTTCCCCAATGAGGCACTATTGCCTGCACATGAACTTGATCAAGTCCAACTACTTCAATAATGGTGCAGGTTTTTTTTAAAAAAAACAGTCTGGTTTATATAGTAGATTTTCTGTCCATTCTGCATTCAAAATTTCCAGGTAATCTTATGTTCTAACATAATTTAGAATATAATGCTTGAGACAGAATTACATTAACTGAAATAAACATGAAACGTCTGCTGTTCTCCTTGGCAAACTGCCACTTTTGCTATATCTTCCTAGAAATGCATAACTTAAAACCATTCATTTGCTTTGTTCTCTTCTTGTAAACTTGTGTAGTGGAAAATAATGCTTCATAATGAAGCATACATCTGTATTTTATATATCCAACGTTTAGCTCTGTTGCTTTCTATAATAGGAATTTCTAACCGTATTGGAACATTTGCTACTTTTACACTATCTAGAATATTTCACCCTTTTTCGAAATATAGGCTACTTCAACTATGCTGGTTGGCTTTTAAGAATGAGAAATTCCATTAGTGTTGCTTTCCTCAATCTGTATAGATGTGTTTCAACTCCCACATTTCCCGGTCAATATGATTATATTGTAAAATTGATGGGACGAGAGTGAATCAAAATAAAACAATTGGAGAAATTGAAACTGGAAAGAAGGAAGGGCAAGCTAAATGAAACACCACTGCATTTATTAGATTACATCTATGCTTTTAATCCATACTGACTGAGTTAATTGGCTAAACTCAGCAAAAATAAAATAATAAAAATATAATTAAAGTGCTCACATAAAACATAAAACCATCAAAAGTCCTGTGATGTATGGTTGATATTTATTCTTCTCACATACACAGTGAACTCTCTGAATTAAGAAACCTTGAATTCTCTTCCACATCTTCAAAGAGATTCACATATCACACTAAGTCATAGTTTGTCTCCCCTGAGTCTAAGTCTATTGGCTGGGCTCATACTATGCTCAAAACCCAAACCAAACAAACCCCTTTGTGGTTTAATCCAAAGCGTAAACAAGAACAGTAATTCATGATAGGTCAAATCCAGCTAATAAAAGTCTCAAATCAAGAAACTGCATGTATCTACAATGTCATTTTAATCCTTGTTCAAATGCTGTACTGTTTACGTAAAGGTTAGTTACATTTTTCATTGGAAACAAGCAGTCTTGGTTTCTATGCATTGCTCTCTTTCCTTTCCCATCTATATTTGTTCAGCCCCCGGACTCCCCACAGTTCACTTTTACTCAAGAGTCAGGATCTCACAGGCTAATTTGGACTTGACTCACTATCTCTTACCCTACTCCACAAGATTAAAGCTGCTCTCAAAGGAATATGCTTTTTTTTGAGCTTTTGGATTCCCAAAGATGCTTTTTTTTAAGGTGCTTTTTTCAAGAGGCAAGTGGGCTTTGTCCAGAAAGTCTGTTTGCCTCTTGAAAAAAGCACCTTTGGGACAACCATGATCTGGATGACTGAGAATCTCCTGAGATATTGGAATTTGCTGTTGCTGTTAGCTGCGAAGTCGTGTCCGACCCATCGCGACCCTATGGACAACATTTCTCCAGGCCTTCTTGTCCTCTACCATCTTCTGGAGTCCATTTAAGCTCGCGCCTACTGCTTCAGTGACTCCATCCAGCCACCTCATTCTCTGTCGTCCCCTTCTTCTATTGCCCTCGATCTTTCCCAGCATTAGGCTCTTCTCCAGTGAGTCCTTCCTTCTCATTAGGTGGCCAAAGTACTTGAGTTTTAGCTTCAGAATCTGGCCTTCTAAAGAGCAGTCAGGATTGATCTCCTCTAGGACTGACCGGTTTGATCGCCTTGCAGTCCAAGGGACTCGCAGGAGTCTTCTCCAGCACCACAGTTCAAAGGCCTCAATTCTTTCTCACTCAGCCTTTCTTATGGTCCAACTTTCACTGCCATACATTGCAACTGGGAAGACCATAGCCTTGACTATACGCACTTTTGTTGACAGGGTGATGTCTCTGCTTTTTAGTGTGCTGTCTAGATTTGCCATGGCTTTCCTCCCCAGGAGCAAGCGTCTTTTAATTTCTTGGCTACAGTCCCCGTCTGCAGTGATCTTGGAGCCCAGGAAAATAAAATCTGTCACTACCTCCATTTCTTCCCCATCTATTTGCCAGGAATTGAGAGGGCCAGATGCCATGATCTTGGTTTTCTTAATGTTAAGTTTCAACCCAAGTTTTGCACTCTCCTTCTTCACCTGCAACAAGAGGCTCTTTAGTTCTTCTTCACTTTCTGCCATTAGAGTGGTATCATCTGCGTATCTTAGGTTGTTGATATTTCTTCCGGCAATCTTAATTCCAACTTTTGATTCATCTAGCCCTGCCTTTCTCATGATGTGCTCTGCATATAAGTTAAATAGGCAGGGCGACAGTATACAGCCTTGCCGGACTCCTTTCCCAATTTTGAACCAATCAGTGGTTCCGTGTCCAGTTCTCACTGTTGCTTCTTGACCCGCATATAGGTTTCTCAAGAGACAAATAAGATGGTCTGGTACTCCCATCTCTTTAAGAACTTGCCACAGTTTGTTGTGATCCACACAATCAAAGGCTTTAGCATAGTCAATGAAGCAGAAGTAGATGTTTTTCTGGAACTCCCTAGCTTTCTCCATGATCCAGCGTATGTTGGCAATTTGATCTCTAGTTCCTCTGCCTCTTCGAAATCCTGCCTGTACTTCTGGTAGTTCTCGATCCACATACTGCTGAAGTCTAGCTTGTAGGATTTTAAGCATGACTTTACTAGCATGAGAAATGAGTGCAATGGTGCGATAGTTTGAACATTCTTTGGCACTGCCTTTCTTTGGAATTGGAATGTAAACTGATCTTTTCCAATCCTGTGGCCACTGTTGAGTTTTCCAAATTTGCTGGCAAATTGAGTGTAGCACTTTTACTGCATTGTCTTTTAAGATTTTGAATAGCTCAGCTGGAATACTGTCACTTCCACTAGCTTTGTTGTTGCTCAGTTTTTCTAAGGCCCACTTCACTTCACATTCTAGGATGTCTGGCTCGAGGTCAGTGACCACCTCATTGTGATTATCAGGGACGTTAAGCTCATTCTTGTATAGTTCTTCTGTGTAATTTTGCCACCTCTTCTTAATCTCTTCTGCCTCTGTTAGGTCCCTGCCATTTTGGTCCTTTATCATGCCCATTTTTGCATTAAACGTGCCCTTCATTTCTCCAATTTTCTTGAAAAGATCTCTGGTCCTCCCTATTCTATTGTTTTCTTCTATTTCTTTGCACTGTTCATTTAAGAAGGCATTCTTATCTCTTCTAGCTATTCTCTGGAATTCTGCATTCAATTGGGCGTATCTTTCTTTTTCTCCCTTGCCTTTCGCTTCCCTCCTTTCCTCAGCTATTTGCAAAGCTTCCTCAGACAGCCATTTTGCTTTCTTGCATTTATTTTTCTTTGGGACGGTTTTGGTTGCTACCTCTTGTACAATGTCGCGAACCTCTGTCCATAGTTCTTCAGGCACTCTGTCTATCAGATCTAATTCCTTAAATCTATTTGTCACCTCTACTGTATATTCAACAGGGATATGATTTAATTCATACCTGAGTGGCCTAGTGCTTTTCCCTACTTTCTTCAGTTTAAGCCTAAACTTTGCAAGGAGAAGCTCATGGTCTGAGCCACAGTCAGCTCCTGGTCTTGTTTTTACTGACTGTATAGAGCTTCTCCATCTTTGGCTGCAGAGCATATAGTCAATCTGATTTCTGTGTTGACCATCTGGTGATGTCCATGTGTAGAGCCGTCTCTTGGGTTGTTGGAAAAGAGTGTTTGCTATGACCATCGCATTCTCTTGACAGAATTCTATCAGCCTGTGCCCTGCTTCATTTTGCACTCCAAGGCCAAACTTGCCTGTTATTCCAGTTATCTTTTGGCTTCCTACTTTAGCATTCCAATCCCCCATGATGATAAGAACATCATTTTTTGGTGTTAGTTCTATAAGGTGCTGTAGTGCTTCATAGAACTGGTCAATTTCATCCTCTTCAGCACTGGTGGTTGGGGCATAGACTTGGACTACTGTGATATTGAATGGTTTGCCTTGGATTCGAACTGAGATCATTCTGTCATTTTGAGGATTGTATCCCAGTATTGCTTTTCCTACTCTTTTATTGACTATGAAGGCTACTCCATTTCTTCTGAAGGATTCTTGCCCACAGTAGTATACCTGATGGTCATCTGAATTAAATTCACCCATTCCTGTCCATTTTAGTTCGCTGATACCTAAGATGTCAATGTTCAGTCTTGTCATCTCTTGTTTGACCACGTCCAGCTTTCCTTGATTCATGGATCTTACATTCCAGGTTCCTATGGAGAAAAAATCTTTACAGCATTGGACTTTCCTTTCACCACCAGACACATCCACAGCTGAGCGTCCTTTCGGCTTTGGCCCAGTCGCTTCATTCTTTCTGGCGCTACTAGTACTAGCCCTCTGCTCTTCCCCAGTAGCATATTGGACGCCTTCCGACCTGAGGGGCTCATCTTCCAGCGTCATATCGTTTTGCCTTTTGGTACTGTCCATAGGGTTTTCATGGCAAAGATACTGGAGTGGGTTGCCATTTCCTTCTCCAGTGGATCACGTTTTGTCAGAACTCTCTGCTATGACCTGTCCGTCTTGGGTGGCCCTGCACGGCATAGCTCATAGCTTCATTGAATTACGCAAGCCCCTTCGCCACGACAAGGCAGTAATCCATGAAGGGGAGATATTGGAATAAGAACAGGATATAGATGTTAGCATACAACAAGATTGTGTCCAACTATTAATAAAATGTAAGGTATTCTAGTTCACATATGCTCTGGATGACAGTATAAACTACCTTGCTACTTTTACACATATCTCTCGAGCATGCTGTTGCCATCAAATTTTGACCGCCACTGAGTCTTTTGAAAACCAGTTTGAGGAGAGAGAACAGGGATATTTGGTGGAGAGGAGAGATTCTCAACTTCCCCTTCCTTGTTATGGATTCTCTATTAGCCACACACATTAGCCACAACCCTTCTGATTTCCAGATATATAACATGTGGCTGCAACCCCATGCATAGAAGAAAGGAAGGAGCAAATCCACGGAAAAATTGAATTTGCGGGCTGGTTTAAGAACCTCTAGCCAACTATCTCTTTACTTCAGATCATATCCTCCATAAGCCAGTTTCTCAAATAGAAACAGCTGTTGACATTTAAACATAACATTTGCAAATAATATAGTTGGGGGCTTTGAGGGAAAAAAACAACCACCCCAAAATCATTCATTTTTTTTTAAAAAGGGAAGGGTCTAATTGTTTATGTCTTAACTGAACATTTCACAAATATCCTCCCACAGTATTGATAATTCTGCTGCTTGTGTTCATTTATTTAGTACATTGAATAAATATACTTTTAGTGACTTTAGTTGCCTCACCATGTATGGCAAGCACTTTCTCCTTTTTTTAAACAAGAAGTATATTAGCACTTCACTGACTAAGATCTGTTCTGTTTGCTGAAGATATATTCTCTCCAATGTTAATGACTGTACTCCCATTTATTCCTAATGACATTTCTACTGCCATTGTTAGTATGAGCCCCTAATCATTTCTGGAGCTCAGGCATGAATGTTGTCTTCTATTCAACCTCTGGAGCATTGCAAATGGAATCCCTGCCCAGATTTTTCTTGCTCTTTCATTGAAAGTAATGATTTCCAGCTTGTACTGACTCAAGTGTTGTGGTCCAGTTTGCCTGCTACATTTTACTTTCTTCTAAACCAGGGTTTCTCAAACTTGGCAGCTTTAAGATGTGTGGATTGGGTAATTCAGTCTTGGAATCCTTTAAAACAGTACAATAGAGGTCTCATGTTTCCACCTATAAGATAATTCTTTTAAGACTGAAGGCTGTTACTGTGCTATTATGAATCTGAAATTGCACATGATTCTTATTATTGCAATGACAAAGATAATGACACTGAGTTGAGCAGAGGTATTTTTCAGTTTCAAAAATGAATCTCCTTTAACCGTTTTTGACAAGTACCTCCATGTCTATTGTTTCTACTGAAACAACCCATCTTTAAGTTGTCAGTAAAAAAAAAATCTCTCTCTCTCTTGATGTGTGTGAAAAGCCTCTTTTTGAGAGCAAAAAGAAGTCTATAACGGTAACTGTGTGACATATTCCTTACCAGCAAAAACTGGTAGGTGAAAGAAATTAAGAGCAGAAGATAAGAAAAAAGGACTAACTGAATTTAGTTTATACATTTCCTTTACCAACTTTTCCATAGCATCAATTTCCATCAACCAAGACTTTCTTGCTTTGTGCTTTTTTTCCAACCCATTCATTCATCATATATATTCGTCCTGCAATTTGATCCTCCTTCAGTCTCTCCACATGACCAACCAGCTTCATGTATTTCTCTTATAAAAGTCACTTACTTTTACTGGTAGCTTTCACTTACTAACTGCTCTTTCAGCCACCATTCAAAGTTACAATGGTGCTAAAAATGGAGATTTATGACTGGCCCTTAAAGTTGTGACCATTGCACACACCCATGGTCACAGGAACAGGATTTGGGCACTTGGCCACTAGTGCACATTTATAATGCTCGCAGCAACCTGCAGTGACATGATTGCCATTTGTGACCTTCATAGCCAGTTTCTGACAAGCCAGGTCAGTGGGGAAGCCAGCAGGAAGTTGCAAGTCACGGTCACACTTAATAACTTCAGATGATTCTCTTAATCTCTGAAACTGATGAACTGATGTTGTAAATTGGGTGTAGTCACTTGATGTTTCATTGTACAACTGCATCACTCAGTAATGGAGTTGCTGGTCCAATTGCAAGTGGGTAAATGAGCATTTCCTGTATATTCAATCCACGATCATTCATGTCCATTAACTTTGAACTCTATGTTTTCACATTTTACTATTTTTATTGCATGTAATTTACTGTTATGTTTCTTCTACAATACCCATCCCTTATTTTTACTAAGCAAACTAGGTATAAGCATGTTCTTATAGTCAAATGTTTTTGGGGACAAATCACTCACTCCATACTACCAATTGTCTTTCCATCAGCATTTGTATCTCTTAAAATTTCTCCATTTTCCCATTTTTATTGAAGATTCTCATTGTACACAAATTCATTTATTTGGCCTAATTTTTCATCTTTTATGCTAACTTACAATATTTCAATCAATTTTCTATGTCAAAAAGAACTGTCTCAGCCTTGAATACATTAATTTTCATAACCCTACTCCAAACTGCAGCATTCAGTCTACATAACATTAACTGTAAATCACTAACATTCTCAGCCAACTACATAGCACTATCTGCATAACAAATACAAACATTCACCTCTAATATTTCCAAAAGCATTGCTTATACATTTATTCATAAATGCAATTAAGGTGACATCATGCACCCTTGTCTTTTCTCTGCTCATGTTGAACCATTCTCCAAGCATGGAATTTATTTTTCTGCATGATTTACATCCATCAAATTGCTTTCATTGCATTCAGCAACCAATCTAAATTCCCCAAATTTGTGCAAAATATTCCATAATTCACCTTTATTTATCATCACATACTTCCTTAACCATAACAGGCACACATAAATGTTCTTTCTCACATTCTTTTGTTCATTTCTAAATGACCTACTGAAGAGCAGAATTCTGATTTAAATACCCCACAGTTTCCAAACCGTGACACATATCGGAGGAAGTGTGAACAAGCTTTTAGTTACATTATTGCAATAAATCTTCCTTTCCCAAAATTTCCCTGCATTGTTTTCATTGTTCATTTGAGTTCATTTTGGTGTTTTGATTTTAGGGGAGCTGTGTGTATTAAGATTACACTAAAGGGAATTGTGGTAAAAATTTAGAAACCCTTGGCAGATACCATGCAGTACATAAATTATATATTCCTAGTATTTATTTATTTAGCATATCATACATGGAATAGCAATATATATTAACATTTCACCTAGGACTTCCGGGTGGCAAGGCTCCGTTGATGGCGGTCATCTTGACCGTCAGCCCCATTGACTCTGTTTAAACTGCGGAAACAGCGACAATCAGCTGCTTTGTGGTTTGGGAACCCTCCCCCTGGGAGAAAAGGGGAGGGTGAGTATTCAGGTAGAGGTAGAGCTCCCCTAAACCCCCAGAATGATCAATCTGGGGAGCGAAGGGCGAGAGCTTTCTCGGAGCCTGAATTAAACTCCGGACTCGGGGACTCCTCTGTTTTAAGGCTTTAGAACAGAGCAGGATGCTGCAGCCATCCCTGCATTCAATGTTGAACTTTGGACTACTCGGACGCAGGCAGAGCTGAGCAGGAGAATTTTGAAATTGCAAGTACATGATCTTTAACTCTGGAGTGCTATTTTCTTTTTTTCCTTCTCCAAAGCTTAATCTAAAAGAAAGGGGAGGAAGATGGCGCCAGAAAAGCTGTAAAAGATTCTTTAAAAAACATTTGAAGCTGGTATAAAAGAGATTTAAAAGATCTGGAGATTTAAAAGGAAAGTAAAAAAGTTGTAACCTGGGTCTCTAAGTTAAATCGCGACCTTTATATAAGGATTGGGTGGGAAAGTAAAAGTGAGAAAGTTAATGGGTGTTAAAATGGCTTCTAAACAGCCTAGAGGTCCCATCTCTAGAAGTGCGGGGGCATCACCAGTTCAACAACAATCTGCACTTTAGAACTTGATGCCATCCCCCACAGTATCCTCATCAACATTAACATTGAAAGATTTACAAGAGGCCTTAAAACTTCAATCTGAGCAAATGGCGGAGCTCATTAATGAGAAAAATAAGGAAATAAGAAAGGATATTTTACTGGCATTTCAGGGGCTGGCACTTCATATTGAGCGTTTGGATGAATGCGTGGAAGAAGTTAACCAAAGTAATTTGATACTGGAAGCTAAAATGTGCGAAGCTGAGAATAAAATGGATAAGATCGATGATGAGGTGGTAATGATACAATATAGAGACATGGAGTTTGCTTTGAGGGTAAGAGGTCTGAAAGAAAATCCACAAGAAAATTTGGAAGAGATATTTGCAAATGCTATAGCACCTATACTGGGATGGCGAGCTGAAGATTTTATAATGGAAATAGATAAAATATTTCATGTCAACTCCTGGACTGCTAGGCAAAGAAAACTACCAAGAGATGTGGTTGTTTATTTTACAAAGAGAATGATTAGAAACGTAACTAGTCAAGCTTTTTATAATAATAGATTTAAAGTGGTGGATCAAGAGGTCCTGATTTTGAAAGAAATTCCACCAAGAATTCTAAGAAAAAGGAAAGAGTTTTTCTTCTTGGCAGATGAATTAAAAAAATGACAGCTCCAGTTCAGATGGGAGATACCAACTGGGATGGTGGTGAATTATGCAGGTACAAGATATCGTCTTAATACAGTTTTGGATGCAAGAGATTTTTACTGTAATGTACTGAAAGCAGGTTCACTGCCATCCCTAGAATTCAAAAGAGGAAAGGAAGGAAGAGCGTGAACAGCACAAATGGAAGGAATACAGCAAGATGAAGAGGTGACTCCGCTGACTGTAAAAGTAGTACAGCAAACTCTGGAAACTGTGCAGCCCCTGGTACCATTAGAAGAACCAAAGGTTCAGAGAATGACACGGGCTGCAACCAGACGAAAGGAACAACAAGAACAACAGAAACAGTACCCTAAAATCACCGCTCAAGAATCTATTATTACTGAAGCAGTGGGAGGAGTGAGACCAAAGAGGCAGGTGCTTATGGATCTGCAAGATACACTCCGAAAGCTTCAAGTCGCAATAGATGGCGACAAAGTTTCTAACATGGAATGTTAATGGTCTAAACTCTCCGCAAAAGAGAAAGAAAATATTTCAGTGTTTGAAACAATTTAAAAATGACATTATATGTTTGCAGGAAATGCACATTTGTGTATCAGATCAAAAATATTTGATAAACTTTAGATTGGGTAAACAATTTATTGCATCAGCCCCGGACAAGAAAAACGGAGTAGTTATTTATGTGAAGAAGGACCTAACAATTAACTTAATTGAAACAGATAAACAAGGAAGATATATTATAATTGAACTTTTAATAGAAGGGAAGAAAATACTTTTAATTGGAATATATGCGCCCAATAAACAGCAAGGAAAATTCTACAAACTTTTACATAATAAAATAATTCAATTTGATTATAAATCTTGTATTTTAATGGGAGACTGGAATGGAGTTTTGGGCACACAGAAAGACAAAAAAGGACCTTTTAAAAGTATTCCAAATCATGCTAGATTGCCTAAGTCTTTTTTCGATATGAAAGATGATTTGGAACTGAGAGATGTCTGGAGAGAACGAAATGTGGAAGAAAGGGATTTTACTTTTTTTTCTGATAGACACCAATCTTTTTCTAGGATTGATTTTGTATTAATTACTAATGATTTTTTTTCTAGGGTTAAGAAGATTAAGAAGAACCTTATCAGATCATAGTCCAGTATGGATGGAATTGGATCAGGGAAAGGGAGACAGGAGATCCTGGAGGTTAAATATACCTGGGGAAAAATCTGGGTCAGAAATGTAAAATTTACACAGGCACAAAATTTAAGAGAGAACTTTTACAAAATATTTTATAGATGGCATTTAGATCCTAAAAAATTAGCATGTATGTACTCAAATTATCAACCTAAATGTTGGAGGTGCGGTTGTGATGATGCAACGTACTATCATATATGGTGGACTTGTAAAAAAGTTAAAGCTTTTTGGATTAAAATTTGGTGGAATATCCAGAGGATATTTAAGAAAAAGATAAGGTTTTATCTGCAGTTCTTTCTGTTGGGTATTATTACAGATTGTACTGTTATAGAAATTAAATTGATGTTGAATTTAATAACGGCAGCAAGACTTTTGGTAGCGCAATATTGGAAGGAGGAGGATCTGCCTACTATAGAAGAGTGGACTCTAAAAGTTTCGAACCTAGCAGAAATGGCAAAAATCTCAGCATATTTGAAAGATCAATCGCAACAAAGATACATTTCGGAATGGAGAAGATGGATTGATTATATTCAGAATAAATATGGGACTAAAAAGTTTCATTTAGCTTATGAATGAGTATTAGAATTTAATAACATGTATTATTTAGTTATGTTTAATGGGAGTTAAAGTGTGATAGGATTTAAAATGTATTCACAGTTAGTTAGCGTATTCTAGCTTAAGCTTGTTAGATGCAATACCCTGTATTCAGCTCTGGGAAGTCGGGGAGAGGGAGGGGGTGGGACGGGTGGGCTTTATGGGGAGGTTGGGTCAATTTATGTTTAAAATGTACTGTAAAACTTTTCAATAAAAAAAAACATTTCACCTAGATTGGTAAAACATAATAAAATATAAATTTTTAAAAGATCTATGTTCAAATACCAATGTCTAAGCCATCTAACCATTAAAGCACAGCATCATTTATATTAAAAAAATATCAGATAATGTACCAGTTTATGCCTTCAGCTCATAGCTGGTCACGATGTGATCTATAGTTTGACGTTGGACCCCGTCACTAAGGGAAGGATACTGTGGCCCCATTTATATAGAGAATTCCGGCAGATGCCTTGTGAGGTGCGAATCCTATTCGGGATTATCCATTGCTGATGTGATAATTCAAAGCTTGGCACTTTTTTTGTGGGGTTATTTATATGCCTTGCTATGTCTGGGAGTCCACCGACCCATTTGGCTTTCCACTGGGAATCGATGTTAAGTTGTTGGGCAGATGTTGTGAAAGTGCCAGTGGGGACTTCCTGGATTTGACTCTTCTGACTGATAAATGAGAAGGTCAGCATGCACTGGTAGGAATGAACTGTTCATAATTTTTCTGTATACTTTCACTAGTACTTCTTGCCTTTGTAAGGCTCAGAACAGGAAACCAGCAAGTGTCCAAGTGTTTTGCATCTTTCAATCAGAATTCTGTCAAATAATTTCCCAGGCATGCTTAGCAAATTAATATCCCTTAAATTAAATTAAGTGATACTTTGTGCAGTCCCTCTGGCTTACTTTCTCTTCATATAAAGCCACAATGATGGTATTCTCTCAATGATCTGGCAAATGTGTGGTCTTCATACATTTTTTTCAAGAGGCAACTGGACTTTCAGTCAGAGCTGAAGAAGCTTCTTGAATGAGAAGCGAAACGTTTTCAAAGAAAAACAAGAAAGTCCAGTTGACTCTTGAAAAAAGCACCTTTGGGACAGCCATGACCTGGATTGACTGAGAATCTCCACAGACATTCTTCACATATATGTTAACTGTTTAGCTAATCCATAAGCAAACTGCTTCCATAGCTTAACATTTTTTCAATTACATCATTTACACCTGCAGTTTTCTTTTTTCAAAATTCTCACAATAGATTTTACTTCTGTTCATGATTTTTTTCTTGTCACAAATATTTATAGTATTGATTTCTGTTTTACTTTTCAGGAGATCACTATCTCTCCTATGCAGATGCCCAAGTACTGCTCTCGGTATGTTTTTATTTCAGTTCTTCTTCTCAAAAATTTTTATCACATTTATTTTTCATTCCATTCATCCTGTTAATTTCCACTCTCTACATTTTGAGTTTTTCTTATATTGACCTTTGATTAAATTCTCTGCGAATGTTATTTCTTCCTCCATCTTTTAATTCAATTTTAGAATAGAACAGAACAGAACAGAACTGGAAGGGACCTTGGAGGTCTTCTAGTCCAGCCCCCTGCTCAAGCAGGAGAACCTACACCATCTCAGAGAAGTGACTGTCTAGTTTCTTCTTGAAAATCTCCAGTGATTTCTGGAGGCAAGCTGTTCCACTGATTAATTGTCCTCACTGTCAGGAAGTTTCTCCTTAATTCCAGGTTGCTTCTCTGATCAGTTTCCAACCATTGTCCCTTGTCCTGCCCTCTGGTGCCTTGGTAAATAATGTAACCCCCTCTTCTTTGTGGCAGCCCCTCAAATACTGGAATACTGCTATCATGTCTCCCCTATTTCTTCTTTTCTTTAGACTAGTCAAACCCAAGTCCTGCAGCCGTTCTTCGAATGCTTTAGTCTCCAGGCCTTTGATCATCTTAGTTGCTCTTCTCTGAAATTTTTCCAGACTCTCAACATCTTTTTTGTGATATCGTGACCAAAATTGGCTGTAGTATTCCAGTATTTTGTTCTTGCATACCCTCAATAATATTTGTTCTTGACATAAAACTTTTCTTGGACCTAAGTCGGTGGGCTTAGGACATATGTCTATTCAGAGGATGTTGAGGATTGCTTAGCTCTCTCGGCTTCTGCTGCTACCAATAAAAATATTGGTTTAATCTTTTTTACCCAAAATTATCCCATGTAATTAATTAGTTTCTTTTTCATATTATTAAATCTTCATTTTTATGTCCCAAATAATTTGAAAACTGGCCATACACAAATATTTACTGTAATCTAAGGGATACCTTTGACATATTTCAGTGTATCATTTTCTTTAGTTTCAGAATATAGCAATATTTGACTGTAGCTGAATACTGAACACAGATCAGCTCAATGCGAGCCAAGTGAAGAAAATGCAGTAATCCATTAAAGGGAAGCTGGCTAAAGAGACATTACTTAATTCTTTGTGACATGAACATAGACTCACTCTCCCTGATTTATCCAGTAATCTGATTAGACAGTGAGTGATTTGGTTTGCTCTGAAAAAAACATGCTCGGTAAATAGGGCAAGAGTTTCCTGCTACCATGCAGACAATTTGTGCAGCTATACTGACAGCTCCAGTCAACTGATACAATTTCAATCCATGGTAAAATGCTTCTCACGGGCAGTGCTTGATATAGAATGGTGCTTTGCATAGATTGCTTATATGTAAATGGCTTTTATAAGTCCTTACGAGCCACAACAAGGGCTATTATTGGGTAATTGCCCAGAAAAATTAAATTCAAATAAATATTATATGCTTTAAACCATCATGAAAGACAATATTATGCTAACTCTACAGCCTATCATAGCACCCTGACTGTGTAATATACCTCTTCTGCAAGAGGAAATGCATTTTAGTTTTCGTGCAGTTTCTGCAGCAAATTTCAACAGAGAAACAATATTATTAAAAGCACACAGACATACAGGAGCAACCTGACAGAGCTAGCAGTCATAGCAAACAACATTAAATCTACCAAGCATAGAGAAGCACGTGGACAATGTTCTCACACTGATTGTGTGGGGAAGGAGTCGTCTTCATACTGTACCATGATGGTCCAAATACTCCTGTAGAATTGCCTGATGCCATAATAACATTACAAGCAACTACAGACATAAGAGGACGACCATCTCCTCAGCATCTTCATTGCCAAACAGACAAATAAACAGTCACATCAAAAATACCCTAAGCATTCGCTGAAGATAAAGGGTTATGTTGCAGTCAGATAAATACAGATTGGTTTCTTATACTGCACTAAGACATGGCTTGATTTTATTTATTTATTTATTTATTATTTGATAAATAGATATAGTGGAAGTGTTCACACACAATGTTCATCTAAACTGTACCATTTTTCTCAAGCCACTATAGGTCATGATTGACGTTGGAGTGGCTTATTGGGGAATGGACTCCATCAAGGCCAGGGAGGGGAGAACAAAGTCAAATTTTATTTCATTACATTTGTACTTCATTGGATTTAAATTAAATACAGTAACCTTATTCCCAATAATCACCTAATTAATATTTAATATTTAAAAATACTGTTTCGTGGTAGTTTTTGAAGAAGCTTTGACCAGGAATTCTGATTTATGAATAACTCTGACAGCTAAATGGCCAAAATGAAAAAGGCTAATTTGCAGCTTTTGTTTCACAAATATCTCTGTTTGGTAATACTTTTTAAAATTTAAAAATAAATTTATATTTAATGGAATATTGGAATTGTCTTTTTTTTTACTCATTAGAGGCTTTTGTATCCATGCATGAAAAGGCTTCAGCATTGTGACTTTTAGACCATTCAATTAGTTCTCATGAATTGTGTCTGGGGACTCTATTCTCAAGAAATGTAGAGTGTTTAGAGTAGTACATGTTTAAAAAATGATTTGGAATGTGCAGGAATACAAGCTAATATCTTTATTAAGCACCTGTGTCTTTTTTCAGGATTCAGCATAATCTTTAAAGAAATGGCAACTGCTTTTAAAGAGTTTATGGCATTGTTTTTTTCAGACTTTCATGGAACCCTTAAAAATGCAGAGGTCTTAAAATGGGTGCTCTTCTTACCACTTGCAAAGTACTGAAATATCTCTTTCAAGGTTGCAACAATACTCTAAATAAGAGATTTCTAGGTCTTGGAACCAGACTCCTGAACACCAAATGCCTTTTGTCTAGGGCAGGGGTCAGCAACCTGAAACAGTGAAAGAGCCACTCGGAACCGGTTCCCTCCCAAAAGGAAAAACTGGGAGCCGCAAAAAATGTGTGCACATGCGCGTACATGCGCGCATGCGCAGAACAGGGTTTGAAGAGTGGAGCAAAGGCGAGATATGCACCTACCCTGCATATTTGAATTGATTGGTTGAACTTTTTTACTCCCACTTTTTTTTTTGGACTGCACATGGCAGAGGACTGGGAGCCGCAGGAGACGGCTGAAAGAGCCACATGCGGCTCCGGAGCCGTGGGTTGCAGACCTGAGACCGGATTATCACTCCGGTCATATAACAAATGCCAGAACTTGGAATATTTTTACCCTAAAAAGTTCTTTCACTTCATCCTATTGAAGTCTGTATCCAATTTCAAAACAGCTGAAAATGATGGAAGACAAAAACTTGCACTTTAATTTTTTTTCATCTCAAATAAATGTGCAATTAATCAGAGGTTTCTTTTTTTCCAGTAGGGTTTCTTTTAATCAATTAATTTAATTAAGAACTATAGCCAGTATCTTAGATGTAGACGTTCTTTAAGGCCTAAAAAGAATTACTTTTATATACCACACTGCCCCCATTTTCAGAATAGGTCCTTCAGTAGTTACATACAGACTTTGCCATGGTTAGTTATATTTGCTGATATATCCTCTACTTTAAAAATATATATACCCTAACCATACCCTAACCATTTTTGAAATCATATTACTTTGCATTCTTCAAGCATATAGTGAAACTGATGTTACAACAATAGAATCTTTTTCTTGTCTGAATATAAGATCATTGTACAATTCAGCCAAATATAGCTTGTCTTTTATTCAAGAAATTGTATCCAGGAAATATCCATATAAGGCATGGCAAAAATATTTCTTCCAGCTCCTTGTGAATGAAACAATAACAAGCAACCATTTGAAAAAAAGGTTTCACAGTCACTTCACTTGTTTCATCAGAAACACATACCTTTGCAAACTAATATAGAATAAAAAGCACCATCTTTATATATTTGTCCGGAGTAATATGAAAGTTTGCATTTCATTTAATGCTCTGCTTTTTCAGCAATAAGGTGTTTCAGAATAAGGATCCCATGATATGAAAAGATTTAGGAGAAGATCTAAAAGAATTGTCTTGAAAGATTTCATTGTTTCCAGTGCTTTTTTTGTAAAAGAAAAAGGTGCCGGAACTCACACATGTTATACAACCTGCCTTGCCTACCCTACAAGGTTCTATCCAAAAAAGGTGCTAGAACTCCGTTCTGAGCGTTCAATGAGAAAAAAAGCCCTGATTGTTTCTAAGAAAATTGGACAAACCATGTATGATCAACATGATATGCTCCACACATTTCATCACTCACAAAGGAAGATTTCCTTCATCAAATACAATACTCTTCTTCATCAAAGCAATACTCTTAAGTGCTTGCTGACTTCATGGACATGTTAATGGATTTTTTTTTTGGCAGCAATACAGAAGTGGTTAAAATGCTTTTTCTCAACTTCCCAGTCTGGGCTACAATCCTGATGTTTCCTGGGGATTTCCCATCCAATACTAAGCAGATATTTTTTAAATCACCCTTAGGTTGACCGTGTTGGCTTTAAAATTACTTTTAGACTGCCTGGAAGTTACTAGAAGTAATAACTTAGGAGCAAAGCAGGTTTACTACCCAGTACAAGACTGCCTGTGGTTGAAACGACTGGACACTAAGAAAAACACATAGCTATGTTAATTTTTTAAAACTGACATAATTGTTTCTTGAGCAAGCCTCTGCATGAAGAGAATGGAATAATATATTATAAAGAGCACTATTAGAAAATATCACTAAAATAATTTCCATGTTGGCTGAATTTATGATATATAGAAGCATTTTGGGCCAATTCCTCTTTCTCAGCCCAAACTATATTACTGTGTTTCCCCGAAAGTAAGACCTACCCCCAAAATAAGCCCTAGCTTGATTTTTGGGGGTGGGCCTAATATAAGTCCTACCCCTGCACCCACTTACCTTGCAGCCAGGCCTCTTCTCCCCGGCCCATTTCTTCTGCAGTGTCCCCAGGCCTGCATTTTACAGAGGCCTTTCTGGAAGGCCACTGCAGCCAAGAACCGAGCTATAGATTGAATCCATAGCTACACTGGCCTTCCAGAAAGGCCTTTGACTGCAAAATGCAGGCCAGAGCTCCATTCTCAGCTACTGAATGAAGCTGCTCCTTCAGCCACAGAAGAAGTGGCCAGCTGGGTGGGGCTGTCGGTGCCGGAGGTGAGTGGAAAAGAAACCCACCCACCCCCAAAATAAGACCTGGTGCCTTTTTTGGATGCAAACAAAAAAATAAAGACCCGGTCTTATTTTCGGGAAAACACAGTATATGGTAGTTGTGAGAAAACTAGCAATACAGAACAATATATATACCTCCTTGAGTCTCTGTGCAAAAAAGTGGAATATGTTATGGAATTTGTTGTGCAGAGGTCTCCTTGTGCTACCAAAGAGTTGCACAGACAAGGAAGGGGCACTGAGAGCAGTAAAAATCACACACAGAAATACACTGAGTTCTAAAAGCAAAAAGTATTTTACTTTGAGGTGGTGTAAAAACATAAATGCACAGTCAAAAATAAACAGTCCAAGTCATACACAATAGCAACAGTCCAAGGAGTAATCCAAACTACAAAGTCTTCTTACCGGTCCAGAGGTCAATACACAGTTCAGGTTTACAACAGTAGTAAACCAACAGCAGAGCAAAAACAGTAATAGTAGAGATCAGTGAATTCAGAGAGAGAGAGAAGCTACGTTCCTAGCTTCCTCTTATGGCCATGAGAACACTTACACACCCATTGGCCAATTAACAACTTAAAGCCATAGCATTATGGTTAATATATTTTCAACCCAACATTGTAGGCTAACACCATATGCCTAACATTCTCCCCTTTGGGTAGAATAATATATAACTCTTACAATCTTATGCACATTCTTTCACAATTAGCATTGTGTTTCACAGCACTTTGTACCTTCGTAAAATGGTCTGCAATATTTACATCAGATGGACAATACTCTAACTGTATTAATTTATCTTTGACACATTGTCTGACATTTAAATAACGAAGATCAGTATGTTTAGATCTTGTTCTTACTGCAGCATTATTAGCCATCTTTATTGCAGCTTGATTGTCCTCATACACAATGAATGGATCATTTACATTTAAACCCATATCTAACAATAATTGTTTGTACACTAGCAGTTCTGTACATAACACTGATAGACATGAAAATTCAGCCTCCATTGTAGATAAGCTTATGTGTTTTTGTCTAATAGACTTCCATCCAATTAAAGAATCACCCAACATTACAGCCAACCCTGAGGTAGATTTACGACTGTTTGAATCAGAGGCAAAACTCGCATCTGCATATGCAGTAAGGATTAACTCACGATTTGGCTCTAGATATAACGAGTAGTGAATAGTTTGCTTCAAATACCTTAATACTCGTTTAGCTGATTGCCAGTGTCTAACAGTTGGATTATTGTTGTACCTAGCTAATTGATTTACACAGTAAGAAATATCAGGTCTAGACCAATTACTCAGATACATAAGACTTCCTATCAAAGATTGGTACATAGTCTTATCAAATACAGGACTCTCAACATTAGTGTCCTTAATATCCATAGCCATCGGAGTTTTTGCTGGTTTACACATTTCCATATTGTATCTCTTTAATAACTGAGATATTTTACTGGCTTGCGACACCTTAGAACCCCTATTTGTTTTCACAATATCTAACCCCAAATAGTGGCTTATTTTCCCAAGATTTCTAATTGTGAATTTATTTTGCAATCTTGAAATGATAGTTTGTGCTTCTAACTCAGTTTTTGTTATTATTGCAATATCATCTGTGAATAATAAAATAAAAGATAATGCTCCGTTGTGTTCTCTTCTAAACAAACAAGGATCAGCATTACTGGCTACAAAACCTATTGCACTTAACTCATTAACTAAACATGTATTACACTCATAGCCTGATTGTTTCAATCCATAGAGGCTTTTCTTTAATTCCCAACAATCATGGTCTCTATCACTGGTCAATCCTGGTGGTATTCTTAAATAAATAGTATGTTGCAATGGAGCATGTAAATATGCAGTTTCAACATCTACATGATTAACCATATATTGGTTTTTAGCCGCCCATACTAAAGCTGCTCTTAAAGTAGTTGCCCTTAGACTGGGTGCAAACACTTCGTCATAATCCTCAGTAGTTTGGGCAAAACCTTGTGCAACCAAATGTGCCTTATGGGTTATAGTTCCGTCTACACCCTTCTTTATTTTATATATCCATTTACAACCTATAGCTTGCTCACCAGGTGGCAGTTTTGCTTTCACATAAACCTTAAGATCCTGCAAAGAATTCAACTCCCTGTTCATTGCAGCTTTCCATGATGCTTGTTCCTTTTCAGGATACATCCTGATCTCATCATAGTTAGATGGCTCTACACTAACTTGACATACTATACTAGCTTCATAGCGATCAGGTGGATGTCTGATACGCATTGAACGCCAAGGAATTACAGGGCTTTGAATTTCTGTCTCCTTTCCTTCCTCTGATTCATCTATTATCTCCCCTATCTCCTCTTCATCTTTTATATTTACAGGAGATGTATTATCATTACTAGTTACGTTATCAGAGGAGTCCTCAAACACTAGAGGATCAGTATTAACAGCTTCTTGCTCTAACCTATCCCAACCAACGTGCTCAAGGAATTTTGCACTAGCACTATTATATACATTAGTTGTGCCCCGTTCCCAGAAACGATAGGATCTGTGGTTAGCTTCGTAACCTACAAAGTATAATTGCCTAGCCCTATGTTGGCCTTTACTCCTGAGTTGTGCAGGAATGTGGACCCAAGCTGGGGTGCCAAACGTGTGCAGGTAATCAAGGTTTGGTCTTCTACCATGCCATATAGTATATGGTATTTTACCAGTAGAAGTATTAACAACTAAATTCATAACATGGTTTGCACATTTTGCTGCCTCCCCCCACAGTCTATCTGTTAAGCCTGAATCTTGTAACATGGTTCTCATCATGGCTTGTAACGTTTGCCCACGTCTCTCAACAAATGCATTATGTTGTGGCCTATAAGGGGCTGAACGTTTATGCTCAATGCCAGCTGATTGTAGCATATCAACAAAATACTTATTTGTAAATTCAGTACCATTATCAGTAATTATGCACTGAACCTTTCTCTTTGTTTTTCTCTCCACGAACTTCAGCCAGTTTGCAAATTGTTGGAAAGTGTCTGCCTTTGACTTAAGCAGATAACAAAAACCATATCTAGAGTAGTGGTCCAATATACTTAAAACATAACATGACCCTCCTAAACTTGGTTTCATGGGTCCAATTAAATCAGCAAACACAACTTCCAAAGGTACAGTTGTTTTGAAGCCGTTTATCCTGTTTGCAGGAGTTGCCTTACTCTTTTCCTGATTACAGGCATTGCAATTCAAATACTTACTACATGGCTTCAGTTTAACTCCCTCTACTAATTCCACTGTTTTACGTAGTGAGTTAAAGTTTACATGCCCTAACCGCCTATGCAATAAATGTATACATTCATCATGTGGCTTCTTGTTCTCACATATTGAGTTAGCTTTAACTGTACTAACCTGGTTACTTGTGAGAATGAATAAACCATTTTTCAAATTTGCAGTTACACAGGTTCCATTCCTCTCAATAGTGCATTGCTCCCCTCTGAATGTTACCACAAACCCAACTTTAACCAATTCCCTTACAGATAACAAGTTGAATCTTAGTTTAGGTATATATAACATAGGTAACTGTTCATCAATGCATGGACAATAGGAATTACCTTCACCAGAGGCCTTCATCCTCCAACCATTGGCCAGTGAAACATATTGGTTGCTGTTTTTCATATTAATAAACCTCTCTTTCACTTTAGTAATGCATTGTGAAGCCCCACTATCAACAACCCACAATTCATTGTTTCTGGATGTTGATTCACCAGAAATAGCCAAACCAATGCCCTTCTTAGCCTTCCCACTGCTATTTAAATTCTGTTTTCTTCCCTTTCTACAGAATTTGGCTATATGCCCTCTAGCCCCACAAGAATAACATTTCTTGACGTTGTAAGCAGTGGTGAATTGCTGCTTCTCTCGTGGCTGTGTCTCTCTCAGCTGGTCTCTGTCACGCCTTCTTCTGGACTCTTCCAGCAGTCTCCCAGTAATGTTAGTCAATGTCAGTTCCTCTCTGGTCAGGACTTCCAAAGAAGAAACATACCCATCATAACTCTCATCCAAAGATGACAGAATAATGTAGACCTGATGCAACTCTGAAAAAATCAGCTCCTTTTCATGAAGCTCTTGAAAAGTTGCCTTCATGTAATTTAAATGGGTCAGCATATCTCCATTCTTCTGCAGACGAGCCCTAAACAGCTTACGTGTAAGGTGTATATGTGCACCCACACTGTCACGAACATAAAGCCTTCGCAAAACATCCCAACACCTAGCAGCAGACTCCTCACCACGAATATGGACAAGCTGCTGGTCATTCAGTGTTAGTCCAATAATGCAAAGAGCTTTCTCATTGTTTTGTTTAAAGTTGTCTAACTTCTTTGCATCCTCTTCATCATCTGGATCCCAAGCAGTAGTATCTGGTGGGTTATTTACAACAGCCCATAGTCCTTCCTTGCACAAAAGCAAGCAGCATTTTGTGGACCAGGAATCATAGTTTGTCCCATCCAACCGGGTTATCCAGGAGATGCCTGACAACAGTTCCTGTGCCATTTTACACCAAATACAAACTCAGCTAGGAATACTGTGTGTACTTACTCTCAGTACAGGCCTGGGCCCATAACCAGTGTTATGGAATTTGTTGTGCAGAGGTCTCCTTGTGCTACCAAAGAGTTGCACAGACAAGGAAGGGGCACTGAGAGCAGTAAAAATCACACACAGAAATACACTGAGTTCTAAAAGCAAAAAGTATTTTACTTTGAGGTGGTGTAAAAACATAAATGCACAGTCAAAAATAAACAGTCCAAGTCATACACAATAGCAACAGTCCAAGGAGTAATCCAAACTACAAAGTCTTCTTACCGGTCCAGAGGTCAATACACAGTTCAGGTTTACAACAGTAGTAAACCAACAGCAGAGCAAAAACAGTAATAGTAGAGATCAGTGAATTCAGAGAGAGAGAGAAGCTACGTTCCTAGCTTCCTCTTATGGCCATGAGAACACTTACACACCCATTGGCTAATTAACAACTTAAAGCCATAGCATTATGGTTAATATATTTTCAACCCAACATTGTAGGCTAACACCATATGCCTAACAGAATATCTATTTAATAAGTAAAGGAATGCTGCTTTAAGAGAACAACCATCAGATATGGAGTTGTGGAGGCAAGATACTGTAACTAGCAGCAAGTTCAAAAACCAGAAAAGCTGGAAACCTTGACATGAACTAATCTGTTCCAAATCAGTAGCAAGGAGTGTTTTTTTAGGCACAGGTATAGCTGCATTTTTAAACTGGGACAGAAAAGTACTTTAAATCCTGAAGTATTTAACTACAACAGTAGCTCCATTTATGTTCTAAAATGGTAAAACTTTGAATCCATTAATTATTTCAGTTCTTGCTCTGATAAATACAATTCAGGGTAATGAACACTCAATATTAAGAAGAAAGTAAGTAGGTATATCAGGTTACTTAAAGTGGTATTCTGTCAAAATAAATTAATTTTCATTGCTTATTCTCTATATAGCACTTCTTCTCCTTTGAAAGACATCTATCAGACATTTTAGCTCCTCACCAGAGATTTGTTGTCTTCTATAATACTATCTTCCACATTTCTGGCTTAAAATTCCTATCAAAAGCTAGGTCAAGGCTAACAAAGCTGCCTCTGATGTCACAGATTCATTCACGCCTGTTATAAAGATTAATAAAGTTAGTATCATAGCAATAAATCTATCTCATCCTATGCCAACACAAATATAATTGAGTACAAAGAGAACATTAGGCTATTTAGGCCTACACCTCACTTCTACAAGGAAATAAACATTTTGAAGACTTTTAAGATGAGTATTTTCCTTTTTTATTTTACAATCAACTATTTCTATGGGATTGTTACATTACAGCTTTTTGATTTGTTGGTAGAATTCATTGGAGCATTATGCCTCAATATTATAAAAAGTCTAATTTGCTGTTCAGTGTAACTACCTGAATACTCTTAACTTTTAGAACATCAGCAACATCTTGCTGGATTGGAACCCCTGGTCCATTTAGTCTAGCAATGTGTTCTCCTGGGGACTACACAAGAAAGCCCACTAGTCTCCCAATAGATGGTTTTCTGAGGCAGTCACATGGCCACTTCTATGAATTGGTCCAGCCCCTTTTTGAAGCCAGCCAAGCAGGTTACCAGCACCTTATCTCATGATTATTGTCATTCCTTCAATTCATACAATATGTAATATTTTCTATTTGACCAAAATTAATCACTAAGAAAATTGAATTCTTTAAAAGTCCTGTGTCCTTTTAAAAGCTCTCTTGGAAGCCCAAAAAAACCCCTTGTATGTTGAGAAGTAGAGAAAGCCTACATTCATCTGAGTTTCAGAGCTTTCTTTCAAAAACAGATCATGCCAGACAAATCTTATTGCATTCTTTGACCAAGTGACAAAACTAGTGGACCAGAGGAATGCTGTAGATATAATTTACTTGGACTTCAGTAAGGCATTTGATAAAGTAGTTCACAACCTACTACTTGATAAGATAGAAAAATGTGAGTTAGATAGCATCACCACCAGATGGATTCGTAGCTGGCTGACAGGCCGTACTCAGCGTGTGGTCCTCAATGGAACTGCATCTACATGAAAGGAAGTGTGTAGTGGGGTGCCCCAGGGCTCTGTTCTGGGCCCAGTGCTCTTCAACATCTTCATCAATGATTTGGATGAGGGGATAGATGGGGAACTCATCAAATTTGCAGACGACACCAAGCTGGCAGGAATAGCCAATACTCCAGAAGATAGGCTTAAGATACAGGAGGATCTGGACAGACAACTGTGAGAGAGATCTCGGAGTCCTAGTGGACAATCACTTAAATATGAGCCAGCAGTGTGCTGCAGCTGCCAAAAAAGCCAACACAGTGCTAGGCTGCATTAACAGAGGGATAGAATCAAGATCACGTGAAGTACTAATACCACTTTACAATGCCTTGGTAAGGCCACACCTGGAATGCTGCATCCAGTTTTGGTCACCGCGATGTAAAAAAGATGTCGAGACTCTAGAAAGAGTACAGAGAAGAGCAACAAAGATGATTGGGGGACTGGAGGTTAACACATATAGGGAACAGTTGCTGGAATTGGGTATGTGTAGTTTAACGAAGAGAAGAGTGAGGGGTAACATGATAGCAGTGTTCCAATATCCCAGTGGCTGCCACAAAGAAGAGGGAGTCAAGCTATTCCCCAAAGCACCTGAAAGCAGGACAAGAAGCAACGGATGGAAACTAGTCAAGGAGAGAAGCAACCTAGAACTAAGGAGAAACTTCCTGACAGTTAGAACAATTAACCGGTGGAACAACCTGCCTCCAGAAGTGGTGAATGCTCCAACACTGGAAGTTTTTAAGAAGAGATTGGCCAGCCACTTGTCTGAAATGGTATAGGGTTTCCTGCCTGAGCAGGGGGTTGGACTAGATGACCTCCAAGGTCCCTTCCAACTTCTTCTTCTTCTTCTTCTTCTTCTTCTTCTTCTTCTTCTTCTTTTTCTTTTTCTTTTTCTTTTTCTTTTTCTTTTTCTTCTTTTTCTTTTTCTTTTTCTTTTTCTTTTTCTTTTTCTTTTTCTTTTTCTTTTTCTTCTTCTTCTTCTTCTTCTTCTTCTTCTTATTATTAATTATTATTATTATTATTAATTATTATTATCATTTTCAAAATGTTTTTGCCCTATTAATAATAAACCAACCTGCAAAAATCAAATGTACATCATTAGTCGCAGTTTTAAGCTGAGAAAGGTTTTAGAAAATGACAAGGGCCAGGTTGGAAAGAATAACATCTTGCCATTATTGGTAGGCCATTTCAGGATAAACTAATTAAAGTGGGATTGAGAGGTGAATTATACTGAGATAAGCATTGGGGGGGGGAAACAGATGAGAAAACTAATAAAGTTTTAATTTATGAGAGAAAGGCTATAAAAAGGTCATGCTATAATACCATAAATTAAATCCATAGAAATAGAAATGAAAATAAATTTACATAGTAAATTTACTATATTTGGGCTGCAGTTGTTATGGTCCATGAGAAACTATAGTTTAATTCTCCTTTTAAGGTTCAGACAAGATGACTGGCTTTAGAGGAGACATTTCTGACACTGTCTTCTTCTGGAAAGGATCAAAAAGGGAATATGGTAGAGAAGAACACCGTGGAGCTATTGGACTGAAAAATTTTCACCTGGCAGAATCCCAAATCAAAGTGTAATCAACAATAGATCTGATGCCAGTGATGGTAGTAGGCTCCCACTGGTTTTATGGGGAAATGGTTAGAAAACAAAAGCTGTCTGAAAAGAGAAAATAGAGCTGCAAACAACATTCCTCCCCTCTGCTTTGCTGGCAGGAGTTCAGGAGAATGTTGGATAAACCAGTTAATCTGCCTTTTTGGCCACTGACAAGACAAAGAGGTTTGCACTGCCCATTTCCTGATTTTAATAGCAATAGCACTTAGACCAGAGGCTCCCAACCTTTTCTATACCCCGCAGCCCTTGAATGCTACTGATATATTCTTTCACCCCTTACAAAAGTTCGAAATAAAGGCAACGAATTATGCATATACACTATAATTTTGAAAACCCAAGTTTTTGCCCCCCCTGGAATATTGTCTCGCATCCCTGGTTGGGACCCCGACTTAGACTCATATACCACTTCATAGTGCTTTACAGCCTTCTCTAAGTGGTTTACAGAGTGAGCATATTGCCCCCCAAAATCTGGGTCCTTTATGTTACTGATTTCGGAAGGATGGAAGGCTGAGTCAACCTTGAACCGGACAGGATTGAACTCCTGGCAGTGAGTTAGCCTGCAATACTGCATCTAAGGGACGCAGTGGCTCAGTGGGTTAGGATGCTGAGCTTGTCGATCAGAAGGTCGGCAGTTTGGCGGGTCGAATCCCGAGGGCCGTGTAACAGAGTGAGTGCCTGTTACTCGTCCCAGCTTCTGCCAACCTAGCAGTTCGAAAGCACGTAAAAATGCAAGTAGAAAAATAGGGACCACTATGGTGGGAAGGTAACAGCGTTCCGTGCGCCTTTGGCATCTAGTCATGCTGGCCACATGACCACGGAGACGTCCTTGGACAAGCGCTGGCTCTTCGGCTTTGAAACGGAGATGAGCACCGGCCCCTAGAGTTGGAAACGACTAGCACGCATGTGCGGGGGAAACTTTACCTTTACTGCATTCTTACCACTGCGCCATCATGGCTCCTTAATATTCCTTTAAGTCAAGGAATATTAAGTTTCTTCTGAAATTGGGAATCTTCTTCATTAGAAGTGCCTAACATCAAGAAAGTTGAGGTAATTATTGAGCTACAGCAACCAGATTCAATCCTGTACACTGCAAATGTCCCAGTCTTGTAGTTTAATATTCTCATATCCAGCACAATTGGAGGCCACCAGATTCTATAGAGAAGAGTTAAAGTAAATCTTATCCTAGGTTTATAAGATCATAGAACTGTGGAACTGGGGTGAATCACAAAGATCATTTAGTCCAACTTTTGCAATTTTCAGTGAAAGAGTTAAGCTATTTTTGAGAAGTGACTTGTTTGGTTCGAATTGACGAGGACTCAGAGTGGTTAACACTAAACGAGTTTATTGAATACACAAGTCAACTGTCAACTGTCAAATGTTGCAACCTTTTATAGAGAAAGCGTTTGAACTGTAACCAATAGAAACAGTCTCTTTTCCCGCTCCTTGGTTGTGGCATCCAATGAGTGCACCTTATTTTCCCGCTTTAAACCTTGCAAAGCTGCACTGTGTTTGCAATCTCTTCCATGGCTTATTGCTAACTATTTACATACACAACACCCCTTACCCCCCAGTTGGTGTCATTTCTTTACAAAATCCATTAGGTATTTTGGTGGCCTATGTATTCTGGACGGGTATCTGTTACTTTGGCTATTAGGGACACTTCTTCCTGGTTGACTGCTTGGCTGCTGGTTACTACTAGACCTGGGCTCTGGGTTACTGGCTTCAGATGTACTGTCTTGTGTATTAGGTTGTGTTTGGGATTCATTGGTCACTGGCCTACTTCGCAGGGGTATTCCCCAATCAATTGGACTGAATTGTTGTTGTTGGGCATCAGAGAATGTGTCATCTTGCCCAACCTCTACACCGCTTCCTGGCCTACTGTTGTCTGTACTGTTTCCCCTTACTGAGCTTTGGTCCCCCTCAACAGGCACACACCCACTAGATCTTTTCCTCAGCTGGTCTATGTGTCTTTTACAGATCCTATTCCCTTCCCCCTCAATGATGTATGATAGGGGACCTAAGATTTCAGTTACCACCCCTGGAATCCATTTGTCCCCTTGGGCGTAGTTCCTGGCCCAAATCAAGTCCCCCACTTCAAATGTTCTGTTAGGAATGTCTAATTCAATGTTTGGTTGGAGTCTGTCAGGGTGTAATCTGTCCAACTTGGTCGATATTTTCCTGCCCCACCTCATTTCAGCTGGACTTTTCCCTGTAGCCGAACAAGGGGTTGTGTGTTGAGCCAACAAGAACTCAGCTAGTCTCTGATGCCAGTCACCTCGAATGATTCTTTTAAGCGCGTCCTTCGTGGTCCTCACATTCCTTTCAGCCAATCCGTTGGTGGAGGGGTGGAAGGGTGCAGAAGTCTTGTGCTTAATCGAGTTGGCCTTGAGGAAATCCTGAAATTCAATAGATGTGAATTGTGGCCCATTATCAGACACTATTAAATCTGGCAACCCATGAGTGGCAAAGAGGCCCCTTAATGCCTGTATTGTTCTGCCTGCCGTTACTGAACTGACCGGTACTACTTCTAGCCATCTAGAGTAGCTGTCGACCACTACAAGGAACGTTAACCCCTGGAAAGGTCCAGCGAAATCAATATGAATCCTGGACCAAGGATTCCTAGCTAGCTCCCATTTATGTGTGCAGATGTGTTGTTGTTCAGGCCTGGAACGTTGGCACAGATGGCAATTGGCAACGCATTCCTCAATGTCGTGGTCCAATCCTGGCCACCACAAGTGACTCCTAGCCAGGGCCTTCATCCTTACTATTCCGGGGTGTCCCTCATGCAATTCAAATAGAATAGCTGATTTGTGGATTTCCGGAATTACTACACGAGTTCCCCAGAGTAAGCAACCCATATGAACTGATAGTTCATCTTTCCTTCTGAAAAATGGACTGTATTTTACGTCCGGGTTGGCGTTGGGCCAACCGCTCATGACCCAGGCCATTACTCTCCTTAAGATGAGGTCCTTATTGGTTGCCTCAGCTATGTCTTTAGCAGTTAGGGGCAAATCAGGAATATCTTGTAGGGACATTACTTGTCCCACTGGGGCAGGGTCCTCCTCTGTTGCGCTAAGGGGCAATCTGCTAAGAGCGTCTGCATGACCCATGTCCTTACCTGGTCGGTATTGGAGGGAAAATGAATATGCTGAGAGGAAAATGGACCATCTCAGCATCCTGGGAGACATAATTTGGGGAGTCTGTTTATCTGTGGTAAACAGTCCCAGCAGGGGTTTGTGGTCAGTCAGTATTGTAAAGTTCCTGCCGTACAGGTAGTCGTGGAACTTTTTAACTCCTGCCACTATGGCTAAAGCTTCCCTGTCAATTTGAGCATAGTTCCGCTCTGCCTTGGTTAGTGTGCGGGAGTAGTAAGCAATGGGTCTTTGCATTCCCTGGGCGTCTAAATGGCTGATTACTGCCCCAACGCCATAAGGCGAAGCATCGCACGCCAGGTAGATTGGTCTATTTTCTATAAAGTGGGTTACAGTTGAACTACTGGAAAGGATGTCTTTTAAGGTCTGGAAACTCGCTTGGTGCTTGTCTTGCCAATGCCAAGGGGTCTTCTTATCTAAAAGCCTGTGCAGAGGTTCTGCAATGGCAGCCTTATGTGGCACAAAAGTGTGATAAAAATTTACCAAGCCTAGGAAGGCCTGTAGCTCCGCCTTGTTCCTTGGTTCAGGAGCCCCTTTTATTGCTTTAATTTTTTCAGGGGTAGGATGGACTCCACTTTTGTCAATCCTGAACCCCAAAAAATCAGTGGATTTAACCCCTATGCTACATTTTTCCTTTTTTAATTTTAATCCAGCCTTTCTAAATCTGCCCAGTACCTGTTCCAGCCGCTCTACTAACATTCCTTCATCTTTTCCAGCTATTAGGACATCATCAAAGTAAGGGCATACTCCAGGTATGCCCTTTAAGGTCCTCTCCATCACTTCTTGGAAGATGCCTGGAGCTGCTGCAATTCCAAATTGCAGTCTGTGGACTCGGAACGCCCCCTTGTGGGTAACAATTGTCTGTGCCTCTGCAGCCTCCTTGGAAACAGTCAACTGTAAGTACGCATGCGCCAAGTCGAGCTTGGCGAAGATGGCGGCGTCCTGGATCGTGGCGAGGACCTGCTTCACCGTCGGGACCGGGTAAGCATGCTTTTTCATTCCAATGTTGAGGGTGGCCTTGTAGTCGGCGCAGATTCTCACATCCCCATTGGGTTTGAGGGGTGTGACAATCGGCGTCTCCCACAAACCGCCCTCAACAGGTTCTAAAACTCCGAGGCCTACAAGCCGGTCGAGCTCGGCCTCGATTTTTTCTTTTAAGGCAAAAGGTACCCTCCGGGCCTTTAGCCTGATTGGATTTACTGAGGGGTCTAGGTTAAAATTAATGGGGGGCCCTTTGTACTTGCCTAGAGATCCATCGAATACGTCTGCAAATTCTTTGCAGACGGATTCGAGGGTCTTATTTCTAATCACAGAATTTATTCCCCCAATCCAAATTCCCAGGGCAGGAAACCAATTAAGCCCTATTAAGCTGGTCCTATTCCCCTCCGTAACTATCAAATCTAAGACCCCCTTAAACCCCTTAAAGTTTACTCTAAGGCTGGTCTTCCCTTTTACGATTATTGGACTTTTTTGGAAGTCCATCAATTGAATATTTGTTGGACTAAGTGGAATTCTTTTTCCGCTTAGTTGTTCGATTTTCTCAAGGGTTTCAGTGGAAATTATCGACACTGAAGCCCCTGAGTCGATTTCCATTCTGCAAGGGACCCCTTGCAGAAGGACTGTGATTTTTAATTTTCCGTCCGGAAAATTGTGACCCCTTCCCCGCCGTCTCCGATTGACTCGGGCCACCTCCCTTAGGTTTGGAATTTTCACCCGGGTTTTAGGGGTCTCCTTGCCACTAGCTTTGGGGGTTACCTTACCCTCTGGCCACACATCGACTTCATTCAGACGGGTGTCCCGAACGCGGTTTCTGCAGATGGCCTGGATGTGGCCGGTCTTGCCGCAAGCCCTGCACTTGGCGGTACGGAATCGGCAGGAAGCGCGGGGATGGTTGCCGCCGCAGCTGCCACATCGGTTCTGAGTTTCGTTGTCGCGCGGTCTGGTTGCTGTGTCCCGCCACGGTCGTTGTGCCCCTGTCGGTGGTCTTTGCGGTGTTGCGGGTTGTTGCCGGCGGCCAGGTTCAGGCCCCTCGCTTCTGAGTTGTCTTGGTGCCATCTTTCCGAATCGCCTGGAGACTTCGGCGATCTCTTCCTCCCACTGCTGATCCACCTCCCCGCAGTCCACATAGCCCTCTTGGTTAATTTCGGGTGCTGCCGCCATGCTACTGCGGGGGGGGGTCGCGATACCCGGTTGACTCATACGTTAGGAGTTCGTCTAGCACTTCTTGTAAATCGCCGGTAGGTTTGGCGATTATTCTATTCTGTAATTGTTCATCGCGTAAGCCCAGCACGACTCTGTCCCGAATTCTAATTTCTAAATTATCGTATTTGCAACGCACTGCGGCTTCCCTGACGGCAGCGACGAATTTCTGTATGGACTCCCCCGGTCTCTGATTTCTCTTTTCAAAGATGCGCCGCCAAAAGAGTTCGGACCTTCGGGGAGTAAAGTGAACTTTTAATTTTGCGAGGAGGTCGGCATAGGGCACGCTGGAGACTGGTTGTGGCTGGCACAGCCCGACAGCAACTCTGTAGACCGGTGTGCCGCAGATTGTCAAAAGTGCCGCCGCTTTTTTCCGGTCGTCAGTGATTCCGTTCACTAACAGGAATCCTTCGACCTGACCGATGTATTCTTCCCAATCTTCGGGGAAGTTAGGGTCGAATTCCTTCAGTGACCCGATTTGCGCCATTCGGAGAATTTTTCCCTATTCTGCCGCGGCCACTCGGTTGACTATGACTCGCTCTGAATTTGCCGCCTTCACGACAATTCTTCCTAATCTCTGGTCTTCTGTCAATCCCACCTTCGTCGCCAGTTGTTTGGTTCGAATTGACGAGGACTCAGAGTGGTTAACACTAAACGAGTTTATTGAATACACAAGTCAACTGTCAACTGTCAAATGTTGCAACCTTTTATAGAGAAAGCGTTTGAACTGTAACCAATAGAAACAGTCTCTTTTCCCGCTCCTTGGTTGTGGCGTCCAATGAGTGCACCTTATTTTCCCGCTTTAAACCTTGCAAAGCTGCACTGTGTTTGCAATCTCTTCCATGGCTTATTGCTAACTATTTACATACACAACATGACTGTCCAAGCTTCTTATAGTTAGTTATTTCTGGGGCAATAACAAAGAATTCCTGATTGTCTTACAGCACTCTTTTGTGCATCTGAACATAACGACTCTCCTTAGCTTTCACTTTTCCATACTAAATCTCATTTCTCCATAGTGAACATCCCAAATCCCTTTAACCCGTCTTCATACAGCATGTTCTCAAGTTCCTGAATGATTTTTGTTGTTCTCCTCTGAAGGATAGTGTTAATATCCTTCTGAAGATGTAATGCACAGAACCATACACATTACCAGTGATGATCTTGCCAAGTCATAAGAGATGGAAATAATGACTTTGACACAATGCTTCTTCAGATGTAGCCCAGAACTGCAATTGCCCTTCTAATGCACTTGACTCATGTTAATAGTTGTTAAAGACCAGGATCCCACTTACTAGGGCTGACTCACATAGCGCCATCAGTACTTCCCCCCCTTTTCAATGCAATTATACAGCTTACCAATTGTTGCAATTGTTGATCCAGCTTATCATAGTGCCACCTAACCATGTTAATATTTTGCCAATAAGAATATCATATAGAACCTAGTCAAAATCTGTAACTTTACCCATGTCCACTAAAATAGCTACTCTGTCAAAGGAGACAAAGTTTTTCTCATGTGGCTTATTTTTGACAAAGCTAGCAATCATGTTGTTACCTTCAAGGTGGTTACAAATGGCCTATTTATTACCTGGTGCAACATCTTTCCAGGTATCGATATTAGGGTTACAGATCAATTATTACTGGGATATTCTTTCTTTTTTTGAAGTGGGGGAGCATATCTGCTTTTTCTCAGTCCTCTGGCTCCTTCTTCAGGATCTCTCAAAGATAACTCAGACATCCTGACAGCTCTTCAGCAACTTCCTTCATTATTCTAAAGATATTTAATTGAATCCGGGGACATGAAAGCATTTAAATTAGCAAGACCTTTTCCCACATCCTTACTAATGTGCACCCTCCTTATTGCATTTGTTTCTAGTCTAGGCCACTCAAATCACCATTTCCTGTGAATGTAAAGACAGAGCACTGCTTTATAAACATTTTAAATACAATTATGTTGTGTAATAACAGATGCTTCCATTCAGTTTAATATAACTTGCATTTAAAAATCAAAACCTCTCTTTAATTCCATCCTGTTACATAACTACAAATTTTGTTGAAGTATAAAAGAATTACCAACCCTCTAAACAAATGGAAGTCCAAACAGGAAAATCAAGTGAAAAAGTTTACCCCTCCTAGAGTTTTATTTAGAAAATCAACTATTAAGACAGATAACCACATTAAAAGAAAAGTATTCAACAGTGTGTGTGTAGAACGTGAAAAGGTCAAAGATGAGAGAAAGAGAAGATGAAAAGCAAAGTTCTAGCAAGCTAAACTGGGAAGAATGGAAAAGTACAGAAAAACAAAGAATAAAAAAAATAAAACTGAAAGATTTAAATCTGTAGGATTTATTTCATCTATTGTAGTAGTTTCCAGTTTTTGGGGTACATAAAATTATTCCCTCCCCATGTACAATTGCTCATATTTAATAACAGAGAAAAAAACATTGAAATTGAAAAATACAACACAGGACAATTAGCTTAAAGGTATATGTAAAACAAGAATTCATTATACAAACAGTTTAGTGTGTAGTGGAATAAAACAATGATTTGGGCCCGGCCTGATAGTACTGAACTTTTTAAAGAAGTTATTATTTTTCTCAATCAAAATGGAAGTTTCTTTTATTTAGCATATGGAAATTCATTCCTGGCAGATGGTAGCTAACATGTCAGAGCAGAATGAATTCTTTATGTCACTTCTGAATGATGTTACATTAGTGGGTCTTGAAATAGGTATGCTTGACAAAACACAGGGTCAGATTTGTGATTGGGATTTACTGCAGATCATTGTGTGTATGGACAATCTGGCTGCAAATGAGTAGCTATTTTAGAGTCTAGTGCTGATTATAATCAAAGACAGACTTACTGCCCAAAGTGTGTAAGAGGAAATTATAGATGGGATGGATTCCTTTGATCACTATGACACTGTCATTTTCTTTTCAGATCTGGCCACACACAAAATTACTTTTGCTTATCAATTTGCCTTTTTTGTTAGGGTTTGAAAGTATGGCTATTGTAACCAAAGAAATGCTTTGTTGATAAACCTTATATTTCATGTTCTGCCTGGCAAGCAGACTGGCTTATGGGACCTAACTGGAGAAGGAGTGGGGAATGTATGTTCTGGGTAGAAGCTACAAACATACATCTCTTACCGGGATGCTTAAGTGCCCACCTTTTATTTGCATAATAGTAGCAAGAAAGTGAAGATGCTTTAGAAACAAGACTGATATTGAAATTTTGGATGTATGGGATTATTAGAAAAAGCAAATTTAGCTATGAATAATGGAATTAATGAACAGAATAATAAACTAAGGTATAATAAAATAAAATTAACTATTCAGACAATTAAGATCTGAACTTGAGAGACTATTTTAGAAAAGTCAACTTGAGATAGAAATATTAGAATTTTAGCAGTTGTTTCCTAGGCAACTACATGATATCTTCACAATACATGCATACACAAAGCAGAGGAAGAATCAAAGTGCACACTTAAATTATAATGTATTTACAAGGGAGGATATTAAAAACAAACAAACCCAAGGACAGACCCTTAGAGAACACATAAGCAGAAGGGACCCACGTTCAGAGCTTTTGAAAGACTGTCCAATGAAATTTTGTCTTGTCAGTTGGAAATTTATTTATTTATTTATTTATTTATTTATTTATTTATTTATTTATTTATTTATTTATTTATTCGGTTTATATACCGCCCTATTCCCAAAGGACTCAGGGCGGTTTACAAGGCAAAATTTAAAAACAATCCAATATAAAATTAAAATAAATTAAAATAAATTAAATTAAGTCTAGCCACAAAAAATAAATCACAATTTTAAAACATTAAACCCCTCAGTCCAGACCAGATAGCTCAAAGAGCCAGGTTTTTAGGTCCCGGCGAAATGAACGAAGGTCGGGGGCAGTCCGGAGTTCTGTTGGCAGTTGATTCCATAGGGCAGGCGCGCCCACAGAGAACGCCCTCCCCCTGTGGATCGCCCGTCGGCAATCCTTGACTGGCGGTACCCTGAGGAGGCCCTCCCTGTGGGAGTGCACAGGACGATGGGAAATTGATGCTGGCAGCAGGTGCTCCCTTAGATAATCCGGGCCCATGCCATTTAGGGCTTTATAGGTCATCACCAGCACCTTGAATCTCACCTGGAGGGCAACTGGAAGCCAATGCAGCTCGCGGAGGTGTTACATGGGAGTATTGGGAGACTCCCATTACAACTCACGCGGCTGCATTCTGCACCAGTTGAAGCCTCCGAGTGGTCCTCAGTGGCAGCCCCATGTAGAGAGCATTGTAGTAGTCTAGCCGGGAGGTCATGAGCGCATGGGTGACTGTGCGTAGGGCATCTCGGTCCAGATAGGGCCGTAACTAGCGCACCAGGCGAACCTGGGCAAAAGCTCCCCTGGCCACGGCTCCTATATGATCTTCCAAACTGAGCCATGAATCCAGGAGGACACCCAAGTTCCCCATCTCAGCATTACAGGAAAAGAATGAAGCTGGATCAGCTTCATGAAAGTAGTGGAAGAAGAGTATTTTTGGAAAGTATGATCTTCTGGTGTAATTTCTTGTAGTAAATATATCAGCAAGTTTCTCCAATTCACCAATAGTAATATTTACATGTAAATTAGACATTGAGAATACCTAACATAAACTGTACTGATTTAAATCTACATTCCAATTTGTGTACTAATATCACCTAATATCACTATTAGGAAGTTTCTCCTTAATTCCAGGTTGCTTCTCTCCTTGATTAGTTTCCATCCATTGTTTCTTGTCCTGCCATCTGGTGCTTTGGAAAATAAATTGACCCCCAATTCACTTTGTCCCCTGCACTATTATTTTGAATCTGGCTGTAGTTGATGACCATGAGATTCTAGTAACATAACTGTTTGCTTTCTTCTCATAAAGACTACTTGTTGGATATAGCAGCAAGATTACAGCAGCGGAAAGGATTCAAATGCCCAACTGTAAACATACTCTGCCTCTTTCTTCATTTAAATAGATCAAAATCATTTACTTTATAATGCACTGGAATATCATTTACAGCAGCACTAACATTTTATAGTAATGGTTCAATTAGCAAAAATACAGACTTTTAGGAAGCCATAGTTCAGTTGTAACTGGCATGTGTTTTGTCAGGCTTCTTTCAACAAACTCTAGATCTGGAGGCAGGTTTAGGCAGGCATTCAGGGACACAGGTCTCTGATAAGTAAATTTATTGCAAAAGGAATAAAAGTTTTTGCAATAAGATTACTATGTGTCAAATGGAGGCTCAATTTATAGCAAACCAAGGTTAAAATTCTTGTTTTCCTCCACTTGGTGTGATGTAATGAGCCAAAAGATGCTGCCTTATACCATTTCAGAATAACCATCAGATGTTCAATGGGGAAGAGAAAGACAAGAGGGCATCTTGCTTTGCTCTTCATTATGAAAACTCCCCTGCCTTAGTTTATCTGGGGAACCACTAGCCTCCACCCCATCCCTTTTCCATTACTTAGTTCCCCATATCCCATTGTCCTTATAGGAGCTGGTCACAAGGCCTGTAGTATCCTATTTTTAACTCTTTGGGCAATCTTAATAACTGTCAATAAGAAATATTTGGTAATTTTATGTATAGGCCTTCAATGAGATTCTCAGTCATCCAGGTCATGGTTGTCCCAAAGGTGCTTTTTTCATAAAGCAACTGGACTTTGTTTTTCTTTGAAGACATTTCACTTCTCATCCAAGAGGCTTCTTCAGCTCTGACTGGCTGGTGGGGAATGGCAGGATTTATACTCCTTGCAGACAGCTGCTCATTTGCATTCTTTTAGCCAGTCCTTGAAGCCCTCCCCTCGTCATCTGAGTAGTGCAAATGGCTGTGGGGCCTTCTTGGAACTATTGAAAGGACTGTGTTGTAGACTGGAGATAGATGATGTCATATCCCTCCCCTTCTGTTGAGAGAGGGCTGTTCAGTTTTGACATAGATGGCCTCTTTGACCCCTCTTTCAAACCAGTGGTCCTCTCTGTCCAAAATGTGGACTTTGCTGTCTTCAAAAGAGTAGCCTTTCTTTTAAATGCAGATGGCCTGCTGAATCTCTTCCTGACAGGTTTATTTTCCTATGTTGTGCCACGAGTTTAGGAAGTGGTTGTTTTGTGTCTCCAATGTATAGATTTGCACATGGCTCACTGCATTGTACTGCATATACCATGTTGCTCAGTTTGTGTCTGGGTGTTTTATCTTTGGGGTGGACAAGCTTCCGCCTTAGTGTAGTCTTGGGTTTGAAGGGTGCATGTATGTTGTGTTGGCAAACGACCAGCTGTCTGCAAGGAGTATAAATCCTGCCATTTCCCCACCATCCAGTCAGAGTTGAAGAAGCTTCTTAGATGAGAAGTGAAATGTCTTCAAAGAAAAACAAGAAAGTCCAGTTGCCTTGTGAAAAAAAGCACTTTTGGGATATAAGCCTTGAAGTTAGTGTTGACTCCTGGTAACTGCCTGGACAAGTCTATAAACCTTTCTTGGCAAGTTTTTGGACATGGTTTGCTATTGCCTTCTTAGGGTTGAGAGAGGAGGACAGGCCTATTGTCACCCAGTTGGCTTTGCGCCCACAGTGGGACTAGAACTTATGGTCTCCTAGTTTCCAGTCTGATGCCTTAACCACTTGTGCCAAAGACCCAAAAAATTTGTTGTCTGCAAGATAGGAACTGTGAATCCATCTGTGTGTGTGTGTGTGTGTGTGTGTGTGCGCACAATATTAAGCCAAGGGATCAGAGAATGAGAAGCACCTGTCAGGACTGCAACAGGAAGCAGAGGCTGGAGGCAGGGGTAGGCAACCTTGGCTCTTTTATGACTCATGGACTTCAACTCCCAGAATTCCTGAGCTATGCTGGCTCAGGAATTCTGGGAGTTGAAGTCCATGAGTCATAAAAGAGCCAAGGTTGCCTACCCCTGGCTGGAGGGAATAAGTGAGGATGTCGCAGAGAATTGATACCGCTGCAAGCTGCCAGTTCGTGGGAAGGAGAAGCTTCTTTCGGAGCACCCCAAGCTAGTCTCTATTTTTTCAGAGCGCAAACCGAAAAGGTGGTTGTTGTCTGGCTCTGGAGCCCGAAGAGATGGGTAGAAAGCGCCTGCAGGGGGGGGTCCTCCCCGCTCTCCCCCATTTTAAGCCCGGAGAGCGGATTAGGCGAGAGTTCTCGAGCATCCTCACAATCAGCGCCCCCCAAATTGGAACGACATGACATCAGCTGTTCGTCTTCAAAGAGACGCTCTTTCATTGGCCGACTGGCATCGCTGTCTTGGCGAATGAGCGCGCGGCAGGGCTGCAGGCCGGGCAGACTGACGTGCGAGCTCCAGTCACTTTGCCGTATGGGGGTTTATTTTGCTTTGGGCCACTCCAGCCGCCGCCATTAGGCGAGCAGGGATAGATTACAGGGCGGCGGGATCGCCTTCGCTCGTCCTTTGACTCCCCCCCCGCCTCCCGTTTGGGTGGTAGCGTCCTTCGACTGACTACGTCCTTCGAGCCACCCAGGAAGAAACCATGTCCTGAGCCGGGGGGGGGAGGGGGGGGAAGCAGGAGGCCGCAGCTAGCCGCAGCTTGCGGTGCGGCGCAGTGCATGGGTGGGTGGGATGTGGATGAGAGGGAGAGGCGGCAGCTGCTGAGGAGACGGTGGCGGGATCCAAGGACAGCCTTGCAAGGTACGGAAAGCCTCCCTTCCCTTTCCTCGGCCGTCCTGCGACGGGAGGGATATAATAACGCTTATCAGCCTTTTTGGAACTTAAAAAAAAAATTCGTCTCGCATTGAACCTTCTTTTAAAGACCCCCCCCCCTCCTCTCCCGGGTTTGAACGTGAGGCAGTTTTCGGACCTGAACTATGGAGTTTCTCCTTGAAAGGAGGCGAGGAGCGGAGGCGAAGCGTCCGGCGGCGCTTGAGGGAGCCACAGAATCGGCTCTCTGGTCTCATCTCTTCCTGGATCCTACCTGAGTCCCGAGCCTTTTCTCTCTCTTACTTCCCATCCCTACCCCTTATTTATTTATTTATTTATTTATTTATTTATTTATTTATTTATTTATTTATTTATTTATTTATTTATTTATTTATTTATTTATTTATTTATTTATTTATTTATTTATGATTTGATTTGATTTGATTTGATTTGATTTGATTTGATTTGATTTGTATACCGCGCTTCTCCCTAAGGACTCATGGGCGGTGAACAGTGGCATAAATGTCAAAATGTACAAATACAGAAAATTGAAAATAAATCATCCCCAAACACACACACACACACACACACTCACACACTCTTTCCCCCCCCCTCCCCCCGCCCCAAATTAACTAAAGCTCGTCCGAATAATTTCTTTCGGGTTCCTGTCTTTGAGTCTCGGCGCTGCCTTGGTCTTTTGCTGGCCCGTGAAGCTTTCGCTCCAGCCGAGGAAGGGCGCCCACAGGAGAGCCGTGGGATGTTTCTCAAAACTTTCCTGCCCGGTTGATTTGACTTTGAGGTCCCTCTGAAAGAAGACCCCCCCCCCAAAAAAAAAGCGAGGTCAGGATCTTTGGTCTTGGCTCCCCACCCCCCCTCCGGCCTTTTCTGGGATCTCCCTGCACCTGCTGGGGAGAGTGGGAAGGGATTCTGTTGCAACTCGGTTGTTTACTAAGGCATTCTACCCTTGGGTGGTTGCTAGCGAGAGAGTTTGGCTCTAAACCAGTGTTTCCCAACCTTAGGAACTTGAAGATGCGTGGACTTCAACTCCCAGAATTCCCCGGCTGGGGAATTCTGGGAGTTGAAGTCCACGCATCTTCAAGTTCCTAAGGTTGGGAAACGCTGCTCTAAACATTATATGCTGCCGATCATGTGTCCTGAGTCACACACTCTTTGCCTCTGAGGTTTTTGGAAAGCTACTGAATATTGTAACTCTTTGTTTTGTTTACCTCCGTGTGTGTGTGTGTGTGTGTGTGTGTGTGTGTGTGTGAGAGAGAGAGAGAGAGAGAGAGAGAGAGAGAGAGTTTTTCCGATGGGCAGTGTGTCCTGCCTTGGTACCATCGCTCCTGTATTTAAAGAGGGAATTTAGTACAATCATCTTGGATTATGTTGCTGTAAAATACCCCATGGGCCGTTGTTTGTGTCCAAGCTTTAATATAAATAGCATTTTCCAAATGCAAGGGGACAGGTGCTTTGTATTCTTAGTTATCTACCTTCTCAGTGCTGCAGTAGCTACTTCTTACTATAGTGAGGTCATAGCTCTGCTGTTTCTCCTCCTCTGTCGTTATTCATAGCTATAACCTGTGCCTGTCTTGTGTGTATTTGCAAAACAGCCTGCTATAAACTGGATTTTTAAGGTACAGAGGTTAAATCCTTTATCGTTGCTTAAAGTGACATGGATATTATTTTGTGCAGCCAAGTAGTTTTTTTTTTTTTAGAAAAAAAATAGGCTACATCTTTGATTTGTTCATGTTTACAAATAGCATCAAGTCGGTATGAGAATGTGTACTACCGGTAATTAGTTCTAGCTTTTAAAAAAAACAAACTCCTAAGATTCTTCCAATATTACAACAAAGTTTTTTTTAGAGGTCATTTAAGTCACTTTATGTATGCCTGGACTGCTACAGAAGACATTTTCTGCGGTTTACATGTTTCCCATGCTGGTTTTGTTTGTTTGAGAATACATGTTATTTTTTTCTATATTTTTCTGGCATTTTAATAGCAATCTCAGCATGTTATCTAAAATTCGTTATATAAGGTAATATTTTTGTCTTAGCCATCAGCATAGAAATCAGGATGCGCAAAGGGACCAAAACATAGTTTGGATACAAATGTTCTTATAATTAAGAGGTGTCTCTCCTCAAACTCATCATGGGAGATGACATAACTGATGCATGCTTCTTACTTTATACATTCTGTGATTTTAGAGGCAATATTTATCTAGCTCTTATATTCGTGAAAGGATACAAGTGAGAGCATAAGTTAGTGCCATTAAACAATAGCAATTATTCACTTACAGTTTTACTATTTAAAATACCTATTTTTTACAATTATAATAATATTTCTATTTTAATCTATGAAGTACTAATTCAGGAAGTTTCTTTTTTTAATTTTTGTTTTGGGATGATTCTGCTTATGAACTTCTATTTGATTGGGAGTTTGCATTTTGTTACCCACTGATTCTGAGATGTCCACAATGATAATAGTTGGCATCCAGTGATTTGCTGAAAATATCAGTTTCCCATGATATTTGTATTTTTATGTGAAGTGTCATAAGATCTTGACACTTATAGCCTTTTAATTTATTTTATATTTTCATTTCTCAAATTATTTAGGAACCTATCAAATTCAATGAAATTATGCAGTAGTAACCATCAGCTGGAAAGGTTCCTGATTCTGTAATAAGATGTTATGGAATCCTATTACATTGAAATCACAAAGCAATAAGTAAACATCACAATTTATTATACCAGAACCAAACTTTTAAGATTTTTATTTGCTATTTGCTATTAATTTTCTGCCCTAAAAATCATTGGAAATAATTTTTTATAGTAACAAAACTACCCATCCAAAGAGAAATCAGAATGGGCTATAATATGAAATGCAAATAAAAACAATAATGTTATATAAATAATAAAAGAACAGCAGCATTAAAGAATTAACCATGCAATATCTTTCAATAACAAATGGAAAGTAAAAATAGTCTCCACCAAAGAAAGAAAAAGAAATAATGGAAAGCTTGTAATCCATTCCAAAGAACTCCTTAGAGAACCAGATCTGAAATACTTAATGTTTGGACTGTGTAGGCCTCCATAAGCTGAGCTTTGGCATCAGCCTTGCATTTTGGTTAATTGCTCTTTAAGGTTTTAGAAATGGGAATGAGCACCTAAATTGAGTTTTGACAACTATAGGTAATTGGGACAGGATGAATAACATTGAGATGATAGGTTCACACTGCAATACTTAAAACCTATTTTAAGTGATGCAATAATAAAGGCATCCATTTCCAATATATTTTTCTGTTCAAACTAAAACTATCCTAAAAGCTTTGCTTTGAGAAACTTAGATTTACAACCATAACTGAGCTCAAAATTTCTGTTGCTAAGTGAGACAGTTAAGTGAGTTTTACCCCATTTTACGATGTTTCTTGTCACAGTTGTTAAATGAATCATTGTAGTTAAGTTAGTAACATGGTCGTTAAATGAATCTGGCTTCCCCATTGACTTTGCTTATCAAAAGGTCACAAAAGGTGATTACATGATCCAGGGGCACTGCAGCCATCATAAATATGAGTCAGTTGCCAAGCTTCTGAATTTTGAACACCTGACCTTGGGGATGCTGCAGTAGTTATAAGTATGTAAAACAATCATAAATTACTTTTTTCATCATGTATTAAGTTCAGTATTTTCATTCTAAAGTTTAAAGTAACACAAGTTCAGAATAGTAGTGGCGAAGACAGTGGTATTTACGTTAAGTTAGCACTTATTCATATCCTTGTTTATGGAAAGGAAGGAAGTGATAACTTAGATTTGTCATTCATGGTAGAATGAAACGGCTGTATTGGTATGTGTTCATCCTGATATATGTATTTGCTATAGTTGTTTAATGAGAAGAATTATTCCAAATTACCCTAGTCCTCAGAGATACACCATCATTAAATAGGCCATTGGGATTTGGATTTTTTTTTGAGTAGCAGTTATACACACTTCTATCAAACTGTCACATTTTGAGAAGTTTAACTGCATTCCAAATGCTGCTTGCTCTGTGGCAGAACATAGAAGTATAATGATAAAAAGTTCTCATAAATTGATTTTTGCATTAAATATGGTGCCATGTTGATTAGTACATACAGCTGTAATTGAAACCTAAAGAATTGTCATTATCATACATAGTTTTTGTTTATCATGGTGTGAAGATTATTCTTTTTCCTACATTTCATTTGCCCATTAAAAACATAGAGGGTTATCCTAATTCATATATAAAGTTAAGCCAGGGTTTGTTTTAAAAGTTATGGTTTATATGAATTTCTGATTCCATTTCAAACAATAAACCATGTTTTATTTAGCGGCAAACTACAAGTTGTAATTAGGCTTATAAATTTTGTCTTAGTGATGCACAGAAAAAATATCCATAGTCAAAATACATGCTCTATTAGAAATCTACTATGCTTCAGATTGAAAGCTAGGTATACATACTGCACCTAATAGTGCCTTCTTGTAGAAGTATTTTCCCTTCCTGAGAAAAATGTGGTTAAGTTCCTGAAGACCCTTAATTGTCATTTGGTATGACAAGTTATAGGAGGTAACGTGTGCTAATGACCTTAATTCGAACATATATTTTCTCCAGAATGCATGGCTACCAAATGCAATATTTTTCCATTTTTTTATTAGGCATGAATAACCAGATCCATATGTGTGGAGTTCAAGCTTATTACTATATTATGTTCTACCTATAATGCAGGAATCTCCCCAGTCTAGCAGCCTACTCTTGGGAACAAATGGAAATGGCTCCAAGGAACTTGTGGGGGTTGGGGGAATCAGTCCTAGCTCTTTTGCCATTGCACAGTGATTCCAGGCTAACTTCATGCTTGAGGTCTTCTCCCTACCAGGCTGGATGCTTCCCAACTTGCCTCTTATTAAGGACCATTTATTTATTTATATCCCACCTTTATTATTTTTATATCTAGTCTCAAAGTGGCAAAGATATGTCATAACTCCTTTCTCGTCCTATTTTTCCCCATAATAAACCCGTGAGATGGATTGTCCTCAGAAAGAGTGACTGTTCCAAAGTCACCCAGCTGGCTTTTATGTCTAAGGCAAGGACTTGAGGTCATGATTCTCCCGTTTTCTAAGACCGGTGCCTTAATCACTAGACCAAGCACCTTTTCAACTTCATCTGTAAAGTATAGAATGTTACTTTATTTATTTAATAGCTCTGCCCATGTCATTACAGTGACTCTGGATGACTTACAAAGTTAAAAATCCAGAAAGCATCTGAAAATCAACCAAAATAAATGCAAAAATAATTATAATAATAATGAAAACATAATGATCGGATGACATTCTTTCATAATTGGGAGCTGCAGTATATCCTTTCTGCTGGATCTGAGGGGCCATCTGTCCACTAGCACTAACTGCAAATATACAGTCAAAACCTCCTTCCTTGGATCCCACAAATGCATCTTGCCTACATAACAATATGAAGTACATAGATAAAAAGATTTCAGAAATACAACCCCCATCCCAACACAAAAAAACCCATGAGACCTCACAGGGTTGTTGTTGTAGGGAAAATAGGAGGAGGAAGGTGTGTTGGATGTGTTTATTGCCTTGAGTTATTTTTAAAAATAAAGACAGGATACACATCAATAAATGAAAACATCCTATAAACATACAAAAATACCCATTTAAAAAGATTCATAAAAATCATCCCATAATAAATTATAAATATGCTGTCTTGAAAACACACGCATACAAAACCAAGTACCGGTACTGGTGGGACATTTAGCATATCAAATGAAAAGTAAAATATCAATAAGTTAAAATCTGGCTTAGTTTATGTCTCAGTGCGTTGTATTAACATATTAGTACCATAGGCAAGAAATTTGTTTACATAAAAATAAAGATTATACGTGGACTTGGACAAAATTAACAGAAGTGTTAGCCCTTAGTGTTAGTGAGTTATAATGCGACATAGTCATAAAATACATTAGAACCAGTTGTTATGTTCAGCAAATCATAAAATAGTAATGTCAAGGACAGTAAGTGTGTAACCTTTTGAATTATACATAGAAATGGCTTTCAAAAGACTTCTTTGCAGGCTTAGCGTGTGATCTGTATTTCCTTTAATTTTATTTGAGGTGGGTTTTATGCTGTTTAGTAAATATAGAATTACATACATAATTTGTTAAAACTAGATTTCTATTTGGTATAATGCAAATACTTCATGGGACAAAGGTAGTAATGGAGATTGCTGTCTCTGGAAAAAAAATAAACACATAAGTCATCTATGTTGCTAATGTGCTTCAGAAGTCACAAATCTCTTGGAAGATAGAGAGGCAAAAATAAACAGTACTACTTAGGAAAGCAGAAGATTAAAGTTAGAAATTGATAGTACAAAGAATTAGAACAGATTTAAATTGAAAAGGCCTGGAACCTATTTTCTCAGCAGTGGTTTTAATTTACCGTACATGAAAATTGCAGTGATGGAAAAATTAAACATATTGCATCACTAGTGTTATCTGTTCAGTTTTAATATATTGAGGTACTGTTTAATATGTTTGTAATTAATAAGAGAGAATGGTATTTTAAGATAAGTTGGATAGAGAGCTTTGCATTGGTGCATGGTTAAGCAATAATTATTAATTTTAAAATTGGTTTTATTTGAAGAACTCTCAAACAGATGGAAATGTTTCTGTGCTCACAGTTCTGCACTTTTTCAGTTTCAGGTTCTTACTACATTATAGAGTACTTCTGAAGTTCTAGTCTAATTTAAGTAGTGGCTTACTATGAGGAGGAAAGGTGTTACAACTTCCATTATGTATTTTCAAATATTTATACTTTTAGAAAACTTAATGTATGATCTAATGATAAATATATTTTCAATAATCTGCAAATGTACTTTATTTATTTAAAAAATGACTATAGTGCTTCCCTGTCGTCCTTTCTTATACTAAAATATGTTATTTCCCTTAATATCTTCTATATTTGCATGTTGATTCATTTCATGGAATTCTCATTTACTTGCATAAAAATATTTCCATTTTTTTATCAGTATCAATCTAGTGCCTCAATTCTGGTTTGATACTTAGTTGTTAAATATTTTATGTTTCAGATAGAGTGGACTTATGTGATTGTGAATTTATTCCACTCATATCTAAAATATGTGGTAGAATGTATTACAGACATATTTGCAATTTTTGTAACAAAGCAAAGAAACTCCATTTATAAAGGTAGTCTAAAAACTTAATCTGTTACCTAGAACATTTTTATTAAACAACCAACATATTTTGAATAGCTGCATACTTGCTTAGAAGCATCTCATACTGAGTTTAATAGGCTTATTCTCAAACAAATGTGCAAAGGATTATATTTTGGTCTGTATAATGCTGCCAAAGCTAAATAGTTCCATTCCATTTTGCCTTTTCAAACTACAATGTAAGTATAAACAATGTGAGGATTGATTGGTAGCTTAATAAGAAAAGTTTTATACATATTCATACGAGGGTTCTTTGTTTTATAAATTTCAAGAAGCATTCCATGCAGTAAAACCACTAGGCTACAACAATTTGAGTATGCTGTTTCTAATGATCAGATAAATGTCTCCACCTTTGTGAGCCATTTGGGTTGCATTGCTACTGGTTTTCATCTTGTTTTGTAAAGAGAACATTACAGATTTATTATCTTTATAGTATTGTATTTGTTTCATTGACCAATGCAGAAATAAAACAGAATGTAAACCAGTGTGCAGGTAGACCTTGAAATACTACTGTAATGGAGCCTGTCCATTGTGGTTGCATGTTGTGGCAGTCGTTACGTAACAACCTCGCCATCCCTGCTCTCCCCAATAAAAGATATTAAATGAACATGCAGGTCATTAAGTGGAGTGTGGGATGCCTCATGATTGGAGGAGACATTGGAGGCCTAGTACGGGCCCAGTCCCATCTGCCTGGCCCTCCTGAGGTCTTCCCCACACCCCATGCTCCACTTTTTGTGCCTTTGATCCCTGTTTGCCTTTTCCCACTCCCACCAGAACTGATAATGAAGATGTTAAAGTAGTGAATATTTTCCGCCTTTTAGGATCAACTCTCAACAGTAAAAAGAAAAAAAAGTAAGATATTGGGGCCTGTTAGTAAGAAAATCAAGAATCCAGTTGCATAAAGGAGTGTTTAAGCCTAAAAGGCTCAGTTTGTCTACTAGATGCTGGGGAATGATTGTGTTAAATGCCAAACTGAAGTCAACAAAAAACAAATGCACATGAGTGCTTCAAGCTCAGATGGAGAACAGAAGAAATAGCATCCTCCGTAGAGCGATTTGGTTGATAAGCAAACTGAAGCAGGTCAAATGCTGGCGGGAGGCTAGATACAATAAGGATTTCATAATGATGGATGTCAGTGCAACCGGACGGTAATCATTGAGGCCTGTAATTGTGGGCTTTTTTGGCACTGGCAAAATGATGGCTGTCTTAAAACACGATGCGACCACTGCCTGCTGCAATGAGAGATTGAAAATATGTGTGAGAAAAAAAGCCAACTCATCTGCGCATTCCTTAAGAACACATCCAGGGATATTACCTGAGCCTGCTGCTTTCCGAATATTAACTTTCCACAGTGTTTTCCGGATAGAGGTGACATCAAAGCTAAGCACTTGCTCGTCAGGATGGGGCACAGCTTTCCTAGCAGGAGTGCTATTTGATGCCTCAAGTCTTCCAGAAAATGTATTCAGTTCATTTAGGAAGTCTGTGTCGTCCTTGCATCTCAATGGAGCCACCTTATAATCTGTAATGGCCTGGATTCCTTGCCACATTCGCTTGGTGTTTGCTGGGTCCTGAAAAAAGTTTTGGACTTTTCTGGCAGTGGGCTTGCTTTGCACCTTTTATGACACTTCAAATTAGCTCTGGCTGTTCTAAGTGCCAGCATGTTGCCAGATTTAAAAGCCACATTCCATCTTTCAGCCATGGTTTTTCATTCACCCTCAAAACAATGCTTTTAGTATGCAAAGATGTAGCAGCTCTCTGGGAAGTCTATAATGCTGGGAAAGATGGAAGGAAAATAAAGAAGAGGATAACTAGCAGCAAGGTAGATGGGCTTGATTACTGTAGGAATGGGTGTAATGTTGGAAGACCTTAGGGCCAGGTTGGAGGTCAGATTATTCTGGAGAAGGTCTGCGTGGTTGTTAACACCAGATTGATAGCATATAAATAATTGGCTAAGTTGTATGTTTTTGATGAAACCTTAAGGAAATAGAAACTGACACAAATTTTGCACAATATAAATATATAAATGCAACTTCTTTCTTCTAATGTAAATACATGCTTATTGTTTACAAATTTAAATAAGAAAACAATGAATGTGGCAGGCACAGACTTTGGAAAATCTTTTCTTCTATGGTAGAAATAATAACTTCTAAACATTTAATAATGTTTTGGGAAATTTTTCCTACTCTTCTTTGCAGAATTCTTCAAGTTCAGAAACATTTTTAGTTCTTGCATGTATTGAATGTTTGAAATCTCTGCAAATTTTCAATAATATTTAAGTCTGGGGACTGCAAAGGCCATTCAAAATCCTTTATTTCTCTTTCCTTGTAAGTATTTCATATTTAATCTGGAGGTATTTTTCTGATTGTTGTCTTTCTGAAAGATCCAACCTCTTTTGAGCTTCACATTTTTCACTAGCTTGGGACATATTTTCTTGTTCTTCCTTCTACAAAAACTCTGAAGAATTCTTCCCTCTCTTCTACATGACAGCCCTTTGGATACTTGAATACAGCTGTCTTTTCTTCTCCAGCCTAAATATATCCATATCTCTAACCATTCGCTAAGTAAGTATTCACTTCCAGGATCTTTTTAATCTTACTTTGGATACAATCCAGTTTGTTCCTTCCTAAAATGTTTGTTCAGAACTGAATAGAATACGTTATTCTATGTGTAGACTGATTAGTTCAAAATGGAGAGGAATAGATAGCAACTCAGATGTAGCTTAAAGTTGCGCTTGCTTTTTTGGGAATTGTATTATTTTGTAGCTCATATTCAGTTTGTGATCTGCCAAGAAAACCAAATCTCTTTTTGCAAGTACCAGTGCCTAATATGATTACCCTCTCCCACCATGACCTTGATTTTTCCTATCCAAGTTTAACTTCCCGTTTATCTCTGTTGGTGTTCATCTTGATGGTTTTTACCCATTTTTTTTACCCTCTTAATCCTGTTTCTGTTCTCTAACGTGTTTACTGTCTCTTTTTGTTTTGATCTTGTAAATTTAATATTTTCTTTATCTGTCATCCAGGTTATTTATGTTGAATAGCATAGGGCATATACTGGAGCTTCGTAGTTCTTCATTTGACACTTCTACTGGATGTGGAGACGCTGATGTACACACATTGGATATAATTTTTCATCCATTTCTAAATCCATCTAAAAGCATTCCTCGTACATTTTACTGTTAATACATTAAACAAGGGAATGCCACAGATGCTTGACTTAAACTTGTTGAGCTATTTGCAGAGAATTCAGTTTATTCATACAGATACTTTACTTTCATCACATAAATACTGCTATTAGTGCATTCAGCAAAGAATATTCAACACCCTGTTTACAAAAAATGATACTTCAAGGCTATTCATTGTTCTCTGAATTGGCAAATTCATGTTTGCATTGAGAGAAATACAACTCATCTTTTCTCTAAATGTGTTTAGAAAATAATGGTTTTTCAAAATGTTTTTTCTTATTAGATTTGTTTATTTTTTGTGTTTAGTTATCTCTTTCACAATTGGCAGTGTTTACACATCACTTTAGGTCAAAAGCAAGTAAACTACATATATGCCTTAATGGAATATGTGAACTCTCAGTATATCTCCACGCTATTCCATTAAATTACATAATGTGTTATTTGAGCCCTTTTGGAGTCATTTATTCACAAGTCCTAAGTGTGACTATGGCTATAATAGTGTAAGTTGTTCAGATAGGGGGAGGGGAGAAGCTGCACTGCTTTTGTTGTTTGAGTACCTGGGAGGAAGGAGATACCCAGGGGATAATCCAACAATGATTGAGCCATTTAAACATTAAGCCAACTGTATGAAGTCTGCTTTTGTTTACAGTTTTCCATAAGAATATCTGTTCTTAATTTCAGCAAACATAAGTCTTTAAATGAGTGGCTTATTTTCTCTGTCATTTTCAAGCTTAGGTCCTTAGTTACTTTCATTATTCTATTTCTATTTTCTATTTTATTAGATTTATATACCGCCCTTTCCTGAAGGACTCAGGGCGGTTTACAGGGTATTTAAAAACCAAACCAATACAAAATACAAAAGTTAAAAAACAATTAACAATTACATTCTACTACAGAATTATATTTCAAATTGTTCATAGTTTCAAAAAAGGCTTTATTCTACTACTTCCAGGTTTTATCAAATACAACATTCATGACATCTCTGTTCCTCTTGTGAAGATTCTAGAGTTTTATAAGTCAGTCTCGAGAATGTGTAATATTGCGCATTGAAATTAATGTATTTTTGCTACTATTTTAATTCGATAACATTTTAAAGAAGTAATTTACAATGTAATACCAATATAGAGTGACTGTTTTTCATGATAAATGTAGTTCATGTTCAGCTCAGTTGCATTGAGATTTGAGCAGAAATATTGTTGGCTGTTTACTTTATAAAGTGATTCGGAGCCACCTTGATTTTGATATAAGAGGGGTGGGCTATATAAATCTTTGAAGTAAATAAATAAAATATTATTACTCTGCAAATCAGGAACTAGTCTTAAATATGCTAGATTCATTCACTTCTTTATCTTTGGTGAATTTCCCCTTTCTCTTCCTTTTTCAGCCCTGACCCTAGTTAGCATTACAACTGTTGTGACAGATTAATTATTAATGTTAGTAAGTCTTTAATTCTGAATCAAATTTGAAATAAGCTGAGCATGAGTCAATTGAAGTGTAATAATAATAATAATAATAATAATAATAATAATAATAATAATAATAATAATAATAATAATAATAAGTAAGTTGGAAGGGACGTTGGAGGTCATCTAGTCCAACCCCCTGCTCATGCAGGAAACCCTATACCAGGGGTGTCAAACTCAATTTCATTGAGGGCCGCATCAGCATTGCGGTTGCCCTCAGGGGGCCGGGTGGGTATGGCCAGGGTGGGCGTGGCCTACTGGGTGGGCATGGCTAAAGTGCATATGGCCTACTGGGTGGGCGTGGCCAGCTCTACATGGTTCGCATCAAGGGTGCCTATGAGGGACAGATCTGAGGGTCTTTGGCAAGAGGAGGGTCTCTGGGCCAGGGCCAAGGCAGTGGGGGCCGTTCCCTCACTGTTTCCAGGATGGCTTCGCGGGCCGCATCTGGCCCCCGGGCCTTGTGTTTGACATGTCTGCCCTATACCATTTCAGGCAAATGGCTGTCCAGTCTCCTCTTAAAATCTTCCAGTGTTGGAGCATTCGCCACTTCTGGAGGCAGGTTGTTCCACTGGTTAATTGTTCTAACTATCAGGAAGTTTCTCCTTAGTTCTAGGTTGCTTCTCTCCTTGACTAGTTTCCATCCGTTGCTTCTTGTCCTGCTTTCAGGTGCTTTGGAGAATAGCTTGGCTCCCTCTTCTTTGTGGCAGCCCCTGAGATATTGGAACACTGCTATCATGTCACCCCTCACCCTTCTCTTCGTTAAACTACACATACCCAATTCCAGCAACCGTTCCCTATATGTTTTAGCCTCCAGTCCCCCAATCATCTTTGTTGCCCTTCTCTGTACCCTCTCTAGAGTCTCAACATCTTTTTTACATCGTGGTGACCAAAACTGGATGCAGTATTCCAGGTGTGGCCTTACCAAGGCATTGTAAAGTGGTATTAGTATTTCACGTGATCTTGATTCTATCCCTCTGTTAATGCAGCCTAGCACTGTGTTGGCTTTTTTGGCAGCTGCAGCAGACTGCTGGCTCATATTGAAGTGATTGTCTACTAGGACTCCGAGATCCCTCTCATAGTTATTACTATTGAGCAAGGTACCACCTATACTATACCTGTGCATTTGATTTTTCCTGCCTAAATGTAGAACCTTACTTTTTTCACCATTGAATTTCATAATGCTAAAGCAGATGACAGAAATAATATTTATGTCATGGGATTGGCCATAGTAACTGTTCTAAAAATTTGATCCAGACATAGAAATTAAACATCAATTGATCGTTTAGTTTACACTTTGAAAAAAGGAACATAATTTCATTAGACCTTTGTTGTTGATTGTGATGATGATAATGGGATAATCTTTCTGTGTTTTTTTTTTAAATCTTGATATGTAAACTGCCTAGAACTGTCTTCATGATTGAGATAAGGTATAAATTAAGTGTATCAAATAAAGAAATCCCTTTTAGGGGTTATGTGTACTTTGTTTCTCATCCTCATGTATTCATACCATTGCCATGTTAAAAGACACAAAGACAAATCTTGTTTAGTTCAGCTTCTAATGAGTTTGTAGATATATCCATGTAGTTTTCTTGATAATAATAACTAATTTTTCATTACTTTCTTCTGTTTTATTTTTAAATTCACCCTAGATTATAACCTTGAGATTTTCTGGTAGCAACTCAGCTAAAGTGAAACCAGGTCTGAACACATTTAACTTTTTTGGGTTCAGCCATATTCAGTTAGTTACAGCCACCTCTTCTGCTCCAAATCCACTTAATTGAGACAAATGCTTGAACAGATATGCTACCTCAATTCCTTATAACATATAATATATAACATACAGTTGGTTGTGACAGTATATATTTATTGTAAATATTTATCTTTCCCATTTGATTTAAAATAAAAAGCTCATTGTGATTTAAAATTCAATCAATATATTAAATATATTAAAAATTATACTCGTCCCAGCTTCTGCCAACCTAGCAGTTTGAAAGCACGTAAAAATGCAAGTAGAAAAATAGGGACCACTACGGTGGGAAGGTAACAGCCTTCCGTGTGCCTTTGGCGTCTAGTCATGCTGGCCACATGACCACGGAGACATCCTCGGACAAGCGCTGGCTTTTCAGCTTTGAAACGGAGATGAGCACCGGCCCCTAGAGTCGGAAATGACTAGCACGCATGTGCGGGGGAACCTTTACCTTTACCTTTAGACTCTTTTGATTAACATTTATATAGAAGAAAACTCAATTGTATGTTTGAAGGATAGCAAGACTATAGTGGTGAGAGAAAGTGTGTGACCACTATCTGTAATTTTGCACTTCACTGACCTACAAGAACTCAATCTAATTCTTTTAAACAGGTAAAGAGATACTGCTTAAATAAACACCAGTATATATGAACTGGTTTGGCTTGCACTCATTGACGGAACAATGGATTCTGGATTGTACCAGCAAATTCTACAGAAGAATGTCAAAGTATCCATCAGTGGGCTAAAGCTTAAATGAAAATGAGTCATGCAGCTAACACCAATTCTAAACCTGCAAGCATTGGCTGAAGTAGAAGAAGTCTTGCATTTTGCAATAACCAAGCCTTGAGATTAAACAAATTAGAATGATGTGACATGAAGGCATGACTTGAAGCAAATAATTCATAGAAGATACAAAGATACAATGCAAAAAGTTGAAATAGTTTTGTAAAATAAAATGGGTGAAAATATTTCCAAGCTGATGAATCGGATTGAGCAAGAATATTGGAAACATATTGTTGAAATCAGCACTGCTAATAGAGATGCCACTATAATTAAATCTGCAGCTTCATATACGGTACTTTTCTCAACAATGACCATGAACGTTGATCAGAACCTGTTTAACGTTGATGAATTTCTAATCACACAATTTATAGGTAGTTTTAAAGGGGTTACAAACTTTATCTCACCACTAAATGTAATTTTCGAAGCATTTTACTCAACAAAATTCCTCAACATCCAGGTAGAAAGTTCATCTTATTTTCCAGCAGCATTTGGTAGCATGGAAGTGCTTTTTCAGTTAATCTGAATCAATGTGACAAATGGGTCAGGTAGCAAAGTAGCTATGCAGAGTTCCATATAAAATGGGTGGCTATATAAATAGTGTTATAAATAAACAAAAGTACTGAAACAACTTGTAAAAGATATTAGTGCTTTGGCAGTTAAAAGTGAGCTGCTTTGTTTATGTGTTGTTTGTTTTCCAAATACTTTTAAAAAGATAAACAGCAGTGAATCTGTGGGCATTTACAGATTTGTTGCTGTTTCAGTATATTTTTATTCACAAATTTATTACAGGATTTGTCAGCATTTAATATTTAAACATACTGAGTTCAAATGTGTCCAGTATATCAAGTATCATATATTTATATATGGAAAAATAAGATTTTAACAAAAATTCATATTGTTTACAGGAAAAGCTGTTTCAAAGTGCTGATGGTCATTCTTGATAGTTCCTGCTGAAGTGGATAAAATCTGAGACAGCATGGAGACAAAATAGACTTCATTATAGAAAAGTAAATACAGAAATTTGTTTGATATATATATTTTATGTATATATATAAAATGAGCTTGATTTGCATAACATAAATTTTAATATATTTTACTTTAAATGATCAAATTCCTGACACGCATCCGCTTTATTTTGTAAAGTACTATGGTTAATTAAAAATTGAATGTAAGAAAAGAAAAAAGGAAATAATGTTTGAATTGATGCTTATTATAGTATGCTGTGATTTAATAGTAGATCTGGACTAGATAAAAGCTTTGTGATTAGCAACTCTTCTAAAGAACTAAGAGTGGATTTTTTATAATGTATTTTATTTACTCTCTTGTTAAAGATTTCTTGGTGAAACAATTTACTTCAAAGAGTGCAGGATGACAGATCGTGGAATAAAATGGGCTTGTGAGTATTGTACATATGAAAACTGGCCATCTGCGATCAAGTGTACCATGTGTCGTGCTCAGAGACCTAGTGGAACTATTATCACAGAAGATCCATTTAAAAGTACTTCAAGTGATGTTGGTAGAGACTGGGATCCTGCAGGTATTGAAGGAGGCAGCAGTCCTTTGATATGTCCAGATTCTAGCGCAAGACCAAGAGTTAAGTCATCTTACAATGTGGAAAGTGCAAATAAGTGGTCATGTCACATGTGTACTTACTTGAACTGGCCTCGTGCAATAAGGTGTACTCAGTGCTTGTCTCAGCGTAGGACCAGGAGCCCGACAGAATCTCCTCAGTCTTCAGGATCTGGTACAAGACCAGCTTCTTTTCCTGTGGATCCTTGTGAGGAATACAATGATAGAAATAAATTGAATATAAGGACACAACACTGGACTTGTTCTGTTTGTACATATGAGAATTGGGCTAAGGCCAGAAAATGTGTCGTCTGTGATCACCCACGACCCAACAACATTGAAGCAATAGAACTAGCAGAAACAGAACAGGCTTCTTCAATAATAAATGAGCAAGAAAGAACGCGTTGGAGAGGAAGCTGCAGCAGTGGAAATAGCCAAAGAAGATCACCTCCCACCGCTAAACGAGAATCTGAACTGAAAATGGACTTTCAGAGAATTGAAGTGGCTGGGGCTGTTGGCAGCAAAGAAGAACTTGAAGTGGATTTCAAAAAACTAAAGCAAATAAAAAACAGAATGAAGAAGACTGACTGGTTGTTTCTCAATGCTTGTGTTGGTAAGTTTTATTTATTTCACTTGTAAGGCAAAAATATATACATACACATTGAGGTGCATGTTGGCAAATTTCATATAGAGGTAGGATTACAATAAAAGCAAAAAATTACAAAAATTTGCAAAACATTCATAAATATACCAATGAAGGAGAATATTTGTAGCTCAGGGCTGAAATGAGGGGTCCTTAGTGCTCTCAGAGCTTGCTTGTTTTCTTGCAAACGTTTCATTGCCCTAACTCCGTGGTGGCGGACCTATGGTACGCGTGCCACAGGTGGCACGCAGAGCCCTCTCTGTGGGCACACGCGCCGTTGCCCCAGTCCTAGCCTTCAGCTGGGTTTTATAAAACCTTTTCGCTATAGGCCTCCGCCACCATCTGCAAAAAAAAAAGGTTCAATCAATTTCAACTTCTCGCGGCAATCAACTTCTCGTGGGGAAAAAAAAGATCGAGCAAAGTTGGAATTGATTGATTGAACTTTTTAGTCCCACCCAGTCTGCCATTACCACCGAAGCCACACCCACCCAGTGGGTCACGCCCACCCAATTGGCCATGTCCAGCCAATTGGCCACTCACACCCAATGAACCACGCCCACCCGGACACCCAACGATACATAAGTGGGTTTTGGGTTGCAGTTTGGGCACTCGGTCTCTAAAAGGTTTGCCATCACTGCCCTAGCTAGTGCTACTAAGGAGGGCTGTGTGCTGTCAGTTTATATTCTGGTGTCTTGGCTGTCTGTGTGGGTGGGGGCGGTCTTAGGGATTCTTTGGTTGGGCAGTCCTAAAGAGCCATTAGTAAGCAGCCCAACCAAAGAACCTGTAAGACCACACCCACACAGACAGGCAAGACCCCAGAATATAAACTGACAGCAAACAGCACTCCTCATTACCACAGACGATGTTACCTAGTTAGGATAATGAAACGTCTGCAAGAAAACAAGGAAGCTCATGGAGCACCAAGGGCCCCTCATAAATATAGATATATTTTGTAGAAAGAAGAACAAATTCTGCTAACAGAATAGTCAGCATTTGTTAAGAATTTAGAGTTGTACTGCAGTTATAAAATACAATTTAACTCTATTTCTATTTTCTATCTAAAATCCTGTTATTCTTGAAATGGCAAGATGTATTTTAGAATTTGTTTTAGTTCTTAATCATTCATAAGCATGTATATTTCTCATAAGGCAAAAAATAAGGTGAAAAAATAGGCGGGTATCTCTTGAAGCATACTACCTCATTTTGAAATGCTGATCACTTAGTAAAATCTTTGTATTTCCTTAAGTAGTCTAGCATAGATGCAGGCAATATTTTTAGGTTAAGGATGCCTATAGTACACGGGTCGGCAACCCGCAGCTCTGGAGCCGCATGCGGCTCTTTCAGCCGTCTCCTGCGGCTCCCAGTCCTCCGCTGCCATGTACAGTCCAGAAAAAAAAGTGGCACTAAAAAAGTTCAACCAATCAATTCAAACTTCTCATGGAAAAAAAAAACTTGTGAAGTTTGAATTGATTGGTTGAAGTTCTTTGGTTTGTGGGACTGCCCACAAACCTCTTCTTCAGACTGCACGTGGTGGCAGTGGAGGAAGAGACGGGAGGACTGCTGGAAAGTGGGTCAGTCAGATGGGGCGTGTGGGGGTGTTGTTTCTGAGCAGCATATAGAGTCTTGGACGCTGCCAGATCCCCTCCTTCTTTCCCCCTTTTTCTCTTTCTCTTTCTCTCTTTCTGTGTGTGTGTGTGTGTGTGTGTGTGTGTGTGTGAGAGAGAGAGAGAGAGAGAGAGAGAGAGAGAAAGAGAGACCAAGTCTGTTGATTTTCCAGCGAGCTACCGCTGCCTCATCTCCTGCCCTTGCTGCCTCTCCTGTGGAGAGGCATTGTTTCCCCCCCTTGTATGTTTGTATGTGTGTGTCAGACCCGCGTGAACGGCTGGTAGAGGCAGCCGGCAATCTGGTGGTGTTTCTCCCCCTCGTGCATGTGTGTGTGTCAGACCCACGGGAACGGCTGGAAGAGGCAGCCGGCAGTCTGACGTTGTTTCCCCCCCTTGTACGTTTGTATGTGTGTGTCAGACCCATGGGAACAGCTGGTAGAGGCAACCAGCAATCCGGCATTGTTTCCCCCCTTGTGAGTGCGTGCATGCGTGCGTGCGTGCGTGTGTGTGTGTGTGTCAGAGCCACGGGAATGGCTGGAAGAGGCAGCCGGCAGTCCGGCGTTGTTTCCCCCCCTCGTATGTTTGTATGTGTATCAGACCCGCAGGGAACGGCTAGTAGGGAGGCGGCGTTCTGGTGTTCCCCCCATGTGTGTCGGGCCCACGGGGCTCGACACACAGAGAAGCACAAACGCCGGACTGCCGGCTGCCTCTTCCAGACGTTCCCGCTGGTCTGACACACATACAAATGTACAAGGGGGGGAAACAACGCCGGACTGCCGGCACCTCTACCAGCCGTTCCCGTAGGTCTCTCTTTCTCTCTCTCACACACACACATGCACGAGGGGGGAAACAATGCCGGACCGCCACCTCCCTAGCAGACCTTCCCTGCGGGATGTGCTGCCAGGAAGTCGGGTAGCCCGATGAGCACAGAGGAGCCAGCGGAGGCGGGCCAGCGACGCAGCGGGGATGAGGTGTCCCCGTGGCTTGCAGCACCAACAGGGTGAGGGATGAACCGGCATGGAAGCTGTGGGGAGAGGAATCCTTGCGGGCTGTGGTTCAGAGTGAAAGAAGGTGGTGCATAGCTGCAGGAGGCGCGGTGGCTCACCAGTAAAACCAACAGACTTGGAGGTGCCGCGGCTGGCCTTTCGAGGTGCCGCGGACCTCCATTGACTTCCATGGGGACACTTGGCAATTGGGGCCGATTGAAACTGCTGCAGGATGGCTTTGAGTGGCAGAGAGAGACACAGAGAGACGCAAACGCGTCTCCACAGGAGAGGCAGCAAGGGCAGGAGATGAGGCAGCGGTAGCTCGCTGGAAAAGCAACAGACTTGGTCTCCCTCTCTCTCTCTCTCTCTCTCTCTCACACACACACACACACACACACACGGAGGGGAAGGGGGGGAAAGAAGGAGAGTGTCTGGCTTTAAGTGCAGGATGGCTTTAAGTAGCAGAGAGAGGCAGAGAGATGCAAACGTGTCTCCACAGGAGAGCCAGCAAGGGCAGGAGATGAAGAGGAAGTGTCGGTGGCTCGCTGGTAAACCAACGGACTTGGTCTCTCTCTCTGTCTCTCTCACACATACACAAACACAGAGAGAGAGAGAGAGAGAGAAAAGGGAAAAGAAGGAGGGTGTCTGGCTTTAAGTGCAGGATGGCTTTAAGTGGCAGAGAGAGACAAGAGAGGCAGCAAGGGCAGGAGATGAGGAGTCAGCCTATGTCTGCACACGCACAGACTTAAATGGAGGCTTTCAAACCTGACAAGCATACACGTGGATATCTGCAACCGGTTGTTGCAAAAAATAGGATAAAACGGGGGAAAAGTGTGCGTGACTAAAGACCCCCACTTTTCCTTTCCTTCTTCCTCTTTGGCATGGTTGACTTCTGCTCCTCCAATCCTGGCTGCTCCTCGCGGTCCCTGCCTGCCAGCCGCTGCATTCAACTTTTATTTGCTTGGTAGACTGGGGAGAGAGGCGCTCCCCCGCTTCTTTCCACTCCTGCCATGGCGATTTCCTCAGAGCGGGGAGCAGCTGCCTGCTGGGCAAGCCCCGAAAGCTTTCTTCCTCTCCCCGATCTTGCCTTACTTGCTCGTCCTCTGATGTAGGCTTCTGCTGGGTTTCGTCAACCCGTTTTATTTTAATCCCACCATTGCCTCCCTCTTTCGCAAAGCCTCGGAAGATTCTTTTCCCCGTCGGCCTCCTCCGCTTCTTTGGAACCTTCACAAAAGGCGGAAAGAAGAAAGTCCCAGAGAGAGAGAGCGCAGGGCGGGGGGAGAGCAGTCTTTTCTGAGGGAGGAAAAGCCAGGACGGCGGAGCCGTCCATACCAGAGGTGGACGGGGGCAGGGATGGTGCACGTTTTGCCTTGTTCTGCACATTTTGCGGCTCCCAGTTTTTTGTGTGTGTGACGGAACCGGTTCCGAGTGGCTCTTTTGCTGTTTCAGGTTGCCGACCCCACTATAGTATTATGCCATGTCTCCAATGGCACATCTTCCATCATGGATGTAAGGACTTATGAAGGCGTACAGAATCCTTTTTTTTCTTACACACAGGTAATTCCCAACTTGTGACCACAATTGGGACTGGAATCTCAGTCCTTGAGCAAAGTGGTCATTAAAGCGAGACATCATGTGACTGCTTTGCTTAACAGTCCCAGTCTCAGCACTTTTAGTTGTGGTCATTAAGAGATCATTCAGGTCATTAAGTGGATGGAGTTCCAGATACGGAGTATGAGGTGGAGAAGTGCCTTGGGGGCGGGGAGGCAAACTTTGGGAGGCTCTGCTCAGGAGTTGAAAATGTTAGCTGCCAAAATCCAAGCAGGAATTTTAGCTCCTGAGCAGAGAGACACTTACATGCGGCCTATGTTGGCCCTCCCAGGGCTTCCCTCACATCCCTGATTCACCTTATGCACCTTTTGTTACTGTGATGCCTCTCTGCTCAGAAGCTCTGCCAATTGTGAAAATTTGAAAATAAATTACAAAATTGTTATTGTTAGCTGCGAAGTCGTGTCCGACCCATCGCGACCTCATGGGCAACGTTCCTCCAGGCTTTCCTGTCCTCGACCATCTTCTGGAGTCCCTTTAAGCTCACGCCTACTGCTTCAGTGACTCCATCCAGCCACCTCATTCTCTGTCGTCCCCTTCTTCTATTGCCCTCAATCTTTCCCTGCATTAGGCTCTTCTCCAGTGAGTCCGTCCTTCTCATTAGGTGGCCAAAGTATTTGAGTTTCAACTTCAGGATCAAGAGGCTCTTTAGTCCTTCTTCACTTTCTGCCATTAGAGTGATATCATCTGCATATCTTAGGTTGTTGATATTTCTTCCGGCAATCTTAATTCCAACTTTTGATTCATCTAGCCCTGCCTTTCTTATGATGTGCTCTGCATATAAGTTAAATAGGCAGGGTGACAGTATACAGCCTTGCTGGACTCCTTTCCCAATTTTGAACCAATCAGTGGTTCTGTGTCCAGTTCTCACTGTTGCTTCTTGATCAGCATATAGGTTTCTCAAGAGACAAATAAGATGGTCTGGTACTCCCATCTCTTTAAGAACTTGCCACAGTTTGTTGTGATCCACACAATCAAAGGCTTTGGCATAGTCAATGAAGCAGAAGTAGATGTTTTTCTGGAACTCCCTAGCTTTCTCCATGATCCAGCGTATGTTGGCAATTTGATCTCTAGTTCCTCTGCCTCTTCGAAATCCTGCCTGTACTTCTGGTAGTTCTGGATCCACATACTGCTGGAGTCTAGCTTGTAGGATTTTAAGCATAACTTTACTAACATGTGAAATGAGTGCAATGGTGCGATAGTTTGAACATTCTTTGGCACTGCCTTTCTTTGGAATTGGAATGTAAACTGATCTTTTCCAATCCTGTGGCCACAATTGAGTTTTCCAAATTTGCTGGCAAATTGAGTGTAGCACTTTTATTGCATCGTCTGTTAAGATTTTGAATAGCTCAGCTGGAATACTGTCACCTCCACTAGCTTTGTTGTTGCTCAGCTTTTCTAAGGCCCACTTCACTTCACATTCAAAGATGTCTGGCTCGAGGTCAGTGACCACCTCATTGTGGTTATCAGGGACATTAAGCTCGTTCTTGTATAGTTCTGTGTAATTTTGCCACCTCTTCTTAATCTCTTCTGCCTCTGTTAGGTCCCTGCCATTTTGGTCCTTTATCATGCCCATTTTTGCATGAACGTTCCCTTTATCTCTCCAATTTTCTTGAAGAGATCTCTGGTCCTCCCTATTCTATTGTTTTCTTCTATTTCTTTGCACTGTTCATTTAAGAAGGCATTCTTATCTCTTCTAGCTATTCTCTGGAATTCTGCATTCAATTGGGCGTATCTTTCTTTTTCTCCCTTGCCTTTCGCTTCCCTCCTTTCCTCAGCTATTTGCAAAGCTTCCTCAGACAGCCATTTTGCTTTCTTGCATTTCTTTTTCTTTGGGATGGTTTTTGTTGCTCCCTCTTGTACAATGTTGCGAATCTCTGTCCATAGTTCTTCAGGCACTCTGTCTATCAGATCTAATTCCTTAAATCTATTTGTCACCTCTACTGTATATTCAACAGGGATATGATTTAGTTCATATCTGAGTGGCCTAGTGCTTTTCCCTACTTTCTTCAGTTTAAGCCTAAATTTTGCAATGAGAAGCTCATGGTCTGAGCCACAGTCAGCTCCTGGTTTTGTTTTTACTGACTGTATAGAGCTTCTCCATCTTTGGCTGCAGAGCACATAGTCAATCTGATTTCTGTGTTGACCGTCTGGTGATGTCCATGTGTAGAGCCGTCTCTTGGGTTGTTGGAAAAGAGTGTTTGCTATGACCATCGTATTCTCTTGACAAAATTCTATCAGCCTGTGCCCTGCTTCATTTTGTACTCCAAGGCCAAACTTGCCTGTTATTCCAGTTATCTTTTGGCTTCCTACTTTAGCATTCCAATCCCCCATGATGATAAGGACATCATTTTTTGGTGTTAGTTCTATAAGGTGCTGTAGGGCTACATAGGACTGGTCAATTTCATCCTCTTCAGCACTGGTGGTTGGGGCATAGACTTGGACTACTGTGATATTGAATGGTTTGCCTTGGATTCGAACTGAGATCATTCTGTCATTTTGAGGATTGTATCCCAGTATTGCTTTTCCTACTCTTTTATTGACTATGAAGGCTACTCCATTTCTTCTGAGGGATTCTTGCCCGCAATAGTATACCTGATGGTCATGTGAATTAAATTCACCCATTCCTGTCCATTTTAGTTCGCTGATTCCTAAGATGTCGATGTTCAGTCTTGTCATCTCTTGTTTGACCATGTCCAGCTTTCCTTGATTCATGGATCTTACATTCCAGGTTCCTATGGAGAAAAAATCTTTACAGCATCGGACTTTCCTTTCACCACCAGACACATCCACAGCTGAGCGTCCTTTCGGCTTTGGCCCAGTCGCTTCATTCTTTCTGGTGCTACTGGTACTAGCCCTCTGCTCTTCCCCAGTTGCATATTGGATGCCTTCCGACCTGAGGGCCTCATCTTCCAGCGTCATATCGTTTTGCCTTTTGGTACTGTCCATGGGGTTTTCATGGCAAAGATACTGGAGTGGGTTGCCATTTCCTTCTCCAGTGGATCACGTTTTGTCAGAACTCTCTGCTATAACCTGTCCGTCTTGGGTGGCCCTGCACGGCATAGCTCATAGCTTCATTGAATTACACAAGCCCCTTCGCCACGACAAGGCAGTAATTCATGAAGGGGAAATAGCAAAATTAACCCAATAAAAATATAAAATATTTTATTTAAAAATAAAATATTTAAGCAGAATCAGACATTAAAAAATAAAACAGATTTGGCAGATTTAAGACCTATTTGCCTATTTGAAAATCAGCAGATATTTGCTATCATGGGGGTCAGGTGAGCTGTCACTTGACAGCTGTTAATTTGAATAAAACTTGTTGTCTACTCAGTTTTGGCAAGATTTTATTGCATCCTAACAGTTACTTGTCATGTTTTGTAAAAGCAATACAGGTAGTCCTCAACTTACAATAGTTTGTTTAGTGACCGTTTGAAGTTATAACGGCACTCAAAAAGTGATTTATGACCGTTTTTCATGCTTATGATTATTGCAGCACCCCCATGATCATGTGATCAAAATTCAGAAGCTTGGCAACTGACTCATATTTATGACGACTGCAGGTTCCTGGGATCATGTGATCACCTTTTGCAACCTTCTGACAAACAAAGTCAGTTCACACAGGTTCACATAAGAACCATGTTACTAACTTAACAATTGCAGTGATTTACTTCACAACTGTGGCAAGAAAATTTGTAAAATGGGGGAAAATTGATTTAACAAATGTCTCGCTTAGCAATAGAAATTTTGGGCTCTATTATGATCGTAGATTGAGGACTATCTGTGCATAAAATACCATCAGGATGTTATTCTTCTTGTAAGATACATACATAATTATCTGAAATACTTGAAAATGTTCATTTTTTCCATTTATATTTATTAAAAGCTGCAAATGTGGAATTGAACATTCTTTTCCTCACTTGAAAATAGAAATCTTTTTGCTTGTGTTTCAGAAATAGAGAATTTAGCAGATGGATGTCTTAATGGGACTATCAAATATTGTGTACATGTTATAGTACTACTGATGGGTCAGAACAGAATAACTGTAGTATATTTATTTGTCATATGCCTAAGAACAGTGACAAGTGTTTTTTCTGGGTATTTCCCTTTTTATTAGTATGAAAAAGAATGATTTTTTTACATATGAAAGTATCAGATAGTATACAGCTTTTCTGTTGGACTGAAATTAGGAATTCTACAGGTTCATATCTTAATATTCATATCTTGCTTCTTGTAATGTTGCATCTTTAAGAAGTCAATGTACTGATTTTTTTCATGAATGCATTTTTAGCTGACTCAGGTTTCTTTGATGTTTTGCTATGCAGTTTTCCATGATTGTTCTTGGCAAATGTAATAGTCAATTTTGCATTTATTTAATTTAGTATATGAAAAATATATGAGCAGAGTAGATTCTGCAGACTCCTTCCTTATAATAATCCCATTTTATGCCATATAGAGATATTAATTTTCTGACCTCAACCTGTGACCTGCTTAGTTTCTTGTTAAATTTTGCAGTTCCAAAAGGTGTTTCCTTTTGCTAGGTGGAATCTGGAACTAGATGTATTAATATAATTGTCTGTAATTTTTAATCCTTAATATTTACTACTTATAAAATCAAAAGGGAAACTGACTTCACCAGTTTCTTCAAACTGATTGCAGACGTTCATCTGGAAACATGGCCCAAAAGGTTCACTCAAAATCCTAGTAGTTTTATTTTTTAATAGTTGTATTCATTATAAAAATCTTTTGTAAGATAGGCAGCTTCATAGTCCTTTTTTAGTTGTGATAATGGAAGAAGCTAATGGCTTTGCAGCCAATAAAGCTATGCTGTTATTTTTGTAATATTTTAAATTGTGTACATTATGCCAACCACTCAAAAATTCTGAGAAGTTATGTAAAAGTTAGATTTAATGATTACAATAGGATAGTTTTGTCTGTTGTTTCCATTTTAGCGCTGAATTGATAATGTGGATAGGATATGAATCTAACAAAAAATAAAGTTGTATGTTGGGAAACTGCCAGCTAGGCTGGAAGGGGGAGTCAAGTGTAGGCTTAGCTTAGAATTCTTGTGCAGCCGCAAGAGGTATAAGTTAGATCTCCCCCAAGATCCTTTGGAGATTTATTTGGTCATTCTCAGTGGAAAGCAAGCAGTCTGGGGAGATTCTTGTAACTAAATAAAGAACAATAAAGTTGCTAGCTTTTGCTATTTATGAATGGCTCTGGTTGCTTGTACTTGACATTGTTGTTCTCGTAAATAATATATAAAGTGACAGTGTTCGCTTAATTTATAAAGAAAAATAATTCAATCCATTTTTATGTACAGTGATACTTGAAAATTTATGAACCCAATTGAATTTCAGTATTTCTGCATAAATATGATCTAAATCATGGTTTATTGTCCACAAAAATCCTAAAACTAGATAGGTGTTTTTGCTATGCACATCTATGTAGCTTTGGATCATTTTTCTCAGTAAATAAATGGACAAGTATAATGTTCTGACTTATTTGTTTAATTGGCTTCTCTTTATCTAGTTTTAGGACTTGTGTGGAGGAAAAAAAATCACATTTTAGGTTATATTTAGAGCTAAATATTGAAAATTCATTGGGATTCTCCAACTTTTATGCACTATTGTATCTAATCAATGTTTCATTTATAATATCAATATAGAATAGAATAAATGGAAAAAATATTTATATCTGACCAACATTTAAAAGAAGAGAGTATTACAAGACATCAAACATAAAGCCATATAAAATAACAAAACCGTATTTATACAGAAAATTCTGAAGCAATTAGTCGTATAAAGTAGGTACCAGATGAATTCCACATTTGAAATGTTAAAAATGTAGAAACCTTACTGCAAATACCTAAATACTTATTGTGCATGAGAAAAATAACTTCCTGGTCAGAAGAGCAATTTAAGATTTCTAACAATTGGTGTTATGAGTGCTTTCCTCCACTTATTGTATAAATGTTTTCTGGCAGTACAGGTGTTTCTACTTCTATACCAGATCATATTATAAGTATGATTTTTTTAATAGTCCATACTGGTATTGTTTACCCTTATAGATAATTCACTGATTTAGTTCAAAGTGAGGCTTCTTCTGTATGAAATGTTGACAAAGTATCTGGGAATGGAGGGGGAGGGCATTACTGAGTTTTAATGGAAATGGGAAACTCTGGTTCTACCTGTTTGGGAGATCTAGATCCCAGATCGTCTACTGAAGGGTAATTTATGTCTTCACACAGTAAGACCAGCTAATGCTAGAAAAGAAAACCTGCTGTAAGCCAGAGTAATATTTGTCTTCTTAGTGAATTTTATTTATTTATTTATTTTATTTTTAATTCCATTTATATCCCGCCCTTCTCCGAAGACTCAGGGCGGCTTACAAGCTTAGCAGTAGCCTTCATTCTATGTATATGCCTGCTTATTAGGGTTTTCACACACACCCCAAGCGGCATTATTACAAAGTCAGCTTAATTGCCCCCAACAATCTGGGTCCTCATTTTACCTACCTCGGAAGGATGGAAGGCTGAGTCAACCTTGAGCCTGGTGGGATGCGAACCTGCACTAATTGCCGGCAGCTGGTGTTACTTAAGGAGGCATTAGCCCACTGCTCCACCAATCTTCTTATGGAAGATTCAGACCTATCTAGTAAGATGAGGTGGGCCAAAGACATTTCCCCCAAACTAGTTTCAACTCGTATCTGACGTGACAGAGCTTCAATAGACTCCTAAGGAGATGCAGCCTAATTCCAGTCAGATAAGGGAGTTAAGGATGGAATAAAGGACCCCTGATTTATAATCTTTAAAAATGTGGATTGGATAACCTCTAATCTAAAAACTTCGTTAGAAATTCATAACCAGGCACCATGTAACATTGAGCCAGCACTTTAGCCTTAAATAATTTGACAGTTGCTGTACAGAGCTATGTGAAATATATATTTTATAATTGCAAAAGATGCTGTTTGGGCTCTTATATAAAGGTCCTTTACTTGATTGATCCTGTGAGTTGATGATTGAAAGTGGATGCCTGTACATTTAAAGGTTATGATGACTCAATAGATCTACTTGTTAACCTTCTGGATAATTGGGGACTTGAAATCCTTTCTGGAAAATGTTAAGATTTTTCTTCTTCAAGAAATTGATCTCAGCCTGTTCGCTATGTCAGTAGTAAGATGCTTTGAGGCCACCTACACAGGCTTCAAGGCATCCACTTGACAAAGAGAAGAATAGGAACAGGGCAGTGGGTAAGAGAGAAATTCTGGTTTAGCAAACAGAATTTTTGAATTTCACCCTATAATTAATATATAGATTATACAACAATGGGGCTAAAATTGTATTATAGAAAAAGATCTCCTTTGTATATTGGTGTCTGAATGTAATGGTTTTTGCCAATTTAAGAAAACAAAAAATCAATGTGGTAGTTAATTTCTTCAGAATTTGTCATATGTATAAGAGTAAAAGGGCACCTTTAGATTTATGAAAGCAACACAAGGACCACCTTTGAGAAAGTTATGGTATTTTTTGGCTAGATAATATAATATTCTGTACTGGTCCATGGTTGAATAATCAGGCCCAAACCCTGCATGCTCTGGGGCTAAGACCCTTTTGCATCCAGTCAAGATGTGTATTAATACAAATCCTAGACGTATAATTTACTAATTATGATTACCGTACTTAAGAGCCAGGGCAGCAATTTGTTGATTCAGTGTTGTCCCCTTTTCTATAATATCAGAAGAATGATCAAATTAAACCACCCTTTTAGTATCAGGAAAGAGTTACTTATGGTGGTGAAGCGAAGGGTTGGCACAGACATATGTCAGGTGAGCCTGGATTTTAGGATTTCTGGTGTAACTGTCTCTGCTAGAAGGCTTGCTATTTTTGCTTTTTTTCTGAACTTCTGTAACTTCTGGGAGCCATTCACAAAGGGGATCATCTGGTAACAAAGATGGAAGGATCCCCTCCTAAAGCTACATTGAATAAATGGCAGAATTGTACATACTAAGAATCATCAAAGATTAAATTAGTTTTGTAAGCTGTTATATTGAAGATTGGAAGATGAGGTGTGAGAACAGGCAGTCGTCATCTTCATTTGTCATGTGTTTTGTATATACTGCAGAATAATGTGAAGTTTGCAAGCCAGAAGTTAAAATAATTGAATTGACATCAGCAATTTAATTATTTATTTTATATTTCTCCTCTTCAGTCTTATAGTGGCTAATGATAATAAAATACATCAAGTAAAATAAAATCAGAATTACGATTAAAATAGACAGAAAGCAATTAAAATACAATTAAAACTTATCAGTAAAAATAAATCTCAACCAAACTTGGCCAATGAATCTGTTTAAACACAAATAGCTTGCATTAATAAATATAATTTCTTGAGGGAAAGAGAGTGCTAGCCTCATCTTTTAAGTAGTAAGGGCCTCCAGATCTGGAGGTATTATGATAATGTTCTTCCCTCTTCATCTCCCTAAATATCCACTTGAAATTGTCAGATGAAAAACTTAAAATCCAGAGAGAATAATGTGTGAGAGTAAGTGGTCTTACTCGGAAGATGGTTGTATTCAGAACTGGATATTGAACACAAATAATATCAAATCACTATTCATTTATTTACATTTATTGATGTAATAGAGTAACAGAGGATGTGTATCCAGAAAAAATAATACAGGACAGAACAAATTCTTACAGGACTCAAAAACAACCTCCTCCAAGATCTGGGAGAATAGCCAGGTTTTCAGTGCCTTTCAGAACATCTTGCTCCCTAAAAATGTTGCCATCAGTACTTCAGCTGCAACATTTTGGGCCATCTGAAGTTTATGAAGGTTGAATAGTAGGCTACAATTGTTTAAATGGAAAATAAGTATGTAATTCAGAATAATGGTCCTTACAACATATTTTGTGGTGTCTGAAAAACTCAGTGATCTATCTGATTTTATTTTTTTTAAATTGTTTTAGTTTGCAAAATATTAGCCCCAAGTCATAGCCTATATTTCCATGGACCGCAAAAGCATTCTTAAATTTTTTTAAAATGAGTTTATAAATGTTTTGTGATTGGCCATACCCATCTTAACGACCATTTTTTCAGATGTGCCCACTAGACCCCAGATGTTGAGAATCTCTGAAGTAAAATGTTTGACAAGATTGGTTTTCCAGTAATTAGTTTGGTTGATCCACTGATGTCATTTATGTTCATGCCCTCTGTATTGTCCAAAAGATTTAGAAACAGCCTCTAGTTTGTTGACGCTGTAATTTCCAACATGAAACATGATCTTTGAACAGTTTCTTTGTATTTGGATGGAAAGGCACAATAGAGTTAATCATTATTATAGTAATGAAATCAGTAAAGCCCAGATGCCAGGTGGAAGCAACTAAACTCTAAAAGAAATGATAATCCGGTGACAATCATCTCAGCATTTCCATTTTCAACCTACCTTCAGAAAAGATTGGAGCCTTCATAAAAGATTTCCTCTGGATCTCATCCCAGATACTATGGAAGAGATACTATGGCTAATCATAATCAGACATTCCTGAATCACTCAGAGAGCATAATATTTTTGTTTAGGTTTTAGTGTAGATTGTTCAGCGACATGACCAAAGCAGTTTTTGTTCTTTAACCAACCTGAAACTAGATTCAAATGATCTAGAAAACTGACATTGTCCAAAAATCCTTGGAGAAAAATTTCTGGTGCACAGTTCAGTACTTTGCTTGGCTAAGTAGTTCCTGTTTGTGTACATAAACACAAATATGTATCTATGGGTCCTTCATTCTTCTTTGTAAAATTGCATTCTATTCTAGATAATCCCTTCTTTAACCAAACCACCAAACCTATAATGAGTTGCGTCTCCAGGATGCAAATGGAGTATGAAGTTAAGGAAGTTACTTTCCTCTAACAAATAATTATATGATTTGAATAGGCATTTGAGGCAGATAAAAGAGTGAATTGGTTTGTTCCCTGCTTCCAATTTTACCTTTACTATTTCTAACCATAACTACAGTATGTGCAATTCTTCAGTATACTTGCTTCTGTACATCTTTTGGTATTGGACAGAATTTATATGTGCTGCATGTTAACTGGTTGCAATTCTATACATTTCAAAAAGGATCATATTCTTTAACAGAAGACTGAAATAACCCAATCAGACACATAGTGTGATTTACATGCCAATAAAAATATTATTCTAGTTAGTTGTAGAGGCAGATTGCTGAAATAGGAGACTTATAAAGGTTTTGAACTGTTAAATCTCTCTAATGAATTTGTTCAGTTCAATTGGCCATGGATTGTGCAAGACCTATCATCCTATGTAAGAAGTTTCATATTGTCTGAAATATAATATGTAATCCAGTGATCCAATATAAAAACAGCAGGGGGAGATAGGAATCTTTGCTGGAAAAGGTAAAGATTAGAAGGAAAGAAGGATTAACAGTGTTTCTTTGTTATTTTTCCATATTTCAGGTGTCTTTTTCAGCTTAGGTTTGACTTCAGTAACTGTGAGTAACATGTAATTTAGGTTTGTATTGGATTATTTTGAAAGTGATGTTTGAATTATTTGTGAAATAGATTTTCACACTCTTTAGTGACTGGTTTCCCACAGTTTCTGAGAGTGCCTTAGCGTTCAAGGAAGTAGGTATATAAATGGAAAAAAAATAGGACAAGAAATGTGTGCCGTACTTAATCTGCTTTATTTCATGAGGATAAAAACAAATTTCCGTATTCTTGTTTGTGCCTTGTCCAGCATTTTTGTGCCAGTTTTCTCTACCACTCATCTCTGTTATTCCAGCAGGAATTCATTTTACTGTGAATATAATCCATAATTGGTTATAAGAAAAGGGAGTTTTATTTGGATAGTTTTGGAGTCAGATGTTTCTTGAAGCAAATCTTTTTTTTAGCAAATACTACGTGTGTTTTAGTTGTCCACTTTGTTGTGTTTCTTGGGTTTCAGATGTATAGTGAGTTGTGGTTCAAGAGTAAATTGTATGGGTTTTTAAGTTAGCATTCCAGCCTGAATGAAGATGTTAAATTGCTGTTCTTTAGAAGATTACTTTTTCTCTTTTGGCATTTATGCCAAACAGAGATGGTTTTTAAAATGGATTGTATATCTCTACACAACTCTATATATGTTTTACAAGGAACTACTATATTGAAATTTGTTTCATTTTTCTGCAATCTAGCAATTAAGTGCAAAATGAAATAGCTGAACATTCAAGCCTATATGGTAACAAGAAGAGAAACAAAAGATCACCTTTTCTCCACTTTTTTTGAACCTGTGGATTCTCACTTGGTAGTCCTATTCAGAGTGACTTGGACCTTTTTAGGTAATGATAAATGGGGCTAAATGTCTTCCATCCTGTTGGATGACTTTGCAAGTTTCTTTGCAAGTGGAATTGCTCATATCATTTTTATTTGGACATCAGTTGGGTAAAATTGATTATGGTGAGCAGAACAGCATCTGGTGCTACAATCTGAGCTTCCCTTTAGCTTGGGAAACTGAATAGGAAGGAACTGAATAGGGTTTTCTTTAGTATATGGACTCTGCCAGCTGCAGGATAGGGAAAAAAATAGGGGCATTTGCCACCAAAATTTTCACTGTGGATGTCTGTTAGTAAATAACTTGGGACTACATTGATAATACATTGGCGAAGAACTTTGTTATAGTTCACTAACAAATAAAGAGGTCATCTTCTGTTAGGTTCATACTCTGTTAAATAGACAATTTTAAAACACAATTTTAATTGTTTTAACTTAAGCAATTAAAAGAGAGCCTTTTAGACAACCTAAAATGTATAAGTGCCCTTGATATGGATAACATATGTGCTTCCCACAATGTTTTAGAAATAATACTACTAACCTGACACAAAACAGCTGCACGTAGTTTTCCACTTGAGCTTTACTTCCGTGTTCTTCCAGTGGCCTGACTGAAGTATTTCTGCCATTGTCTGAATAAGTTCAAATATATGCAAACTTTCTGGGTGCTCTGTTCTTATGATTGCTCCCTCCCTTGTCCATGCTGTGAAGCCATTAATTAACAATCTTTAGTAAATTATATTTTGTTTAGGTTCTTAGCTAGTGCTGAATGTGGTATCTATACGTTTTTTTTATTGAGAACCTGTGGGAAAAGACACTTAAGTAAAGATTAGTATTGGTTTTTCAAAATCTGCAAATCCAACACTCTTAAAAATATTTATAATACTTACTAAGGCAAAGTATGATTGTTCAGTTGCAAAAAAAGGTGAATTTTGATAGTCAGCTTCTTCAACATTCTATTATATATGTTAGGATTTTAGGATTCATATCATCTGCTCCCATTAAGGTATTTTTTTCATAAAGAATTTGCTCATTTCTTATTGTCTCTCTTGTCCATTTTGGCACTTAGTCCAATTTACTTTTATTTCTCTTTCAGATTACTATAATACTAGAGTAGAACTTCTCTCCAGCAGTTACTTTATTTTGTGGGAAGAGAAGATTCTCATTTCCCTTGAACCAGAATTTTTGATTTCTTGAAGTCTATTCCCATTAAAAAAATGAACAAGACTTAAAAAAATAACCTACATAAAGATCAAATTTATTCTTTCTTTAAACAGTTTACTATACTCTTGGAATCTTGGGGACTGTATTAAAATGAATCTGTAATAAAATCCACTCATTTACTGTCTTATTCATAACTTAGCACTTCTCAAAGAGTTAATCAAGAAGTATCTTCCATTCGTAAGTCATTGCTTAAATAGCATTTTTTTCTTAGTTTTTCCTCAGTCTTGACATTTTGTTTTTATGGATGCATGTACTGACTGGATGCATCCTTTGTGAGACAAAGCTATGACAAGTTGATATCTTTTTCCAGGTAATGCATCACTTTTGTATCAGTCGGCTTCTTGTAATACAGGATGGTTGTTTTTCTAAACTCATATTTTGAAATGGCATATTTTTATACCTTCAGTCAATATGTAGTACTAAGACATGTGACCTTTATTTTAGAATCATTGAGTTAGAATGGAACATGTCAGCTTTTAAATCTAACCTCATGCTCAGTAATCTAAATCCCTGATATTTAGCTGTCGTGTCTGTTGCTAAATCTTTATTTTTGCAGAGGAGAATTCAGGAAAGTGGCAATTTTCTTATTGTGATCTAGTTGTTTCCGACAAGATTAGGACTTTGAAGTTCCATCGCCATTTAATCATTAAATTCAGTATGTAATCTTGGACACGTCAGATGCTTATTCCAATATAAGTCCATCAAAATGTTGAGAGGGCGAAATGGAGGGCAATTTGTATTTTGGAATACAAATAGGAGGGGAAAAAACCTCTCAAAAGGTTGTATCCTGTGATTGACAAGAATTCAGTAAATTATATGGCATCATGGTCAACTTAGCCATATTCAAGCTATATGCAGGCGGTTGTGAAATCTCCCTAGGCAAGTTGATACAGGATTTCATATTAACTCATTTAAATAAGTATGATGAGGGTTGGATAATCCAGCAGAGTGCTTCTAAAGTCAATTTCAAATACTTTCTTAGTTGACATATTGTTAGTGCAGGCAGATTTGTTATTAAGAAACAATTTTTAATACATGATGTTTAAGTTCTTTTCACAGTAGTCATGTAGTATGTATAAGTGGATTTATTCTTAAACTATCATGTTTAGATGAAATTGAAACACACACAAATTGCAAAGAGGCAGTTTGCATTCTGTCTCCTAGAGAGGTATCAAATGACCTACACTTTCAGAGACAATGTAGGGAAAAAATCTTATTGCAGCACTGTGTGCATATTATCTGTTATCAGTGAAGCTTTCATTTAATTACAACTACATTTACTCCCCTAAACAGGATTCTGAGAATCTGAAAATAAAATTCTAATTAGAAATTTTAAAAAATAAAAAATAAAATTTCTGATACATTTTCCATGTCTGCAGGGGTAGTAGAAGGCGATCTAGCTGCTATTGAAGCTTATAAATCATCGGGAGGAGATATTGCACGGCAGCTTACTGCAGATGAAGTACGCTTGTTAAATCGGCCTTCTGCTTTTGATGTGGGATACACGCTAGTTCACCTTGCAATACGTTTTCAGAGACAAGATATGTTAGCAGTTCTGCTTACAGAGGTGAGTTTTCATTACTGCTCATTAGTTAATTCACTGGACTAAATGAATCTGGGTGCCAGTATTGGTTAAAAGTTCAGAGTGAGCTCCTTAAAAAATTAGACTAAAAATTAGACAATTTTCTTTGATTAGCACAATTTTTCACTTAATTTGTAATATAGCTTATTTTCTGAATCAGAAAAAGTGCTGATCTTTTGTGACTAATTTTCTTCTACATGGAGCTAATGGGAACTCTAATGCACTCTAGGGAAGTGGAAATTCTTTGCAAGGGATGAAGGAAGGCAAAAAAATGAAGTAAACAGTTACTTTTTAAGCAGCAGCCTGGGTCTAAAAAGAGATGCTTTGAATGTGCTTTTCTATGTTTTAAAGAAAAAAAATCTCTCAGAAGGATTTGTGCAGACCATGTAATAACACTGTAGAAAACACATATCTCTCAGTATTGTGCTATTTGGGAACTCTGGGAAACAAAAAGTTTTCTTAGATGCCTTAATATTAGGCGTGCTCCCAAAATGTGGTCACATGACCACTGGAGGGATGGAAGTGACATCTTATGATGGCAAAAAGTGCTTATACAGCCCTTCAGGGCCCGTCATAATTTTAAATGGTCTTTAAGAGACCAGTCGTAAATTGAGGACTACCTGTGTACCTATTTGGGCCAAGTAAGGCTGACACAGATAATTCTATTTATTTCTAGTGTAGTCCATCATTTAATCACTGTTCAGCATTGTCTCTCAAAGTAGTGTTTAAGCATTATTAAAAAATCAAAATTTTATTATCTCGTAGAACACAATAGCGATTCTCAAATTTTGGCATAACTATGACTTTCAAATCAAATTAATTTGTGAGACTATCACCACCAAATGAATGAAATAAATGGTTTTTGTGATATTAGGGCTTGGTAAAAATAATTAATTTTTAATTTATATATCACAAAAGTTTTCAAACTTTATGGTATAATTTCCTGTTATGGGCTTTTGCAATCAAACAGAAGAAAGCTCAGATAAATTAATTTCTTCAAACAGAAAAAAGCTCAGATAAATTATATATATATATTATTTCCAGAGTGGAGATTTGAGCATAAATTTTATTAAATTTATTTGCTGCCCATCTTGTATTGAAACAACTCTGGGAGGCTTACAGCACTAAAACATTAAAATCCTAAAAGATAAATATTTCTAAAACAATAAAAATGGAAATCACAACTGAAATATAGTTAAAAAATGAGGGAAGAGGGGAGGAGTAGGTGGGATTGTCTCTTAATTGTTCTTACCTAAATACTTCAAATAATGTATCTTGTTGATTCTTGTTTCTGAGTTGATTGAAAAGTGTCTGTAGAAATAGAAATCTCATGATGTATGTTTTTGTATATGTAATACTTTTATCTTTTAAAGCAAATAAAGTAATTAAATATCATCTTACAGGTGTCCCAGCATGCAGCTAAGTGCATTCCTGCTATGGTGTGCCCAGAGCTTACTGAACAAATCCGGCGTGAAATTGCTGCATCTCTTCATCAACGGAAGGGAGATTTTGCTTGCTATTTCCTAACTGACCTTGTTACGTTTACGTTACCTGCTGGTAATTACGAGATGCTATTAATTTGTACTTTAACTGGTTTAAAGAGTGTATAAAAGTGCCAACTTCTGATTTTTTTCTGTGAGTGTTATGGTAGAACTTTCATTAACCATTCTTTCATGTGAAGATACCAAACAAGGTTAATTAATACCATTTATAATAGAATTTAGAATTTCTTTGGTGATCTTTTAATGTTTGATTAGAATTATTAGTAAATAGATTATGCAAGTGTTACAATCTGTTTCAAATTCTGATACCTGTTGGGATAATATCTGAAATATCTATGCTTTGTTATTGGCTGATGAATATGGATAGTCTTTGACTTATAAACATTCATTTAATAACAGTTTGAGCTTACAATGAGTTTGGAAAAAGTGACTTTTGACCTGAATTGCACTTAGGATCTTTGTATCAATCTGCAGTCATTTGATTGCAATTTGGAAATTTGTCAAATGGCTTGCATTTACAACCATGTGCAACACACTGTAATTTGTGACCAAATGCCCAGTGGGGAAACAGGATTTGGTTAATGAATATGTGATTTGCTTAACAATTGCAGTGATTTGCTTAATGATTGCTGTAAAAATTATTGTAAAATAGAGTCCTACCACAATGACTCGTGATGGAAGCTCTGGTTCCAATTGTGATTGTAAGAACTACCTGTTGTAAGGACTACTGCTGCATGACAAAGGATTTTTGTGATTGTGTAATCAGTGCAGGTTCAGATTTTCTTTGAAAGAAATTTCAGTTGTGACTGAAATTGGTGAGATAGTGGAATAGGAAACTATTGATGTACCATATGATTTATATAATGAAGTAGATGTAGTTTGGATATGCAAATAACATCCTGAAGGAAACTAGAGTTTAATCTGCCCAGTGATTAATAATTGTAATTGTAAGGTGCCATGCGCACGCGCGCGCGCACACACACACACACACACACACACACACACACACGACTTATATGTGTATTCTCCTCTTTTGTCACTATTTATTTCCATCCCCCCCTTTGATTATTTTTTAAAACAATTGCTGTGGTTTTTAGGTTGTAAGCTTTGAACAGAAACTGACTGCTACAAAGATAGTTTTATTATTCTTATCTTGAAACAAAGCAAATGAATAAAAAATCTCAAATTATTAAAATAGAATTAGTATTCTAAGTCCCAAGTGCTATATTTATCACATTTGCACCATTTGTTGCTGCATTTTCACTGTAGCTACACAAAACCTAGCTATTGTGTTAACATTACCACAATGGGAGTCTAAAAGAACAAAATGTGTGTAATATATTACTATCTTTTCTGGAAGATGTCACCAAACAGTAGCATGTTAAAATTGCAGGAAAGACCACCTTGGACAGGTCGGCAGTTTCCTTCCATTAATGGGAATTGGGTAAGTCCTTCCTGTAATAGAACGGATTGGAGTACCTTGTGCCTAACTTTTAAAAAACATCTTTCAAAACTTTGGGAAGGTTAAAATGTATAAATAGCCATGTTCCTTTTGCTATCAGGACTTTTCTGTTCCTGGATAGGACGATAGCTTCAGTTTGGTATTCAGTATTATCCAGTCTTTGAAGGGCTGTCAAAAGCCTATTCAGAGCGGGATGATGGAAGCAAATCTGTGTGACTTATTACTGTTTAAATTTTAACTATTTGTGTGTTCTCTTTGACTATATTCTTTCAACTACAGGTAGCTCTCAATTTACAACAGTTCGTGTAGTGACCTTTTGAAGTTACACTGGCACTGAAAAAAGTGACTTATGACCGTTCTTCACACTTACAACTGTTGCAGCATGCCCAGGGTCATGTGATCAAAATTCAGATGCTTGGCAGCTGACTCATATTTATGATGGCTGAGGTTATATGACCATCCTGGGGTTATATGACCATCTTTTGCAACCTTGTAACAAGCAAAATCAATAGGGAAGCCAGATTCCCCATTGTGTTACTAGCTTAACAGCTACAGCTACTTAACAAAGGTGGCAAGAAAAGTCACAAAGTGGGGCAAAATTCACTTAACAAATGTTTCACTTAGCAACATAAATTTTGGGCTTAATTATGCTCGTAAATTGAGGACTATCTGTACCAGTTTCTTATCTATTCACATTATATAATACCTCTCTCATCCACATTCAGCAATCATTCTGTATAATTTCCCCCCTCATTCACAACCTGTTTCTCTTCATTCTTATCAAGCTCCCTTTTTAAACTCATAATTTCTTTAACTGTACATATTTTTGGTATATTGTAATTCGTTTTCACTCTGTCACATGTAGCTTCCAGATCTTCTTTCCATACATTGACATTCTGTTAATTTTATTGGAAGATGAATACAGGTGGTTCTTGCTTAACAATAGTAATTGGGACCAGAATTTCCATCACTAAGCAGTGCACTCATAAAGCACAATGTCATGCGATCACACTGCTTAGTGACAGCAATTCTGGCAGTCTACAATTGTCATTTTTAAGCAAGGTCTGCAGGGATTCTGATCAGGATTTCTGACTTCCTGCTGGCTTTCCCATTGATTTTGCTTGTGGGAAGATTGCAAATCACACTGTATGACTTCTGGAGCCGTGTGATGGCCAGAATTTCAGAGACTGGTTGTAACTGAAACATGAATGGAAGTTTGTTAAATAAGGATCACCTGTTTTCACATGCAGGGTCCTCTCCTCTCCTCTCCTCTCCCCTCCCCTCCCCAAATCCTTCACATCAATCAATGGTCCTATGAAAATAAAGGTACCCTCCGTAGCTTTGTCAACCTAGGAGTCACACAACAGTGTTTAATAAGACAAAAATAATAGATTAGGCTATCACTTCTACTCATATTCATGTTACTTGCAGCATTCCTTGCTTATGGTAGGGGCATAATTCCAGTCAATTCTCAGTCACTGAAAGTGGACCTATCAGTAAAAGGTTAACTTGACCTTTTTGAGATGGAAAGCAGGGCTTAGTCTTACATCTAGGGAGGAAATCCCTCCTCATTTGTCTTAGTTTTGCCCAGATTTTCCTTGGGCTAGCTATTGACAAGGCTGAGGGGGGAAAAAAGTTCCCAGCCAGTGTTACCTATATTCCATGTAGCATTATCAATTAGTGTGGATTTATTTGGTCAGTTTTCTGCAAATGCAACCAGAGCCCAAAACATTTAAATTAAAAGAAAACAATATATATCCAAGAAAGGGGAATATAACCATCTGAAAGATCAACCCCATAAAACGAAAAAGAACAAAAGGATTAAAAAAACAAAAACCTCCCAAAGAGGTTTAACCACCATCCTAACCATCCCAGGTTATGTGTCTGCCTCTCTCCCATTGTTTCAACTTGGCACAACTGGATCTAGCAGAGAGGCCGTGCTCTGGGTCCCTTCTATTAAACAATGTCATCTTTTGGACTTGAGTGTCATACCTTTTCTGTGGCAGGTCTTGTTCTATAGAACACCAATCCCTAGACCAGAGACCGGTTACGTGGAGAGAGTTTTTCCGCAGACTGGTGTGTGGTTTTGTGTGCTGCCTGCATCCCGTGGAAGCGGCTTTGCTTGTTTCTGTGGACCGGTTGCTGGCATGCCACAGCTTGGTACTGGTCCATGGACCGGGGGTTGGGGAACCATGTTAGTCCTACATAAGACTCTGAAGAATTGGCCGTTTTCCCAGGCATTTGGGCCAAGAAGTTAGGTGACAACTCAACTCAAGGTATAACATATAAAATATATCTGTATAATTATTTAGAAATATGCCCCCTTCCTCGTGCATCCTCTTCTATCAGTTGTTTCTTAATCCTGCTCTACATTGGAGTTCCAGTATTCTTGTCTGTTATTCCATGTAGACTGACATGAGGAGAACGATTTTCATTTGGAGCTTTTCTTCAGGTACTCCATGGCAAGCCTAGTCTCAGGAGATTAATTTTTTCCCCCAGTTCAACAGAGCTTAAATAGGCATTCTATTTGTAACCTGTACTATGACTATAGCAAGTATTTTGTTTTCATGTTTTCAGATTATTTGTAAAAAGTAATTTCATCAGTATAAACTCATTATATTTGAGTTATCATATATTTTTGTTGAAAAAGTGTATTTGGAAGAGGCTTTGAAAGCAGAATACCTCTTCAATTTTACAATTATACTTAATTTGTTCTGATTCATTAGAGTATGTAATGCAAAACAATTTGGCTACACTACTAAGTGAAAATAATTATTTTTGGTGCATCTCTTTTGCTAAGTCGGGTGGGCCAGGAAAGGGAGCAAGAATAATGTTACTTTCTACTGAGTGTCTTAATAGAATTTTCAAGCCTAGTTTCCTAAACTCATTTTATCTAGAAGCTCTAATTAACAGGATTGTGTCATTTATTATGTTTGCTGCACAAATATGTTACTATTTCATGGGAATCATATAAACTAAAAAAATACTTTTTAATTAGTTTACTCTGATCAAACACCTGCTGTATATATTGGTTGTCTAACATATAATTGAAATGCATAAATATGTTTACTATTTAATGCGTAATAGGAATTCAGGTAGGACAAATGGAAAAGGTTTGAATTATTTTATAGTGCATAACTATTATAATTGCAGCTTACATTTTAAGGACTTAACATTTTTCACTTTTAACCAATAACATTTGTATATAGATTCATACAAGAATCCTGCATTGTCAAATTCTGTAGTACGCCATGTTATTCAGTAAATATATAGCCTGAGTAGATTTAGCAAGAAATATTTTAAGTCTATGGGGAAGTAATTTTTTAGGTTTTGGAACTGGCAATCCAAAAGGAATAATCAAGGTACTATCTTTTTACAGCAGTAAAAAAAACAGTCTTTTTCAAGTTGCATTTTAAAATGTAAGTAGGGCCAGCATCCCATATATTTTATATTTTTGTTTTAAGTCATATTAAAATACATTATTGCAGACAATTTCAGGAGGTCAAAGGTAGTTCCACCAGGGTTCTGCACCCTTAAAGCCTTACGTTCTGCAATTTTGCTTTACATTTTAGTCATTCTTGAGTTCATTACTTGTATTATTTGGTGTTAGTTCACAATAAAAATTTATATATGTGTTGGGAACTATTGCATTGATACCTCAGGTATCACTTGATGAGTTTAGTTATGAAAGAAAAAGAACTGCATGAAAAAATGAGTATGTTCTGAAGAGTGTTCATCATATTGTGTGAAACAGGTTTTAACGTAGAGAAAGTTGTACATTTAAGTGAATTGTTATGGTCAGATGTGTAATAATCAAATGTTTTCCTTTATAGATATTGAAGATTTGCCGCCAACAGTTCAAGAGAAGCTTTTCGATGAAGTACTTGATAGGGATGTTCAAAAAGGTAAATATATGGTATAATATATAGTTTGCACAGTATGATATTATTAACTGTGCTTTAGAATTTACTTTGGAAAAGTTTTTATGTGAGATTTATGGAATCTTAATTAAAGGAAGACTAGAACTATTAAAGAACAGTAGGGAAAAATTAAATATAATACACAAATTGCATATATACTGACGAATAAATTGATGTTCTTTTCTTTGATGTATTATCAGAAGGGTATAGGTAGCAGTCTAATTCAGTAAATTTCCCCAAAATGTCTGAGGTATTCATAGTTTTATGAAAGGGACAAGTAGAATCAAAGTAGAAAAAATGGTTGGTTATACACATTAGGATTTATTTTATAATTTATTGACAAAAACATAGAAACTAATTTGGAGACAATTTCTTTTTACACAGTGCTGGGATTGGGTCAGACATTTACAGTTGTCAAACTGTACATCATGGTTGTACTTTGGTAATTAATTCAAAATGATTTTAATGATGTATAGGTTTAATGTAAAAGATAGGTATGTTTGTTTTTCTTGCTATCTAAAAGAGAATAACTTATTAGCTAGTTAGCTATAGATACCAAGAATAGTTATAAATAAAACTATAATTATCCTTTTTTAAAATTAGGGAGACCATTCTAATGTCTTTCCAACAAAACTGCTTAGCAAAAACTAAGTAAGATGGCTTTTGGATAAGCTTTCAATTTTGTTTTTTTACTATTTTCATTCCCTGGAGCAGTAGCTAGATATTGGAATCGAGATAGGTTGGCAAATTTCAGGGTTAGTAAAGTAAAGCAGTTACAATAATACACACAGTAGTAGTGCAAAATAACGAGCAAGTGAGAATCATTCATTTAGTTGGCAATTTGATTTCCCCCCACAATTGCTGCTCTTTGAAGTAACCTTAGAATAGAAGAATTTTAAGGTAGATTAAAATTGTATTGGAGTTTCAATTGTTTATTTATTTAGGATAAGGTTGGCCATCAAATATCCTTAAAACCATATAATACGGGGCCTGTTAACTAATACATTAAGTCAGGGGTGTCAAACTCAATTTCATTGAGGGCCGCATCAGCATTGCGGTTGCCCTCAGGGGGCCGGGTGGGTATGGCCTGGGTGGGCGTGGCCTACTGGGTGGGCGTGGCTAGAGTGAATATGGCTTACTGGGTGGGCATGGCCAGCTCTACATCATTCGCATCAAGGGTGCCTATGGGGGCCTGGGCAGGAGTGGGACAGATCTGAGGGTCTCTGGCAGAAGGAGGGTCTCAGGGCCAAGGCAGTGGGGGCCATTCCCTCACTGTTTCCAGGATGGCTTCACGGGCCGCATGAAACCACTTCACGGGCCGGATCTGTCCCCCGGGCCTTGTGTTTGACATGTCTGCATTAAGTGATAGTAGATGAATTGACCCTAAGAAAAAGAATGTAAAATTCAGGAATATTTTTATTAGGTCAGCCCCAAATTTCTGAATTTTCAACCACTTTCAATCAAACAAGTTGGTAAACAAAACCAAAACAGAAAAGAGTGGGAAAAATAAAGAGGTTTAATGCTTGGGATAAGGGTTTTGCAGATAGAGGAGACAGGAGAGGCAAGGGACCTCAGATTCTTTGCATCCATGCCTTCAGAAACCTAGTTATAAGGATGGGGACCCAATAACCATGGCTGAAGAGCAGAGGGAAAGAAGGAAGGGAAAAATGAAAGAAGCTGCTATAACAAATCACCTGGAAATGAGGAAAGAGGGGCTGCATCACAAGGCAGAATCGGAGACCTCGGAACACTCAACCCTGACCACTTTCTGCCTTTTTTTCCTGAGCACGCCTGGGACTCAGGCCTGCTACTGCCACAACAGCAAAGAAGAAACAGGCAAGAAACTTTTTCTTGCTGGACTTCAGTTCTGGCAATTTGGAGATGCTAAGCTCCCCACTATTGCCTTGAAGCTAAGAGAGTTTTACTTAAAAGCCTTAACCCGAAGTGCTCAAATTTAGTCATTTTGGTATGGAGGTGAAAGTTCTGTCAAGTGTCACTAGAATGAAAAAAAAAATCAAGCAATTTGTCGGCTGTATCTAAAAATAATAAAAGGTGGCCAAATAGTTTTGCCTCTTGATCATTGGATTTAAGATGGCTGATTGGGTATTATTTCTGTTTTTTTTAGAACTAGAAGAAGAATCTCCCATTATAAACTGGTCACTGGAGTTGGGTACACGTTTGGACAGTAGACTTTATGCACTTTGGAATCGGACTGCAGGAGATTGCCTGCTTGATTCAGTTTTACAAGCTACCTGGGGCATTTATGATAAGGATTCGGTGCTACGTAAAGCTCTTCATGACAGTTTACATGATTGTTCTCATTGGTAAGCGGAAATGGTTTTGCTATACAATCAAATAACTTTTATTTTACAAATATAGTTTATTCCACTTTTTCCCCCCAAACAAAAGTCCAAAGCTTTTAGATTTGGGAGGGATAGATTTCCTAGTCCTTTACAGCAATAACAACATACTTTTCCAATCTTACTCTGTCGTAAAATATTGAAACCTTTGTGTCAGAAAACCTTGTAATTTATACAGATAGTAAGTTTTGTCTATATATTATATAAAGTAACATTTAATTAGTCAACTGATGTCCAATGGAATTTATGTGAAATAATTATTTAAACATCTTGTCACATCTATGTTTTTGCTGTGATTGGGGAAGTTTGTACTAGCACAGCCTTCTCTACCTTTGACCTTATCTACAGACGTGTGGATTTAACTTAGATAACTTTGAGCATTGGCCGTGTAGGCTAACTCTAGGAGTTGTCCTGAAGACACCATGAGTTGGAAAGATTATCCTGGTTCACTGCGTATAACTGACAAATCAAACAAAACATGAGCAATGTCTTCAGTTGCTGGGGTACTGCATATACTGGTGATAATACCGATTCTGATTCCACACCTATTTCATGATGAAATAAACTGTTATGCATGTACTTTTTATAGGTTCTATACCCGATGGAAAGAATGGGAGTCATGGTATTCTCAAAGCTTTGGTTTACATTTTTCACTGCGAGAAGAACAGTGGCAGGAAGACTGGGCATTTATACTTTCTCTTGCTAGTCAGGTAAGAATGTCACTGTAAGTAAAAGCGGAACGTGGGAAAGACAACCTTGGCGAGAAATGTATTTTCATTTTTATTAACAAGTTCTGTAGATTTCTGTTTTGTCATGCACATTTTAGATTACCTGACTCAAAACTCTTTCATTTAGTAGGCCTCTGACATTGTTATAGGTTACCTTAAGTTGATACCTGTATTTGTGAGTGCGTCAGATGTTATAAGCACTATCCAGCCAAAATTATCAATGGGATTTTTTACATTTTACATAAAATTGAAATTATGTATAGAGAATTGGGCTTAATTATACCAATTTGAATAGTTACAGCTTCTTTAAGCTACATGTATACTATCTCACTGAACTGAATGGGAATTTCTTCTGAATACACCTGCAAGTCTAATTACAGATGAATTTGGGAACTGTGCTAACTTTGAGCATTTATAATAATCTAATCTTTAGGAAAGCCTGCATAAATAAATATTTTAAGCTTCATAGATTTTTCTTTGGATAATATTATAATTATGCCTACCAGAAGATATCTCCAAAGTAAAACAGGATTATATAAAAAACTAAACATTAGGAAAAAAATCAGTATACTTGCCATTCTTCTTGTAGGCCATTGTTGCCAATTTCCACTAAATCAGCCTGGAATTTCCTTCCCAACTCCCCTGCCCAAACAAATATATGTATGAGATACCCTGGTGAGTTCATACTGACCCGGAGTCTACATGCACCAAGAAGAGAGAGAAAAATAATATTAAATGGATTATAAGGCACTCAGCTGTGAATTAGTTGGTGTCCTATCTACATATATACACACTACATAGGAATTATTCTTTTTCAGATTAATTTCTCTCACATGCATGTTGTAAAATGTAACGCATGCATGTTGTAATCCACATTCACATCAGAAAGAGAGATTGCAAAAAATATTGGCTCAGAATGGCTCAGGATGTTGTAGCAAGTCCTATTGTGTGTGTATGTGTGTTTGATAAATTTGTTTTATCAAATTTACATGGCCATCCATCTCACACCCCATGCTGATCTCACTGTAGTAATCCATTTGGGAGGTGACCACAGCATGATTGTGAGCAGAGAACCTGATTTAGGAATGGGCACACAACATGAAGCTGCGCAAAGGCCCCCCCTAGCCATCACTTCTACCTGCTCTTTGAGCAGGAATTGTGAGTCCAGGACCCCCCTCCCAAGTTTGTGTACTAGCACAGTTGTAAAACTGGTGGGCCCCCAAACCCAAGCCACTCAATCTTGCCAAGGTTCAACTGAAGCCTGTTGTTCCCTATCCAAACACAGCCTCCAGATGCCAGGATAAGACATTAAAAGCTTCACATCAACTTAATTCACCAGCTGCCAGAGATACATAGTTGGGTATCAACAGTGTACTGGTGATAATTGACCCCACGGTCATACCCATTGAGTAAGAGAGAATGCAAAAACATTAGCTCAGTTTGGGCACACATACCTTGTAGCAAGTCCCCTTACGTTTACTTGCTCTTACCTCCAGGTAAACGTGCATAGTCTGTTACTATGCTGGAGATGGGTCTAGTTAGCCCAGCTTACTCCATGTAATTAAGATACAAACTGGAGAAGAGATCCTTGGGGTATTGAGTTTTGTTTTTTTTCCCTTCTGTTTGCAACAAGGAAACAGGTTGATAGAGGTCTTTGTGCTGGGCTGCAAGCACATGGAAATCTATGCATGCTTACTCTGTAGAAAATCCCATTTAGTTCATTGGCTCTTATTCCCAGGTGAGTATTTTTAAAATTTCTAGTCCTGTTCAATCAGCATGCTGCCTCATTCTCTTCTCATTCCCTTCCATTCCCTTCCATGTGTAGAGGATAAGGGTCTGTAGTGGGGAGACTTCTATTCCCTGGAGTCTCTCTGAAGATTTAAAGTTTTTTCTGAATCTTCCTGTAGAGAATCTCCATGGGTAGAGGAGGCTCTCCATTGCAGATACCCTCACTCACTGCATGTGGAGGGCGTCAGGGAAGGCAGGACTAGTATGCTTGTCAATGTGTCCCCCTGAAAAGGCGTTTATTCCTCCGTCTGCTGCCTCCATTTCATGCTTGCTTTATTTATATCTCCTGCCTGTTCATCTGCTTTCAAACAACATGTTTCTGCTATTGTATTTTTCCTCCCCTCCCAATATTTTTTTGGGGAAAGAGCATTGCGTTCTTTTAGATCAATATGATTGTAGCTTTCTGTGTGTATCTGTAACATTCTTGGTTGTCTAAAAGGCATGCATACCCCCTCTACTCGCCCAGCATTTTGAGTTTCTGCTCTGGTTCTATGGATCTAAATTGCATAATGTAAATTGTAATGTGTAATTATTTTATAATAGTGTCAACATCGTTACTGTAATCATTTCAGCTGACATCCTGCTTGTTTTTCTGTGCTTCGGGCACTGGTTAAACAACACAGTTTTTGTTGCTTGTTTACTAGGGTTTGAGCAGTATTCCAAGCTGGTTTAAAAAGCTGGAGAGTGTTGCATCTCCATTAGTACTGTGAATGGTGATTATATAAGTGCTTTCTAACTCTACTGTTCAGATGAATGTACTTTATTTAGTTGTTTCATACATAAATATGTTTATTGTCGGTTGAAACTGAAGTTCCCTAGTCTCCTTAGTTTTCAGAAACCAAAAGACAAATCATCTTCTCTTTAAAGGGAGAATGAGAGTTACATTGAGGCTTGTATCAGCATGTGTGGCAAGATGGATGACAGGCCTAGCTCCAAAATTACATAGAACAATCTGCCAAAGCTCAGTTCTTTCTTTGCTTATACCATATAGTTAGAATGTTGCCAAACTACATTTTTACACACACACACACACACACACACACACACACACACACACACACACACACACACACAGACAGACAGACACACACACACACACACACACACACACACACACACACACACAGAGGCAGATTCTAAGGAGATTTATCCTAAATCTCTTCCTCTTTTTCTGATCTACCCCTGGGCTGCGTTGTCTCACACACATAACCCAGAATGTGCTCCTTCCTTCTTGGGAAACTGCTGCTTCACTGTATCCATCAGACCAGCTTCCCCTTTCTAGACACATTCCATCACCCTAGGAGACTTACCCCAGTGACTGTTGATATCTCCTGGCTCCTTCCTCGTTAGCCTTTTTGGGGAAGCCAGCGGTGAAAGTTGCAAACGATCATAGGGCCGCAACTGGACATAAGTGCAAACCGGTTGCCATTGCCCTAGTTGCAATCATGTAACTTCCGAAGTCTGGGGTAGCTGGAACTCCAAGGACAGGTTATAACCATTCGTTTAGCATTGTCATAACTTTGAATAGTCACTGAACATATGATTGTAGATCAAGGACTACTTATATGTATACACAGATGGAATGCCACAGGTTTTAACTTAATGGGTGGTTTGATTTGTCGCTGATGAGTTGGATGAAGCAGGGCACCTTGTAATATTTACAATCAAGGCATTAATGATGTTGTAACAGTTATTACGATGACTAGAATATATTCCCCCAAAGCTGGAATATTTAGACTGATAACAAAATTTTCCATTTTTTAATGAATAATGTGCACAACTGAGAAGTTAATAGTGAGCACCATATGCTTAACTTAATTAAATATAATTTTGTACACTGAGAGTAAGCCTACAGAATGTAACATGAATAAATGATGATAAGAATTCACATTGCTTCACTGTAATATCTGACGGTAATACTTTAAGGTTTTAAAGTGTGCTAAGTCAGATTTCACCATAACATTAAAATTGCTTCTCTAGTCGCTATATCAGGTAATATGCAGTAATTTTGCATGTAGTCTATTAACATAAGAAAAAAAACCTGATATCCTTTTATATACGTTCTCTTATCCCCTTTTCTTTTGTAACTTTGCCTGTCTTCCCTAGGCTACTCTAATTGGAAGCCTTATATGAGGCATATATATATAATTAAAACTGGATAGCATTAATAAGACAAACTAATGGCTTTACTGGCCTTGGTTTTTCTCATGTAATTTATGCCTCATTAAATGGTGATTTACCGGATTATAAGAGTACAATTAAAATGTCTTGATAATCAGCATTTAAAAAGTTGATTTCTAAAAACTTTTCAGTTACAGTAAAACCTCAACAGACCATTCACAGGAAGAATGACTGTTAGACGAAATTACTGTTAAATCTGAAATATATTTTGCACATGTGTAAAATGCCTATCTACCATTTTGCACATGTGTAAAAATATGCATAGGACCTTCCGGCTGATTAAAGACGGCAAGATTCAGTGTTTTAGCCTGCTCCCTTCACTTGTTATGGATATAACCAGGAGGAATAGGACTCTGGCTGCAAGGGAGCAGGAAAAAATGTTGATTTCCAGAAGTCCCTGTCTAAACTGCTGTATCCCACTGGACATCTTCTCAGTGCCCCCAGTGTCTCAATGGGCCAGATCCCATTGGTCTGCTGCTGCCACAAATCTTCTCACCAGTTCCCTTCCCAATTTCAAAGAGCTTAGCTATAATTTAACAGACGTTGTTATTTCAGAGATAAGTCTGGTCTCTATTCTGGTCTGTTGAATTCATTCAAATGGTGGTCTTATTGTATTGTACTAAAATCAAAAATTAAATGTTATTGCTTTGTGTCACCTAAAAATAATTTTATTTTAAAATGTTGTTTTTGAAACAGCCTGGCGCAAGTTTGGAACAGACACACATTTTTGTACTTGCACATATTCTTAGAAGACCAATTATAGTTTATGGAGTTAAATATTATAAGAGTTTCCGGGGAGAAACTTTAGGATATACTCGTTTTCAAGGTAAGTATGATTTATAATAGAAACAAGTTTTTAATTTAAAACCTTGAAAAGATACTGGGAAAATCTGTAATTTAAAGAAATTTAAAGTAGTAAATTTAATTACTATTATTTTTAAAGTTCTAGTATTTTTAATAATTTTCTTGAATTTCTTTTCTTTTTCCTAATTCTTTTTTCTACTTTTTCCATTTTTTAGTTTGTATTAGTTTTTATTGCTGTAATTGTAATTTTTACTAAAATTGCTGTTAAAATACATTGGCAGGTTACATTGATTGTGATTCAGTGCAATAGAAGCATTTAAAAATACTTTGGAGTCTTTTGAAGTTAGTAGAAATATAAGTAACTTCTGAGTTCAAGAGTTCAATTTGGTATATGCTTGTCATAATGATAGGTAGAAAGCATAATACTTAATATCAGAAATCTCATTATAGTATTACAGTTTATCTTTAGAATACAACCATCTATAAATTGTCTTTTGTTATTATTGTGATTGGTAGCCTAAAGGAATTTGTGACATAAAATACAAGTCCCTAAGGGAAGTTTCACACATTCTTCTACTTTTTAAAATAATGTAGTAACCTGAAAACATAGTTTAAAGAAAGTTTTCTATCATGTTTAGATTTAAGTTTTGTAACATCTTAAACTCTTTTTTATAGGAAAAGCACAATGTAAGAATTACTTTCAGTAGTAGGAATTTTAGTTCTTTAATAATCAGAACTTTTAAAGTAAGAATTACAAATTATGGATTCATTAATTTGTGAAAAGCTTCACTGTGAAGTTCAATAGAATAGTCTGAAAGATGAGACAATTGTTCTAAGTTATTTAGACACATTTAGAATGTTGAAAGTGCGAGTAATCTTCGCTTATCGACAATAATCGGGATTGGGAATTCCATCACTAAGCAATGTGTTCGTAAGGCATAGTATCACGTGACCATAGTGGCCGTTCTGACCATTTTAATTGCTCTTGTTAGGCAAATCCCACATGGTTGCAGTGTTTCATAGTCATGTGATTGCCATTTGCAACCTCCTGCCAGCTTCCCCACTGACTGTGGAAATGGTGATTATGTGACTGACTGCAGGATGCTCACTGTTGCCAAGGGCCCAAGTTGTGATCACATGACCACTACAATGGCTGCAACTGCAACTGCAATGACTCATAAAAAGTATCTCTCTTTCAGTGCTGTTGTAACTTTGAATGGTCACTGAATGAGTGGACGTTAGAACTAGCTGGATGTCCTGGTATTTGCACAAAATTCACTACAAAATGAATATAACCAGCCAGAAACCATCTATTTACAAAAAGGAGTGGAGTGTAGGAGTTTTTCTGACCTGAGTTAAAGAGAATTAACTGAAATCAAGAACTGAAATAGGTCTTGTATAAATTAATTGCCTATGATTATCTGCATCTTAAAATTAAAGCCTACTAAATAATAAAAGTATTGTATGTCTGCTGAATATTGAAAATAGTCTGTGAATTCGTGGCCACATATGATTTCATTTTGCACTTATCTTTCTATCACAATTTCACTTAAATTAATAAATTTGTGATGATACAAAGTCTTCATTTGTGTCATCGTACATTACAATCATTGCCTGAGAGTTATACCATTTGCTGGTAGCAGAACCTAAATTATTGTTCTTTAACATCTTGTTTCCTGCAGTACATTATGACATTCACTAATAAACTAGTAAGTGCAAGGAAGGGACAACAATGGGACTTAGATAAATTTAGGAGGATAAAACAGTCAGCTGCTAGTCTTGATAATTACATGCTACCTCCAAAATCAGAGATTGAAATAGGAGACAGTAGCAGAAGCTTGTGCTCTCATAATCATCTTGTGAGCTAATCGTTGGCATCAGATTCACCAAAGAAAGATCTGTGGGTCTTGATGAACATCACTTTATGCTAATATGGCAGCTCTTTAGGATCCTCTTTCACTTTATGAAATTTAAATTGAAAAGACATGAAAGGTCCCAGGACAAGCTCAAGTATCTTCTTAGATTTCTGGGAAAGTGAGGACACATAACAGGACTGCTATAGAGGCTGCAGTTAGAACAATAGAATTGGTGTGTCGTCCCCCCCCGCCCGAATAAAATACGTTGGTATGTTGCTACTGTCTCTGCTCTTGGATGTATTCTGAGCCTCTTTGAAATTATAGAGAGTCCTCTTTATCTAGTTTTAGGACTGGTCTGGATACCAGATCATATTTTAGTTCATATTTATGCAGAAGTGTCAAAACTTTTAAATAGCACTGTACTTGTAGTACTCCAGTGCCTAAATTTTCTCATGGCAGGTCTGCTCCTACTTTAGTTGTTTGGTTGAAGTTCTGAATACCTTTAAAGTTCCTAAAATGAGAGTGTTGGAAGGGAGATTCCATCATGTGTGTTAAAAGCTGTGGAAAGTAGATTGTCACTGAATGATTAAAATAGAGATTATTCTACATGTTAAATGTAACATGCTAATACTTTAAAAGGGTATGACTTCAGTTGGAATTGTTTCAGTTTTCATGGGAATTCCTTTAGAGCTAACTCTAAATATTTTTGGGGTTACATGATAGTATTTATAGTTCAGGAAGTTCTTGGCTTATGGCTGAAATTGAGCCCAGAATTAGGGTCCTAAGTTGAAGCATCATGTGACTGGATTCAAAGTTATAATAGATTTTTACTATGGTTTTTAAGCAAATCCATTTTGGCTAACCGTGGAAACTGGCAAAAAAGTCACAAAACATGGTCATGTGACTGAAGGATGCTGCAAATGACCATTAAGGTGGATCAGTTGCCAAGTGTCCAAAATGTGATGATGTGACAATATGGATGTTTATGGGCTTTGTAACTCTGAAAATGGATCAGAACTAGTCCTGGGGAGGTGTGTCAAATGGCTGCTAAACAGCTGGTTGTGAAAGAAATACTATTATTAGACTATATTTGCAACTTTTTATATCCGTTAATTAACAGAGACTCAACTTGCTACTGAAAAGTATATTAAGGGCTTATGTTTATTGTCATGCTTTAGAAATCTTCCATCAAAAACAATACATCAAGTTCATCTTATTTATCTTTGGCACCTTCCTTTTTTCATAGGTGTATACTTGCCTTTGTTATGGGAACAGAGTTTTTGTTGGAAGAGCCCTATTGCTCTGGGCTACACAAGGGGCCATTTCTCTGCTTTGGTTGCCATGGAGAATGATGGCTATGGCAATCGAGGTGCTGGTGCTAACTTGAACACTGATGATGATGTTACTATTACTTTTTTACCATTGGTTGACAGTGAAAGGAAGCTGCTGCACATTCACTTCCTGTCTGCTCAAGAGGTAAGAAATGCTTTCATAATTATGGTTACATCAGAGATATTTCTCAAGTATTAAATGAGAAAAAAAATAAAAAGACCCCCCCAACCCAAAAAAGTAGATTTTTGAATTGGCCACAGCAAGTGTTACTCTTGTCTCTTTTAGTTGTCAGCATTCTAAACCAGGGGTCCCCAACCTCTGGGCCACAGCCCACTACCAGGCCGTGGCCTATTTACAACTGGGCTGTGTGAATGGTGGGTTGATAGGCACACATGTAACTTTATTTGCACAAGCAATGGGCCGGTGCACACATGCATGCACACAATTCTCACGAGCACCTTGCAGTGTGTGCATGAGCTGTGTGCATGAGCGTGTGCAGGCTCCCCTCTTCCCCTATCCCAGCCAGGCCACCAAACCACAAGACCGCTGTTCTAAACTGACCATGTTGCCTGTATTTTTTCTCCAAAGATTGGTAATGAGGAACAACAAGAGAAGCTGCTTAGGGAATGGCTGGACTGTTGCGTGACAGAAGGTGGAGTCCTGGTTGCTATGCAGAAAAGCTCTCGCCGGCGTAACCATCCCCTGGTGACGCAGATGGTAGAGAAATGGCTTGACCGCTATAGACAAATCCGTCCCTGTACATCCCTTTCAGATGGAGAGGAAGATGAAGATGATGATGATGAATGAAAAAAAAGAGATACCAGCTGCATATAGTGTATGGTGACAACCCCAGCTGTTGGAGCAGTCTAGCAAATTGTTGCATGGTGACCCAATTGTAGCAGGGAACAACCTGCATAGGATTTTGAGTGGGCATGGGAAGAATTCAGAGACTCATCTGATGCAAGAAGGAAGTATGTTGGTTGGACTAATTTGTAAACAAGAAAAAGAAAGCAAAGCCCTAATTTTATTACAAGACAGAAAGCATTTTTCCGGTTGTACATCTGCCCTTAATTATACCACATGTGGTTGTGTAAGAAGGTTGAAAATAGGAAAAAAGTGTAACCAGCATCTTACAATTATTGAAGGAAATTCTTTTGAATAAGGGCACTTAAAAGCACATTATTGATTAATATCTGTTCCTTTTGAGACTTACAGTAAAATTTGATTATTTTGCATCTCTTTTTAAGCATTCTGACATATTTCCTTGAAATAACATTTTATATGAAATCTTGCTAGTGCCCAGATCAGATCATCAGATCATGTGGCTTTTTTTCTTTCTTGTTTTGTTGATGCCATATATCCAGAGTAACTCATATGTGTTAAAATGTATTGTTCTGTTAAATTTAATATTGTGCCCATTACAGTATAATAAAATGAAATTTTAAAGGGAAAACATATGGAAGGGATGATAAATTTTGAATAAGTGAACTGTTTTCTGTAAAGACTTCTCTAGTATCCATTATTACTTTGTATTACAACTTTGGAATAGTTCAACCCCCCCTTTTTTCCCCCCAGGCTACTTAAACTAGTTAAAAAATGCTGTTCCCAGGAACTTTATGCTAAACAACTGTGTGGAGTTTGCTAAACTGAACTGCATTTTGTCCAAACCCGGTCTTGCTGTGAGTTGTACTATAGAAATTAATATTTTATCAAGCCTTTCCCCGTGCAAGTTAAAATTGCCTCCACTGAGGATCATTCCTTGGTCATTAAAATTGAGTGAGAAAGCACTTTGACTGTTTTCCTTAAAAGCCTTCATTCTAAAATTTGTTGGGAAGTCCTGTACACTATTTTTCCTTAAAATGTAACCTTCAGAATTCTGTGCATGTTGACGGATTGTGGCCACATCTGAACTTATAAACTTTCTGAAACTGTCAGTTCAGAATATATTCTCCAGTAAAAAAAATATCTTTTTATTATACTTGATTACCTTAGCTATGCTGTGTTGAATGGATCCAGCCCAATCCAGAACCTCACTGTAAGAACACTAAAGGTTGAATAGTTTTGTATGCAAGATGTAGATCCTGATAAGCACTTTTTAAAGGCCAATGATGGTATGGAAATGATGACATGGAACCTCTTATAAGATGGAATCCTGGTTTAAGAATCTGAACAGAAACTGTACCTTTTTTTAAATGGATGTAAAAACATTGGGGCCATTCTGAATTAATTGCTTTTTAAAATGGTACATTTCAAGCAATTGAAAGTTCAAAATTTCTCAACATAATTCTACTGACAAATAAACAATGACATTTTATCAAGGTACTGTGTTGAAACATATCAATACATTTTTTCACTCTTGTAGAAGCTTATTAATGTTTTACACATTAATTACATTGACCTGTGATAAATTTACAAAGCAGTAGAATCATTGGATTTCTTTTCCTTGCAACAGGTTGTGTTTTGATATATTCCTATTTTTAAGTTTTCCTAAAGACAGTTAAAAGGGATATAGTTTAATACCTTAGTCCTCTGCTTGATTCTTTTCGATAAAATTCCTGCGTTCCTGAACTAATAGAATAAATTAGGTGATTATGCTTGAGTAGAATGATGAACATTGAAATGTTGCAAGTTGTGCTCCAAATCTGTTACTTCTCAATTTAGCCGCAGTTTCTAGCAATCAGATATGACCTTCTTGAATATAAACCTTATTTTATTTTTGTTTGCCCTATTAATAGGAGGAGAAAATGTTTAGCTGTATTTAACCAAGGCTTTAGGCATTTTCTTGAATAAAAGCATTTGGCTGCTCTTAGGGATAAAAAAATCGGCAATATATTTTATTTTCATGTTATACAGCTATACAAGCAGCAATATACATATTATATACATCCTTATGAGGCTCAGCAGAAGTCGGTGGTTTTATAGATTATAATTCAAATTGCTCTTATAGTACAGCAGCACAGTTATTAATTCAATTATAGCTGTGCCTTGAAACTAATTGCAATAGTACATAGGCCTCTCATTTGATGTAAATTTTTTTGGAAGGATTAAATTTTTTAAAACCAAATGTGGAGGTATTCTGACATGATATCCCTGCTTTAAAACTAGAGGTTAGACTTCAGTTTGATTTTCTTTTCATACAGTTAAGTTGTAATGTTTCCATAGAGTGCTCCAAATTAAACTATTTTGCTGTTCTATTTTTTGAATTTCATTTTTTTAACCTATAAATACCTAAATCCTGTTCATTTATTTTGTTCCATATGTTTTACTTCAAAGCCTGCAGTTCTCTTGGGGGGGAAAAAAAATCCCTCACTACTTCTGTGGTTAGCATCAAAATGATTTGCCATCTCCACCATTTTGTATGGTAATTATTTTTCCCCAAAGCCGTGTTCTGTTGTAGTGAATTATGCTTTCTTAATCATTTAACTTAGATTTAGCCTAATAAGATAACTTTTACAATGGTGACTGGTATACAAATTTCAACACAAAGTCTCTTCTAAATATTTTAAGTGGGGAGTTTTGCCTTCAAATTGATATCTGACAGTAATACAAAATTAATGTCTCCATGCAACACATTCACTAATGGTAGAACATTCCACAACAAATATGATTGGCTTATTCAAGTATTTTTCATGAATGCTAATTATGCCTATTTGGAATGCTATTTCCTGGTTTAAGATCAAAGTACCAATAATAGCAGCTTTTAAAAATTCACTAATGCCAGTGTAAATGTTTTGTTACTTCACCTTCATTTGTGTGATTTCCTAAAATGTTCTCTGTAATTCATCAATGTTCCTTCTCCTGGTTGCTCTATTCTGGTGTCTATGGTAAGTTACACATATTTGCAGTGTTAGACCATTGGCACATTTATGAAGTTGAATCCCTTGAATATGTTCCAGCTGGTAATGTGCTTTTCCATCAATTCAAAACAAAATATAAGTTTTGTACCAATGATTTGTTTTCAATTTCTGCTTCCATAGTTTGTGTGCATGTCCCCTTTCTTCCCTTTAAGTCTACTCAAATCACATTAAAAGTTCACTGACAAGCTAACTTTAGTATCATATATCTTAATGGCCACAAATATTTGTATATTTTAATACCTGAAGTCCTGTGACACTGTATTGTAAGTTTAGTCTTGTGATTTTTGAATTTATACTGACCCAATTTTTTTTCTTTGTATGTTGCCCCAGACCAAAGCTCTTTGCTGTGGAAAGAAAAGGGCAGTGTGTGAGCTGGTGTATCTTTTCTCCTTTCACATGTAAGCTGCTTTCCAACATAGCACTGTATAGTTTCTAGAATATTGACTGTAGTAATTACAAGTTTTAACATACACAAAGTAGTTTAGTCATTGCAATCATCACTACAGTTCTTAAGGATGGTCCTCCAGTGAGTTTGTGGGTCATGAAATACACATTTTCCTCTCATACTGATAGCAGCATGATAGACAAGAGGTTGTAAATTAGCTGTTAATTATCCATGGGACACTTGGCATGAAAGCAGATTATTATTATTAATTCGGTTTATATACCGCCCTATTCCCGAAGGACTCAGATTGATACTGTCCAGTGTCAAATGTCATTTACCTCACTTAGTTACATAAAGCTTAATAGTAATAGGGCTTCTAAGATGGCATGTAGGACAAGAACAGTCTTTTTGCTTATAATGCTTTGCTCTTGGAGTATCTTGTATTGAAACATATATTTCTCCCACTCTACATTATATTCCACTATGATGAGGAAAACACTGTACAGAAGAAACACTTTCTCCATGTTGCCCTGGGAGTTCCAAGCCAAATGCTAAGGATTCTGAGATTCTAGGCATACTGACTTTTGGGATGAGGCACATTGGAGAAATTCAAAGTCACCATTCAGTTTTATCTTAGATGTTCAATAGTCTACGAAGGATGAAAGTTTAATCTACTCCTGTGGATTCTGTAATGTTCTCAGAATTGGTTCAACAACATTGAGGGCCTGGTCCAACTGAAATTATAGAAATTGTCACTTTTTATTGAAAACTGCACTGAACGCTATATGTCCACCTTTACAATAAACAAATACAGTAACGGTAATACACTAAAACAAAACATTTCTGGTAGCCATTGGTTCTGGTTTTGTTTGGGACAGCTTTTAAAACTTTTATCACAGAAACAGAATGTACCCATACAAAGGCTCAGAGTAAGCCATCTTTTTCAACAAAAAGGTGATGTTTCACAAAAGACTATGAATATAACATGTAACTAGTTGATACAAATCTAATAGGATTTGTTAAAATCAGTCACATCTAATAACACATTTTGAAGTGTTCTTGTATAAAATACCACATGAAGAAAAGAAGACTTCAATGTCTAAAAAAGTGGGTTTTGTTCATACAGTCTGACAAGTTACCATAAAAAGTGTTTTTTTCCTGAGACATAAGGAAATGCAACATTCTTGAATCCTTTCCAGCTCAAGACTTTTCCACTCAATAAAATAGCTGTGGATTTAAAACTGAGAAAAATATATTTGAATATAAATGTGAGACTTAACACTTTTTTTTGCATCATCAACATGTGTTATTTAATGTACAGCTACTTTATTAAGTGTATCTTGTAGGAGAAGCATCAATTTCTGTGAAAAAGGCAGTAAGTTAATGTAGGCCTTTTCCCCTCTCCAAACTATAACTGTAATTAAACTTGAGTAAGCATCCCTCCAGTAAATTAGTGGCTACAGATAACTGTAACAAGCAAAATTGTCTCCCATCTTTCCTCAAGGTGTAAAAAGAGGAGCCAGGTGACTGAGTAAGGAAAGGGCTGAAGTCACAGGATGGCATCCTCCCTATTATTGTGTAAGCTTTGTTAGGGCTGTTAGACATGCTCTTAAGTAATAGATACTTCAATCAGCTGTTTTCCCCCCCAAAGGGGAACATAGAAGATACATATATTATTCTTGTGATTGATGTAAAGATGAAGGAACTTAAATAAAAATTAACAGAAGCTGATCAGTAATGTTATCAAATCCTAGTTTTCAGTGCTTCAGTAAGCAGATGACTTCTGTTTCCCCCTCCCTCCCTTAAGTCTTGACTCCTATCTTTTAATTTTTGTTGTTGTCGTCGTCGTTAACACTGGAACATCATGATGCATCTGTCCAAAATGAACCTTAACAAATTTTGTATCAAATTCCTTTCAGTTTGTCATTTTCTTTTCCAATGTCTCTTGGTCCCAAAATTGGAGTGCTTTAAATTGTCTGCTATTGCTCATTTGGATGTTCCCTGTTGTCTCCATGTTTTGAGGGCTGGTTGGGAGATGGAGCTTGAGAAGGGTGTGCCACAGTTGGAAGATTATGGGTAACTGGAATCCCTCCTGGGATGATACCTTCCATAGCTGCTGGAATTCCACCTGGAGTAACACTCATCATTCCTGGTGGATATCTAGAAAGAAATTGATTTTTAATTAGAAGAAAGTAAACGCAAACATGTTCTATCGAAAAAGCTATGCTGTGAAGGCCCAGGGGTAGGGGGGATCCTCTAGGAAAATTATTTTCCAAACAATTACAGTAATAACATCTATTTCAATACTTTCAAGATAGCTCTTTAAAAAAATGCTTTATTCATGTTATTTTAGAAACCTGTGCAAACAGCCAGAATATATATCGCAGCATTTGGAGAAGCAATCTTACTTGAACCCAAAGCTCTGTTGTTTTTTACGTCTATTCTCAAAAGATATGACAGAAACAGTGGTCAAACTTTTGCTAGTGGAGGAAAGAACAAAAGAATGGAAAGTGAAAGATTTTATGCACAGGGTGAACAGTCTTCTCTTTTAGGAAACACTTTAAAGAATATAAAGTGAGAGCCTGGCCTAATTTTGAATTATCTAGATGAGATGGATGGACACATAAGCCTAATAAATAAAAATAAATAAATGTAACAATGCTTATTTAATTCTATTTTATAAATTAATTGAAAAATAATGGTCACCTAAAATGCATACTTTAAAATTAATTGAATGTTTAAATTTATACAGAAGTTCATAAAGTTACAAGTAATTCTAAACAAAACTAATACTAGAGGATTATGTTCCTTCAAATTTATTTCAAAATAAGAAAGCCAGATTAATGTAATGACTATGTAATGTTCCCTGGAATGGGAACAGGGAAAGTCAAGTTCTGGTGTTCCTTAGCCAAAAAAAGCCAGCTTGCTCTCTCTCAGTTGGGGGGAGACAAATTGAAAAACAACTTGAAAGATGGTGCTGGCAAACCACTTCTGAAAAATATTGCCAAGAAAACTGCATGAACCTTTTGGTTCAGTCACCTTGAATCAAGATTTATTTATTTATTTATTTTTATTTTAATTCCATTTATATCCCGCCCTTCTCCGAAGACTCAGGGCGGCTTACAAGCTTAGCAGTAGCCTTCATTCTATGTATATGCCTGCTTATTAGGGCTTTCGCCCCCCCCCCAAGCGGCATTATTACAAAGTCAGCTTATTGCCCCCAACAATCTGGGTCCTCATTTTACCTACCTCGGAAGGATGGAAGGCTGAGTCAACCTTGAGCCTGGTGGGACGCGAACCTGCGCTAATTGCAGGCAGCTGGTGTTACTTAAGGAGGCATTAGCCCACTGCGCCACCAAGGCTCTTTTAACTTGAAAGATCATAACAATGTAATCAAAATGGTTGCCAACCTTTTCAAAACATCTAGTGGCAATCTTTGACTTCAGCGATCATTCAAAGGCTCTGAATGAATGGTGATTACAACCACTCCTTGGACTTCAGGCAGTCCCAGAACTTATGCCTGGTTGCAGTGATGTGCAATTACATGATGAGCATTTGCAACCTTCTCTGAGGGCTTCCCCAGAAAGTCAGTGTGGAAGCTGGCAGAGAAGGTTGCAAGTTGAAGGATAGGTCTCCCCTACCCATGTGCCTTCTCTCAGCCTCTTTGTGCTTGTGCCACACCAGCCACTTGCACACTCCTCATACCCTCCCTGACTCGCACCTCTTGCCCAACCTGTGTCACAACCTGATGCACATTCTCTATCCAATGCCTCTCATGCACTCCTTCATACTCTCCCCAACCTGCATTTTTGTGCACCCCCTTGTACCTCTTCCTCAATCCATACTACACCCTTATGTACCCTCCATAACCTGCACCTCTTCTGCTCCCTCCCCAACGCTTGCCACACCTTCTCTGCATCCCTTTGACCTCCCTTGCCCTGTTCGCAACCTAGCAGCAGCTATTTACCTGCCTGCTGACCTGGGACTTGCAACTTCCTGCTAGCTTCCCCACTGACTTTGATTGTGGGAAGCTGGCAAGAAATTGCCTTATCTAACAACTGTGAGACTCTAGTAACAAATGGCAATTGGGACTGTAATTTCCATCACTAATTAATGTGGTCAGTCAAGTGTGATGCCACGTGACTGCATGCTTTAACAGTGATAGTCCCAGCAGTCCCACTGCTATCATAACCCCAGGACCGCACAGTTTATAGCTCAAAGACCTCACATGGCCATGACATGAGAAGAGGTGGAAGTCCCAAGCAAACAAATGGGTGACAGCTATGGGTGGGCAAGCGCTACGGAGCAAAAACAGGTATATGGGTAAGTGCTATGGAGAAGATGCAGGAGTGCCTATGAAATGTACTGAGTATGGGTGGGTGCCAGGGGTGAGCAAAAAAGCAGCAGGATTGGCAGTGACTGTCACCCTGTTCCATACAGGGTTATTATGCATGATATTATAAGCAAGCCAAGTTATACCGAATATATTTTATGTTTTTAAAGTAATAAAACAGTTCTAAAATTGTGCTAAAAAGTTTGCTAATTTTTTTTAAAAAAACAACCATCCAAATTGCAGAAAACTTTGACTATTTCTAGACTTTTGAGTTAAATATTAACTAGTTGATATTTGTAAATATAAATATCTTGGGTGAGAGACTTGGGTCCCCCTTAGTTCTATAAGTTCAAAATTATTTAAATTATCTAGTGGAGCCAAGGTATAATGGAATAAATTGGTATTCAAATCATGGTAAATCTTTTCAGAAATATAAAACAAGAGATGAACAACAGTTTCTGAGGTCATTGTGACATGATCTCAGATGATGGCCTGGATTTCAAAAGAAAGAAATGTCTTGACATATTTCAACATTTCTTTGGCTGTTGAACTTTGGGGACTTGGCAAACACTTTAATGCCAATGTTGTGTCTTTAATGCTTTTACGATAGGGACTCAGAGAAAGATTTTAATGAAAATCATATCTCAGAACTGTCTACCACTTGATTAAATTACAATAGTAAGCATCTTCTGTGGATGGAAGTTCCCAAACACCAAAACTGAAGGATTACTACCACCCACTCAGAAATCTTAGATTTTGAGTTAACTCATTCTCCAAGCCCCTTTGTTAAATAAACAGAATTTATCAAAAGAAAGAAAAGAAAAGAAAAGGATTCTTTTCTTCATCTTACCTGTATGTGGCACCATTGAGCTCTGGATGAATTGCTTGCTGATCTATTACTGACCAAGGAGCAGTTGTGACAAAGAATTCCTTGTTCACACAATTCCGTAGGCTTTCGGGGATGCGACCTGAAATCAGAATAATTAGAAGACATAATAATTACTCTTATTACGTAGCAGACTACGTCAAATGTTCTGTTTTTCCACAATGCTTTAATTGGGGACTGGGGGAATATTCTTCTAGACTCCATTCCAATTTGGGACGGTGTTCAAAACTAAGGAAGCCTTTGGAAGTCGCCTGAAGGTGAAACAGTATGCAACACAAGTTATATTTGTTTGTTTAATATAATTACCAAGGATCACGCTGTTTATAAAGGCCCTTTGGAGCACACAGTTTCAACCTGCTCTCAGGCTTTACTGGAAAAAGAAGCTGTTGAAGAGATGCTGTATCGTGTACCTTACTAGCCAAGTAATTGATAGGGGAATGGCAAATTTATATGCGGTGTAAAAGTGGCTGAAAAAATATTAACACTGATTTAATCAAAATGTGCTATCCTTCCCACCTGCCAGAAGAATATTCAGCTTTCATTCCATGAAAGCGGAGATAACATCCTTGCTAGAACACCCTTGCTATAGATATATGTATCTGATAGATATAACGATCAAGTCTCATTCTAGTCTTAGACCTGGTTTGATATTTATCATGCTGCCAAAACCTGGTTTAAAACAAAAAACAAAACCAAAGCCACCCTCCCAAGGCTAAAGACGTCACCTATAATCCTCAACTGTCCTGGAAACTCAGAGACAGATTTCTAATCCCAAACAAAAGAGGGCAGCGGAAATATTCGGGCAAGGATATTTTCTGTCTCGGGAGGTTTCCAGGATCAGAAACATTTGCATACAATATTCAGCCCAGCTGTAAGGGAGGAGGCGCTGAACCTTGCCTAGAGTAAAGCACATTAGGGTACCTGTGATCGCTCGGCGTATCTCTGTTGCAGCAGCTTCTCTCATCTCTAGTGACGCCTGTTCACTGTACCAAGCAGTATGTGGAGTACAAATTAAATTGGGCGCATCTTTCAGGGGCCCTTGAGCAAAGCTGCAAAAACATTTGAGAGACAAGATTAAAAAAAAAAGCCCTGAATGAAATACCACCAGAGAATCCCATTTCACCATATCTTTGCTTTCCTTCAATAATGGGTGATGGATGGAAACCAGAAGTCTCGTTCCAGTTTAACCACTCACCTCTAAAAAACTGGGCTGTTTTTTATTTTATTTTCCAAGCAAGGTTTAACAAATTCCCCAAGGAAAATGATTTGTAATCCAGGTTTTTAGGACTTGGGGCAGATTAAGATGTTATATGCAATCAAATTGGATATGACAGGGACGCCAGATGTGTTTTATTCGTATGTCTGCCCAGATACATGAAATCTAAGTGAGTGTTGCAATTTTCTTCTAACTGGTATGGAAAAATCTGTTAGAATAGAAAGAGGGCAGAAAAGTAAACTGTGGAGGGCGATGGTCTCAAGCCTCTCCTTGTAAGTACCTCAGTGTAGCAATGGAGTACATTGTTGTATTGTCATTTGCTCTTTTATATTGCTAGTACTATTATGGTTTTAGACAATGCTTCTGTTGTTTGTCCTACAATATGAAGCTTATTATCAGAATTATTCTCAACAGAAGGTCAGGAACATGGCAAGGCTCAACATGGTGAGGCTGATGAAATACTCTGGATAACCAAAACATTTTACTGAGGGGCGGGGGGGGGGGGAAGGTTTCTCCAGCTTTCTATAATTTAATGCACTTATCCACATAACACGTGAACCCATTAACATAATACCTTTTACCATTTTCAGTTTAGAAATGCCGTAGGTAATTCATAGGTTTATAGCAACACTTGGACCCACATCTTCCTTGAAGCAGCATTGCATGTATCTTATTGAAAATAATAGCACATGGATAATATGGTTCTTCCAATAACCATATTTTTTTTTCTGGACCTGAATCCAATACCTCACAGAGTCTAACTAACCAGATGGCCAGATTCCGTGCAGAAGCGATACTTTTGTTCTTGAAGCTATGGGGAGTCACAAATCACTGACCTTTGCCACTGATGACTACTTCTTTTCCTGCTTGGAAGGAGCTGCAATTCTAGTACAGAGGGTCACTTTTCACTTAAAAATGCAAGCTTGTGCCATAATACAAATGTTCTTTTTAAAGGAACACCTTTTGTTTTTGCCGAAAGGGACTACAATAGATTGATTCCTCACAGAAAATCCTGAAGAATTCAGGAGAGACTATTAGATGTGCCACTTCTGTTATAGAAAATGCAACTTTTACAGCTAACTGAGTCCATCAGCAAAGCCAATTTATAGCCCCAATTTTTGCAGCTCAATAACAACAGGCTCACATGGCTCTTTAAAACTTTTCAGCAGCTTTCTAAAGTTTATATGAAGTTTCATTTCTGAAAATTAATGCTTCTCATCTTACTAAGGACAATGCCTGTTTTTTTTTGTATATATGGAATTTCAAGACAGAATTTGCTTACAGCAGGATTTCTCAATTTTAGCAACTTTGGAGTTCAACTCTCAGAATTCCTCAGCCAGTCTGCTTGCTTACTGGTTAGTGAATTGTAGGAACTGGGAAGTCTACACATCTTAAAGTTGCTAAGGCTGAGAAACTCCAACTTAGACCATAGGTAAGGAACCTAGAGGTTATGTTTCCCTATCCCAGCATTCTGATATTTTGATGGCTCATTTTTCTTCTTTTTTTTTCTGCAAAGGAAATGTTGATGTGAGTATATGGGTAGGTGGCCTCTAGGCTATAAACTGTTCCCATGCTCTTTCTTGAAGTACAGTATCATTCCAAAAGCAAAATATTTAGTCAAAAATTCAGCTCTACACTTTCTGGTGATATCAAAGCATTTATAAATGGCCTCCTGAGTTGTTCTAAAGGCCTCCAATTTACTAAGTATTGCCCAGATCAGGAAGGCTACAATACAATGTCTTCTAATATTTACCTAAATGGTTCTGATTCATGAACATCCAGTGCTGCCCCTCGTATCCTTCCTTCCTTCAGAGCTTGGGTTAAGGCCTTTTCATCCACCAGACCACCACGTGCTGTGTTTACTAAAAAAGCTCCCTGCCTCATCTATGAGGAAATGAGAAGAAAGAAAAGACCATTCCACAGTTTAAAGATTTTTCTCTGGGTTTCTCACACTACTATAACAGCATTGATATCTATTCCCACGGTAGAATCTGTTCTGAAACTATTCAGGATGATAAAATGAAGGAGATGGTGTTTATAAACAGATGTTGGACAACTGCAATTTACTCTTTGAAAACTGATACATTTTTATTCTTAAGTCTTTCTCTGGGGCAAGGAACATCATGTATTTTATTCCTCTCACCCAAGAGTGAGAATAGATTTTCAACTTGTTTACAGAACCGCATTGAGATCTGCCTTTATTTTTAGGGTGGAAATACAGATGGTCTTCCACTTCGGATCGCAATTGGAAACCGGAACTTCTGTTGTAAGTCATTATGGTTATTAGTCAAGTCAGATTTTTGTGGCGGTTGATAAGTGAGTCACATGGTTGTTAAGGAAATCCAGCTTCTCCAATGGGCATTATTTGTTGGATGTCCCAAATTGTGATCACATGACTGTGGAATGCTGTAAATGTGAGCTGTTTGCCAAGCACCCAAATTGTGATCACGTGACTATGGAGATGATGCAGCTGTCGTAAATGTGAGTACAGACTGTAAGTTAATTTTTCAGCACTGTTATAATTTTGAACTATTATGAAATGAACATTCATAAGTTGAGGACTATCTGTAGATAATCAGTACATGCCACAAAGTGTGTCACTGCCCCGGAAGCAAATGCTGTGAGCTCTGGAATTGGCGCTGTAGAAAGGTTTTTCTGGATTTGATGGAGCCAGAATAATGTAATGATTAAGGTGCTGGAGCAAGAACAGGGAGAACCAGCTTCTAATCCATCCTCAGTAATAGAGGTACACTGAATGACTGGGCCACTCACTCTTACTGTGGAGAAAAAAACCTTAGCAGTTGCTTTATGTTCTTCCCCTTGAGCTTCTGAATGATGAAATATAAACCTAACAAACAAAAATACATATGGCTACACTAATAACTGAGATTGCCCCCAAACTTCATATAGTTCCCAACCCAACCCTATTTAAATGAGCTCTTATGCCCAAATTCTGGATGACACTGGAGCTTTTGTGTGATACTCTTTTTTCAAGCCATTGTTATTTTTCCCATTTTTTTTGGTTTTAATTACATTCTGTTGTTACTGCTGTATTTGGTAAACTGCCCAAAGTTATAGCAGATTGGAGTGGTCTATACATTTTATAAATAAATAAGTAGGGGAAAATGGGAATTGTTAACCAATCCTGCTCTAAGGACAATAGATAATCAAGAAACAATGCTCAGGTTTGGTCTATGAATTAACTTTAGAAAGATCGCAACATTTATACAGAAAGTTCTAAAATTCTCTCTGAATTCTCTTGGTTTTCAAACTCAATGCATTATTCTGAATACTTTGCTATGGTAAATAAACCTACAAAGATTGGCTGCCCTCTTCCTGGAAATACTACCTTTTTACACATGTACTTTGTGTCTCCAAGGTGCTTTCCTAGGATACTATATGTTGCACAAAAATGCATTTGTTATTTGTGTGTTCCTTGTACTGAACCAAAAAAAATCTCAAAATCAAAGCAGCTTTTGATGAAAACAATGGGATTGAATTAGACCTGTGCGGCCATAAAAGAGAAATTAGCCTCTGATTAACCTGATGATGTTCTGGAGGTATGAAAACCTGCTTATCGGTAGTCCTGGACATATGACTACAATTGGGACCAGAATCTGTCATTGAGCGAAGTAGTCATTAAGCGAGATACTGTGTGACTACTTTGCTCAATGACTGTAATCCCAGTATTCTAGATGCAATCATTAAGCAATCTTGTAGGTTTTTAAAGCAGATGGGAGTCCCAAGTAAGGAGTGCAGGGGCCTCAAGAAGCAGATAGGGGAGGCCCTGGGTGGTCCAGCTTGAGGTGTGTGTGTATGCTGTGGATAAGGCTCCACTCTGGGCCTGAAAATATTGCTTTGATTTTGCAGGGAGAATTAGCCCCAGAGCACAGAGACCAAGCAGGATTTTCAGTCCCTGGGGGTAGATGTTCTGTGCTGAAAAAGATAGAGGATTTTCAGTCCCGAAGAAGAGAGGCAGTGCTGTAAGTTAAGGAGCACAGGGTACCTCAAAGGAGGAGGCCCAGTGCAGGCTGTACCCTGAGAGGATGATGTAAACAAGTCTCTTCATTCTAGGGCTGAAAATCTTTCAGGTCTGAAAATCTACTTGGAATTTGACATGGATCTTTTTCAGCCAGCCCCTAGAGATTAAAGGAGTTATCTGGGCAGGTAGCAGCAGCTTGCAACTTTCCCTGCCAGCTTCCCTACTGACTTTCCAGGGAAGGTTGCTAGTTAGTGCTTATCTTGGGTTGTTGGGGGCTTCTGGCTAGCTACATAAATGCGACCAGTTTTTCTTCTCCCAGTTTGAAGGGCTTCCTCGGATCAAAGAAGGGTCCCCTTCTTCTTCGTCACCTCTCTGGGGTGACTTTAGACCCTTTTTAGGGTCCCCAGCAGAGCAAAATCGGGCATGGAAAATGGAACCCCATTTTCCTGTGCCCGTTACACCACGACGTCTAACCCAGAAGTCTGTATATGACTTATTTTTCTATTTTATTATTCATTTTTTAACGTCTAAAGCACCCAGAACAATCTGGAATTGGATGGCCTCTAAATCTTATAAGCAAACAAAATCTAAGCTACCCAGGAATAAAAATGCATACAATTTCTATCTGCCTCTGCTCAGGTCTCCTCAATGCCAAAAGGGAATCCGGTCGAATGACATAAATTTCTGGATCCCATCCCATGAAGTAATGGAATACTCTCTTTCCCCTCCATTTGGATTTACCTGCTTAATCGTAAAATCATTGATCAGGTGATGATTATGTTCATTGAGGTTACAGTGTAATGATACGCAGTCACTCTGGTAGAGCAGATCCTGAAGTGTGTAGACTCGCTGAACCCCCAGGGACCTTTCAATCCCATCTTGCAGGTATGGGTCATAAAAGATCACATTGAATCCAAATGCTTTGGCTCGAACAGCTACTGCTTGTGCAGTGCGACCTATATAAAAAAGACAAACAAGAAACCACACACGCATAGACACAGACGCATGAATCAAGAGAGCTGTAGTAACAGACTTGACAATGTGGCAGTACTTTCAGCATTAAATGTAGACCAAAACAACTGGCTGGCAAATACATTTTCCTATCATAACCAAGGCATTTCTGTTACAAGGAAACTCCCCTATTATTTATTTATCAATAGGTTGTCCACTCCATAGTTTTGGGCATCTTTTAAAACTATATTTCCATCATTAAAGGTGGACTTTGAACATTTTTAAAAGACAAAAAGGGACTGGATAAAGAGGGACGTTTTACGTCCCTTCCTAAACTATAATAAGGAGGGATGAATTTCAATCCCTAATGACCAATTTATTCCACAATAAAGAGGTGCCAATATTTGTACATGCTTAGAAAAGTCTTTCATTTTCTCTCCTTCCCTTCCCGCTGGTAGAACTTAAATCTCCAAGCGATAAATTGTCTCGGCTGTCGTTGTTGAAAGTCAAAACATGGACCGTGTAATGCAGCGTATACAAGGGCATTACAAGAACCTGCCTTTAGAATATAGGGAGCTATGGCATGTTTCAAAAAGGTCCATTAAATATTTGCCACTGCACTTCAGAAGCAATTAATTTGAATAAATTCAGCTATGTGCATGGAGAAGTATGTCCCAGCTTTAATGGAGAGCATGGTGCAGCAATCAGCTGGGTGATGTTGAATTCTCAAATTGGGAGGGTGGGGAAAGGAAAGAGACAGAGACTCCTGGGAGCTCAAGGCAAGTAATAAATGTTTTCCAAAGTACCAGAATGGAATTGGATGCATCCAAACAGGTTAAAAAAAAACAGTAAACCAAAACAATGCTGCGCATCCAGCCACACTCAAAGCCCTGTATGGCTTCTCAATTCTGATCACCAGCAAGAAAGCAGGTTAAAGGAACTCTTATTACAAATGACTTTGGTACAACAGTAGAATGACAACCCCCCTCTGAGCCTTATTTATTAGAAGAGCAACTTGTTTGCTGTAGGGGTTTTTCTCTCCCCCTCCATTTCCCCCTTCCTTCTGCACTCTTACTGAATGGCTATTTAATTGGGCATGACTAAGACAACTGTCATGGTTTGGAAGCAAAGGTTTAATAAGGCTCTTCTGATAAAGAGGGACAGCTGCAATGCAATCAGCAGGTCATTATCCACAATGTCATTCCAATTCAATGTCATTGCTGGTCTCAACTAAGTTCCACATCAAGATGCGTTTTTTCTTAAAAGTAGAAAAAGGCAAAGAACCAGGCCTACACATACAAAAATGGGTCTCAGAATAAAATAACAGAAGTTCTATGGGAGTGACTAGAGGAGAAACTCCCTTTTCTGACACACTATATTTAGGCGCAGATGGAAAGACAGAGACACACCCATCTTTGATTGCCAGTACTCATTAATGGGATAAATGTGCACTTCAGAGTGTGTGAGGAAGAAAAACCTAAAAAATCCAAATCTGTACCTCCCTCCTCTCGAGAAGCAAGCTACAAATGACTATTAATTTATAGTCATTAATTCTAAGCACGTAAACCACAGGGATAGATGGTCCAAAGTGAGAGACTCCAAGCATACAATTAAAGAATAGGAGACCAGTCAAGGGGCGGGGGAGGGGGCCTGGAAGTTGTTTCTTCCAGAGACTGGGTATCCATCCCTCCTTCTTCCAAGTACAGGGAGCTTTGAAACCATGAGACAAAACAGGCTTCTCGTGAGATGGTCCTTGTGTTTACAGGAACCACTGGTAGGAAAATCTGAATTCAGTAACCGGTGTTAGATCAGGGGGTGAAGAACTGTAGTTTTCCAAACATTGTTGAACTACAACTCCTTGATCCCTCACCACTGACATATAGGGAAGGAGCTGGTTGCTGGGAGCAGATTCCCCTGACACAGACTACACTAAGTCTTCCCTTTACACTCAAGGTTCAGCTTCTGCTCAAAACATCCTCCTCCACAAGTAATGGTGCAGCAGCAGAACGTGGCAGAATCCATGTAGAAGTCTCCTTGGAAGACTTGGTCCCTATGATATCCATTTTGAACAAGCCAAAATTCTGTCCCCCCCGCCCCCCCGAAAGCTCCAACATACCAAATCCGATCAGACCAAGTGTTTCGCCTCTAATGCGGGCTGCTCCGGAAGCCACTTCCCGTATCTGTTCTACACTCTGCACTCGGGTTCCTTCCCTCAGAGCTTGGTAGAGCCAAGTGTTCCGCCTGTAGAGATTCAGAACATGGCAAAGGGTAGAATCAGCTGTTTCTTCAACTGCTGCAGAAGGTATGTTGCAAACAGCAATCCCTGGAAGAGGGGATAGAAACCCAATTTTTAGTGAAGATGAATCTCATAAAATCACAGTTTGCTCCTAAATAAACAACTTTCTGTTTCCTGGAGAAGAAAACACTTTGCAACAGTACTAAACTGGATTAAAACATACCGTCTCTTGCACAAGGACTCCTTGGCTACTTCTGTTACTTAGCATACATGTATTATCTTCCATATAAAATGTGTGGCATAAAATTTTAATGCCGATAATTGCAGAAACAGGAATGAGGAAATTCATTTTTCTGAAAGTACCACAAGGTGGGAAATTCTCACTTGCACACCTCTTTGTGTGGAGGACAATGCATCTTACAAACCAACTGCAGTCCTTGTCTGAAGGCTGAGGCTGGCAGAAGAGATTGTGAATGCTAGTACTATGGATAGGTCTAAGAGAGAGATGCAGCCAGTCAGCAGGAGCTCCATACTTTGGCCCCACTGCCTAACTTGTCCATTTATCTGAGTAGCAGTAGTGAAAGTCATGCATTTCCCCCCCCCCCCTCACTGCTCTTCTCTAATCCCATTCAGTTTCAACAAATTATAACTAGAATCCCTTCTTGAGATCTGCGAATGCTATGGAAAGTCTCCAGGTGTCATTTAGAAATGCAGTACAAGGGATTCCCCACTGATACAGTTGGCTTCCAATCTGGACACCAGCTGCATTTAAAAGTATGTATGTGTGAAATCTCTTAGACCTTAATGCCATGATGAATCATCCATGCTTTTTATTCTATCCTAAAATTTCTCCCCAAGACTTATTTTCCTCTTTGCCTTGTATATCTGCAAAAAGATGATTTGCCTTCATGGAATGCCCTGCTTTCACAATGAAATGCTAAGCTAAGTCATATAACGTAATAGGGTTAAGTAATAAGCAGCTTTGATAAAGCGTAGCCATGTTCACCAGCATAAGACTGATTCTTCTGACTGCAGGATACCAGAGTAAGGAGAGGAGTTCAGCAAAATTAGCTTCTTTCCATTCTTCAGTCACTCCAGGATAGAAGCAGCACCATCTGCTTGCATGCTTTGAAAGCAAAACTCTTCTTAACCTTATTCACAGATTTCTGTCTCTTAAAACAATCTTAGATAATGGGCATGGAGGAATTAATAAAATGCCTTGCTTCAGCACATTTTAATCTCAACTTTCCTCCAATAGCGCAAATACCCTACATGCACCACTCATGCAAGCTTATAGACAGATTATATTGAGAAAAATGGTTGGATGGAAGTCTATGAGGCTAGTCTCCTGATGATGCTGAGCAGTGCTTTTTTTGTAAAAGAAAAAGGAGCCGGAACTCACACATGTCATACAACCCGCCTTGCCTACCCTACAAGGTTCCATCCAAAAAAGGTGCCGGAACTCCGTTCTGAGCGTTCTATGAGGAAAAAAAGCCCTGATGCTGAGATTTTAATTGAAGTTCCATTAGCCTTCTTCTCAGACTCTGACACACTCACTTTGGTAACAAACAAATTTCTATATGATAAAGCTTGGTGAAATAAAGCACTTTGGTTCTTCTGAGGTAACTTAAATTCCCTCCCCCCCATAATCTTGCACATACTACATATGGGGAGAGCTGGAGGAAAATATGGAGAAGTAATTGAACCAAACTTGTTCATCCTCTTGGTTCATTGCATGTGACTAACTTTTAGCATCTATTAATAGTAAGAACAAAGAGGAGGAACAATTCGGGCCCTGAATGTCTACAATAGATCCTTACAACCTTGTGTCTTTTTGAAGTAGTGAACTACAACTGCATATTGGCTAGAGAAATTACAGTCCAACATATCTAGAGGGCACTAGATTGGGGAAGTTGGCGTACAAAATCCAAGAGCTTTTGATGTCATCAGTGTTTTTTCCTGTTTTTTAATGTCTCCATGCTATAGGGTAGAGAGTTATGGATGTCTTTAAGGGATATAGCAGTAAGTAAAATATGTTTGTATATATTAAGGCATTTAAAATTGCAACAGATTATTTGGGCTTCTGAGGCAATAAAAGAAAATAGTCTTTACGGGAAATCATCAAATGTAAATGATAAATTACTTCTTTGAAAATTCCCTAAAATATTCTGGCAACCAGGTGATGCTAGGAAAACAAAAATGAGGCGTCATAGGTAAGTTTGAACATATTTATGTAAATGATACCACAAAAAATATAGTTTAGAAAACAGCTACAAAGGATATGTGATACTTCAATAAGATTTACAATGGGATACTTTGAATCAATTAATCTTTTTAATGACACCCTATCAACAGATGTACACAGTTGGCAATCTATAAAGATCAATTTTATTTTATATGCTAATGTTATGGAACTCATTAGTAGTAAAACAGTTAACAGTCCTGCTTGCAAATAGCTCAGAACTATTTTAGCAGCAAATTGAAATGGCCAATATGTTACAATTCTTCAATCTAGTTAAGGATAGCATCATTAGTTGTTTATATTTGTCTGCAATAAGAGACTTTGCTGCAAAGAAATATGAAACCAAGAAAAAAATACCTGCATACCTAACCCTTAATAAATTACTTCTTTAAAATACTTTCCAAATATTGAGTTGAACATAAGCCTTTATATAGGGAATAGCTCTAGAAGAAATGTTATACTGTGGTTATCTAATGAAAAATTAAGGCTTCATTATACTGATGGTGCTTCAGAATTATTCCCAAATCACTCCACATGGAAGCTACTTGGGGCATTCTCTTCATGAAGACCACTGCATGTAATATGCAGCCTTTGGGCTCAATAAGATCAAAGATAAATTGGCTTCCATTTTTATGCAGCTATGAACACAGTTTCTGGCAGTTTATCATAATACGTAGACAAACACACACATTTTTTTTAAAAAAGGTATCTCCAAGATAGCACAGCCATCTTAGAAAATCAGGGAAGTTGCAGCCTGTGGCAGAGAAGGCTGACATCTGCAAATAGGCAGCACTTTGAAAGGACTACTCCTGGAAAATGTATTATGAAAGGAAGTCTTTAAATAAGATCCTCAGGAATCACTAAGCCCTAAACGAACTGAAGGCAAGAACAGGAATGCTATCAAGGTGGAGAAATGTGACCCTAATATATGTCCTGCCTTAGCCATGATAGCCAGACAACCTCACCTCACCAGGCTGTCATTGTGGGGAAAATAGGAGGAAGAAAGTGCGTTGAATATATTTTCCACCTTGAGTTATTGGTAAAAATAATAAAGGCAGGATACAAATACACAAATACACACACACACACCACACTCTCATGTCTGTATCCTTTAATTGGGTAAAATGGTGAATCATAGAGCAAACTAGTTGAACCAAGGTACCTCAACTACAGAATGCATCCAAAATCCAAAACTCTGACTGCATGAAATTAAAATTTGGCAAATTTTATAAAAAAAATTTATGACATAAAATAAGAGCCGTGGGGGTGCAATTGTTAGAATGCAATACTGCAGGCTAACTCACTGTCACTCCAGGAGTTCGATTCTGAATGACTCAAGGTTAACTCGGCCTTCCATCCTTCTGAGATCAGTAAAATGAAGATCCAGATTGTTGGGGGCAATAGGCTGTGTAAACCACTTAGAGAGGCTGTAAAGTGCTGTGAAGCAGTATATAAGTCTAAGTGCTATTGCTAAGTGCTATCATAAGACATGCAATACATAAAATGTCAGAAAGCATTTCCTGCTGTCAACTCCTGATGTTTGTTTATACTATACAGTTCAACATGGGCTACTTTCAAGGCAGATACAGCTCTAAATATCTCCCTGAATTTTTAAGTACTTTTCAAGTACATTAGAAGTTCTGCCATTGTTGAAGGCATTGAAGAATCTGGTAAGAAAATACCACTAAAAGAATGACACAAGGAGTCATGGATGCATTCTGTAAGTGAGCCCTTTTGAGGTACCTCGATTCAACTAGTTTGCCCTATGATTCACCATTTCACCCAGTTAAAACGTTACAAACATGAGAATTTATATATATGAATGTTATCAATTAAAATTACTACTATTGTTCAGGAAAATAATATGTGTGTTTCTGTTTGGGTATAGCATTTGCCAAGGATAGTTCAATTTGAATTCCTGAACTAATCAGGGGATTGGACTCAACGCCGTATTGTCTGGTTGGGGAATGACACCATGTGTATCATGTTGTTATACACATGAAGAGTTTTCTGTACTTGTGTCAGAAATCATGATCTGACTGATGCAATTGCACTACTGCCACAATAACGTCATGAGACACACTTTACAAAGTTTCCAACTTTCACCTTATATGCACATAGCACAGTTGGTATATTATTTATTATGGGATCCAAGTTCTCTAGCCTGCAATGCAACTACAATACTCTAAACTTAACGATAATAGCAATGCCATAGGTTTTCTTCTTGCTGGGAATAGAATAACCAAATATGAACACAATAATTTCCAAAATATGTATGGAGTTAAAAATATAACTAGAGTTAAATTTTTTTTTAAAATGAAAGAGATTTTGATTATTTATACTAGAGTTGATCTTTATATGATGATTATACTTTTATTTATTTAGAAAATTTATATGGCTGCCCACTCACTTTCAGTGACTCTAGCCAGTTTACAAAAAAATATTTAGTTTTCATCTACGCTACCTTGAGCATTATGTGTAAAGGTGCTTTCAAATAAAATTGACATTGAGATTTTTTGCTAAGAATGCAAACATTATGGCTATTTGTCTTCTATGGATGTCAGGGATAAAGTATAATCCAACTAATGTGTATAGGAAAGAACTTTAGTAAAAGAAGGTCAGTCTAGGATCCAAATAAGTTGACTTTTCACTTAATATTCCCTTGAATCAGATCACCAAATCAAAAATCCAACTTTAATTATTTATGCCCCTTCATGGATTACTGCCTTGTCGTGGCGAAGGGGCTTGCGTAATTCAATGAAGCTATGACCTATGCCGTGCAGGGCCACCCAAGACGGACAGGTCATAGCTGAGAGTTCTGACAAAACGTGATCCACTGGAGAAGGAAATGGCAACCCACTCCAGTATCTTTGCCATGAAAACCCTATGGACAGTACCAAAAGGCAAAACGATATGACGCTGGAAGATGAGCCCCTCAGGTCGGAAGGCGTCCAATATGCTACTGGGGAAGAGCAGAGGGCTAGTACTAGTAGCGCCAGAAAGAATGAAGCGACTGGGCCAAAGCCGAAAGGACGCTCAGCTGTGGATATGTCTGGTGGTGAAAGGAAAGTCCGATGCTGTAAAGATTTTTTCTCCATAGGAACCTGGAATGTAAGATCCATGAATCAAGGAAAGCTGGACGTGGTCAAACAAGAGATGACAAGACTGAACATCGACATCTTAGGTATCAGCGAACTAAAATGGACAGGAATGGGTGAATTTAATTCAGATGACCATCAGGTATACTACTGCGGGCAAGAATCCCTCAGAAGAAATGGAGTAGCCTTCATAGTCAATAAAAGAGTAGGAAAATCAATACTGGGATACAATCCTCAAAATGACAGAATGATCTCAGTTCGAATCCAAGGCAAACCATTCAATATCACAGTAGTCCAAGTCTATGCCCCAACCACCAGTGCTGAAGAGGATGAAATTGACCGGTTCTATGAAGCCCTACAGCACCTTATAGAAGTAACACCAAAAAATGATGTCCTTATCATCATGGGGGATTGGAATGCTAAAGTAGGAAGCCAAAAGATAACTGGAATAACAGGCAAGTTTGGCCTTGGAGTACAAAATGAAGCAGGGCACAGGCTGATAGAATTTTGTCAAGAGAATACGATGGTCATAGCAAACACTCTTTTCCAACAACCCAAGAGACGGCTCTACACATGGACATCACCAGACGGTCAACACAGAAATCAGATTGACTATATGCTCTGCAGCCAAAGATGGAGAAGCTCTATACAGTCGGTAAAAACAAGACCAGGAGCTGACTGTGGCTCAGACCATGAGCTTCTCCTTGCAAAGTTTAGGCTTAAACTGAAGAAAGTAGGGAAAAGCACTAGGCCAGTCAGGTATGAATTAAATCATATCCCTGTTGAATATACAGTAGAGGTGACAAATAGATTTAAGGAATTAGATCTGATAGACAGAGTGCCTGAAGAACTATGGACAGAGGTTCGCGACATTGTACAACAGGTAGCAACCAAAACTATCCCAAAGAAAAAGAAATGCAAGAAAGCAAAATGGCTGTCTGAGGAAGCTTTGCAAATAGCTGAGGAAAGGAGGGAAGCGAAAGGCAAGGGAGAAAAACATAGATATGCCCAATTGAATGCAGAATTCCAGAGAATAGCTAGAAGAGATAAGAATGCCTTCTTAAATGAACAGTGCAAAGAAATAGAAGAAAACAATAGAATAGGGAGGACCAGAGATCTTTTCAAGAAAATTGGAGAGATGAAGGGAACGTTTAATGCAAAAATGGGCATGATAAAGGACCATAATGGCAGGGACCTAACAGAGGCAGAAGAGATTAAGAAGAGGTGGCAAAATTACACAGAAGAACTATACAAGAATGAGCTTAACGTCCCAGATAATCACAATGATGTGGTCACTGACCTCGAGCCAGACATCCTAGAATGTGAGGTGAAGTGGGCCTTAGAAAAGCTGAGCAACAACAAAGCTAGTGGAGGTGACAGTATTCCAGCTGAGCTATTCAAAATCTTAAAAGACAGTGCAGTAAAAGTGCTACACTCAATTTGCCAGCAAATTTGGAAAACTCAACAGTGGCCACAGGATTGGAAAAGATCAGTTTACATTCCAATTCCAAAGAAAGGCAGTGCCAAAGAATGTTCAAACTATCGCACCATTGCACTCATTTCTCATGCTAGTAAAGTCATGCTTAAAATCCTACAAGCTAGACTTCAGCAGTATGTGGATCGAGAACTACCAGAAGTACAGGCAGGATTTCGAAGAGGCAGAGGAACTAGAGATCAAATTGCCAACATACGCTGGATCATGGAGAAAGCTAGGGAGTTCCAGAAAAACATCTACTTCTGCTTCATTGACTATGCTAAAGCCTTTGATTGTGTGGATCATAACAAACTGTGGCAAGTTCTTAAAGAGATGGGAGTACCAGACCATCTTATTTGTCTCTTGAGAAACCTATATGCGGGTCAAGAAGCAACGGTGAGAACTGGACACGGAACCACTGATTGGTTCAAAATTGGGAAAGGAGTCCGGCAAGGCTGTATACTGTCGCCCTGCCTATTTAACTTATATGCAGAGCACATCATGAGAAAGGCAGGGCTAGATGAATCAAAAGTTGGAATTAAGATTGCCGGAAGAAATATCAACAACCTAAGATACGCAGATGATACCACTCTAATGGCAGAAAGTGAAGAAGAACTAAAGAGCCTCTTGTTGCGGGTGAAGAAGGAGAGTGCAAAACTTGGGTTGAAACTTAACATTAAGAAAACCAAGATCATGGCAACTGGCCCTCTCAATTCCTGGCAAATAGATGGGGAAGAAATGGAGGTAGTGACAGATTTTGTTTTCCTGGGCTCCAAGATCACTGCAGATGGGGACTGTAGCCAAGAAATTAAAAGACGCTTGCTCCTGGGGAGGAAAGCCATGGCAAATCTAGACAGCACACTAAAAAGCAGAGACATCACCCTGTCAACAAAAGTGCGTATAGTCAAGGCTATGGTCTTCCCAGTTGCAATGTATGGCAGTGAAAGTTGGACCATAAGAAAGGCTGAGCGCCAAAGAATTGAGGCCTTTGAACTATGGTGCTGGAGAAGACTCCTGCGAGTCCCTTGGACTGCAAGGCGATCAAACCGGTCAGTCCTAGAGGAGATCAATCCTGACTGCTCTTTAGAAGGCCAGATCCTGAAGCTAAAACTCAAATACTTTGGCCACCTAATGAGAAGGAAGGACTCACTGGAGAAGAGCCTAATGCTGGGAAAGATCGAGGGCAATAGAAGAAGGGGACGACAGAGAATGAGGTGGCTGGATGGAGTCACTGAAGCAGTAGGCGTGAGCTTAAATGGACTCCAGAAGATGGTAGAAGACAGGAAGGCCTGGAGGAATGTTGTCCATAGGGTCGCGATGGGTCGGACACGACTTCGCAGCTAACAACAACAAATTATTTATGTTTCGAAGGCAAGTAAGTTCCCAATTATGTGGTTGTACTTTAGCAAATGTTACCATCTGCTCATATAGGGATTTTATCCTGGAACAATCCACAACATTCCAAACATTTTGTCTTGCCTGAAAAACATAGTTACTGGATATAAAACGTTAGATCCGTAAAAGTAAGTCACAATGCAGTATCCATATCAAACAAACAGAACCTCCAGAATAAATGCTTAATTTGACTATTACAATTATTATCTGTCATGAAATGGATGGCAGTCTTCCCAATCTTGGTGCTTCTATTCATTGCACATATCTGGAAGTTCCCAATTTTAAGAATATGGGCCACTTATAATTTTTTAATAGAATAGGCAACAGAACTTACAGAATTTATAAAACTAATATAAAATAATCACTATGGTAATATATTTTGGAAGAAACATAGGGTCCATTTATGCAGCATTAATAAGAATAGCAGCTGGATCCAAAGACATAGAGCTGCATCCTCTACATGAAGTCAAACAGATGGCAAGTATTATTAAGTAATATTTTAGTATTTTATGGGTGAGTTGCAAAAAGCCATGAATGTACTTACTAGTCTATGTGTCTGGAATAGACATGAAGAGATGCAAAATTTTTGGTTCAGGTTATTCTCTGAGGTTAATCTCAATAAAGTAATTTATAAACCACAGTTGAAGGTAGCTTCTTTCCTCTAATTACAGTTGAAATTAAATACAAATTGTATTTAATTAAATATAAATTGTATACAAAACTGCACTAAGGCACTGTTAATCAACAATAGACACAAAAGTACCTGCTGTATCCTTCACATATTGCTTTGAAGAAAGAGGGTCAAGATCTAACCCAGGTTTGCTTCCTACATTTAATTACTCTATCTGATACCTGTTAGATGTGCCAAAATGACTCTGCAAATTCTAGACTGCAACAGAAACCTGTTTGGACAATACCATGTTGGAAAATGCTGGTTTAACATTATTTAAGCCAAATCTTCATTTCTTCTCCTAGCATCATAAATTTTTCTTGAAGCACTAATATTGTATTTAATACCTATAGAAGTTTTGTGGATAAGGAGATACAAAAGCACAGAATAATATAATCTGTTTCTATCTTCCTAACTACTGAAGATGATTCATGTGTGTAACAGGCGACATCACTTTTCCCCAATGCTTCTGAAAGTATAGTACTCTTGGAGAAAACTGTACAGTGATCTCCATTCCAGGAGAGTGTCATTTCTACACCAGGATTCCATAGATAGGTTCATTTAACTTTTTAATACATATCGTACCTCTATTAGAGATCCCATGTTTACTATGGATCAATCAACCAAATAACATGAAGATCTTTTATCATACATTAGAATTTTTATATAAGCCCCTCCCATGAAAAACAAGCCTATAAATACAATCCTGACACAAATAATTTACTTTAAAGAACAAGCAACATTTTAGAAAGAGGATCTGCAGGAGTGGTGTCTACACCTACCAAGCTCCCCTGCAGCCTTGATATCAATGTTGTCATAACCACTTCCTATTCGAACAATGACTCGTAAGGCCTTGAACTTCTCTAGGTCGTCCCGGGTGAGAGTGATAGTGTGGTACATCATTGCTCCAACAGCTTCATTTAAAACCTAAAAGACAAACACAGAAAGTGGGAAATCACAGACATAGTGGAGCAGACGAATCTACTCTGGAAATAGTAGCTGAAGTCCAAATTTTGAATCGTATTCAAATATCTATCAAGGCACATGGTACAATCAGATAAAAATGCTCAAAAAAGTCCAGAATAATAGCATGTAATTCTAAAACTTTTCATCCATTATTTTCGTATCAGATTCTTCATTCTGAAGTGTTTATCTTAATTTTAGACTATGAAGGAAAGCTTGGATAAAAAGATCATCTGAGTAAAGAGTAATATAAACAATGAGAATCTGTATATATGTGTGTCCTTTACCGCCTCACCTGTGCAGTCTTCCATTCTACCATTAGATCCTAAACTGAGTCATGATATATTCCCAAGTAATCATATAATTTAGATGGATGGTTGCAAACCTATGGTTTGTTTGGAAGAATGCTTACCTACCTGGGTAAAATACAAGCAAGTAGAAGTAGTAGGGAGTATCCTATAGGTGTGAGGTTAGAGGTGGTAGTCCCAAAGATGCTTTTTTCATGAGGCAACTGGACTTTCTTGTTTTTCTTGAAGACATTTCACTTCTCATCCAAGAAACGTCTTCAGCTCTGATTGGATGGTGGGGAATGGCAGAGCTGAAGAAGTTTCTTGGATGAGATGCGAAACATCTTCAAGAAAAACAAGGAAGTCCAGTTGCCTTGTGAAAAAAAACACCTTTGGGACAACCATGACTTGGATGACTGAGAATCTCTATAGAGAAGTTAGAGGTGGTAGAAGGCAGCATTCTGGTGATCAGTACTTTCTAATTAATTATATCCCCAATAGTCATCATTTTGTCAAAGAACAATCCTCTGCAGTAGCCATTTTATAAGAGCAAGCACACCATGTTTGCAGAAATCCAAATAGGTGGGTGTCTCTTGATATACTAATGCTTTATTTTCTCCACAACACTAATTTAAAAGACAAGTAATTACTCAAGGTTTATATAACTGAATAAGAATGCAAGTAGTCTCCAACCCTTTTTCTTCTCTGTAAAACTTTTCTAATTTCTTTATTGTGCCCTTCCAAGGACCAGAAAAAGAATAGATACATATCTCTTGAAGAACTATCAAGTCTCAAAAAGTATTAGTAAAGTTAAAAGGAGATAATTTCATGATAGATTTCTTTCTTAAGAAGGAGAAAATTATTAGATAAATATGGACCCTCCCAAATGTGTTGCTTGCCCCTTTCCTTAGCCCACAAATGGCATTAATTTTCTGTAAATTAAATGGAAATATGGGGAAGAACAAAAGCTGAAGAAAAAAAACACCTCTCCCTGAATATTTTCTCACTGGCTAATTGGAATTCTGCAGAGTTGTGTAGTCTTATGACTTTGTATAAAACATTTGTTTAGTACAGCAGAATCTTTACGTAAACAGTGGTGACCAGCTCAATGTGTTTAATGTGAAGAAATGTGTTTAATGTGAAGAAACGCCTCCTCCTCCTCCTCCTTCACCTTCTTCATTTATGTGCAGTATGATCCCAGTGACTCTTATAGATTTCACATCCTTTAACCCACACTGTAATGTACAGCGCTGGGGAAAAACCTTTGTTTACGCTTTATTCAATAGAGATGACCAAGTAAGTTTGGAGTATTTAAAAAGAAACCATTCACTTATGTAGCTCTGTCTTCCTTTATTTGTGAAATCAGTCAACCTCATTTATTCCATTTAAAAAAGGCCTTTCTCCTAAAGAGCAGATTGTAAAAGCAGAGAACCCTCTAATCTTTCTATTCAGTGGTGCCCTACTTATTAATGTATACAGAGTTTTTTACCGTTTTCCAAAGAAAATTTATTCCTAAACACCATTCATTTTGACAAAGGGAAAAAAAAGCATGACGTAAATTCTTTTTTTTAAAAGCCTTTTTACATGCAATTATGTAATAGAATTATTATAATCTAATTCTCAAAGTTGGATGATAATAAAAATACAAGCAGAAAAGTAAAACAATTGGCTTCGTATCACTGGAAATTGATCCATGCGGTCTATGTGGCTCAGTAAGTTTTATACTCTAAAACATAGATTAATGTTGTCAGCCAAAGAGTTTTCAGACCTAAAATTACAATCACTCTTGTGACCCTATACGCTGTGTAAACACAGCTTGGAAGAATACTTTGAATAAGCAACAACCAAGGATGAGATGCTTTGATAACAGCTTTGCATTTGAGTTGATCAGCTATTTACTACAGATGATTTTAAATAAGTGTAGCAAGTTATAATTCTTTAGGACTCTGTCCTGATAGCAGGATGAGCTATGAATGATGCTAAGTCTTAAAAGACTTTGTCTGCCATATTCATGCAAGTTTTATCTGGCTGTTTCTTAGCCCCCTTTAGATTCCCTTTCTGGAAGACTTGGATTTAAATCTTCCAATCACACCAAATAATCAGTTTCCATACAGCATTCTTTCAGCCTGCTCAGCTTTGCTCAAAGATAAGAACTGACAAAGACAAATTTATCTTGTATTTTCAAGATCCAAATTCTCAAGAGATTTAGAATTCTTGTCAGCACAGAAGAAAAAAAAAGGTGTACAAAGCCAGGAAATTGGCCCACAGTACATGGAAAAAGGAAGGAAAGAAAAAAGCAGAGCAAAATGGAATGAATGATGCCAACAGATCTGAATACTTCTCGGGATCAAATTATATGTTACATTCAATTATGTAAAACATGGATCCTTTTCTCTCCTGTACTTTAAATCCATTTTAGTGACCATATTTTGATTGGGACCACCTCAAACAGTGAAGTAACTTCGCACTGAATTGTTTTCTTCTTAACATTTTCATTTTTTTTTCTAAAAAAGGGAGAAAGAGAGTGGCATACTAAATAATATAATTAGTACCTCAGCTATTGGCATTCTATTAAAGTAGTTTCAGAATTTTGCCCAGACATCAAAACCATGCATTTCAGAATAAACCTCATAATAAATCCTATCTTTTCAATAATACAAGTTCACTTTTGATGCTAAATGTCTAAATAATACAGATTTAAATTATTTAAACAACTGGAAAAAAATTAACAACTTGAGGAATTTAAATAGTATTAAAGTCTTCAGTTATTTATGCACTAAAAAGTCTCCATATTTCTAACAGTAAATAGGAAACAGCCCTATTTCCAAACAGTGTTAACTTCTGCTTCTTTCCAAAACTTACATTAAAAATGTGACTGAAATGTATTCAATACTGTAGTGCAATTGATGTTGTCGAAGTTCTTTCCCAGTGCCTGGAGACTGAGGGTATGAATAGGGGAGAACACATTGCAAATCTACCTTAGCAAGGCTGAGCACCTTTCAGCTTTTGGCCCTTCGGATAATGAAGGTTTTTTTAAAAAAAAAAATCTTTAACCCTTGATGGAGTTTATAGTCCTTCAGACACAGTAGATGTGCACTCTCTGGTTTGAGCTCCTGCTCAAAAGTGTAAGATGTAGCTGCAGATAGGGTGTCTTTGACTGGCTTCATTTTTGTGTGCCTGTTGTGCCCATTCCTAGATTTGGAGGTATTGTCACTCTTTTATCTTATTCACTACCTGATTAGATTACTGCAATGTTCTCAACATGGTTCTGCCCTTGAAAAATACCTGGTAACTTCAACTGGTCCAAAACAGAGTAGCTGCCTTAGGTTCCAGCATGCTTTAGGGACAATTCAAAATGCTGATCATCAGCTTTAAAGCCTGTGTGATCCAAGGAGACTTGACTCTCTATTATGACACCTGATCTACCAAACAGCCTCCCTTTGAGATTAGGACCTGACTTTTCCCCTGGGAATTAGGCTCAAAATGTTAAAAGAACCCAACTGGTATATCAGTTCTGTGAGTTTGTTACCTATTGTCTTGGTTTCCTTTTCTACTGGGTTATTTGTAATTGTGTTTCATTATGGGTTATTTATTTATATGATTGTGAGCTGGCATCAGAGTTATGTATTTTGGACTATACATAAGTCTAATCAGTTAACTTAAAACTAGACATTTCACAAAGAGTTCCAATATTCTCTAAGGCATGTGTCTTCAAACTTGGCCTCTTTATGACTTGTGGACTTCAACTCCCAGAATTCCTCAGCCAGCGTGCCTGGCTGAGGAATTCTAGGAGTTGAAAACCACAAATCATAAAGGGGCCAAGTTTGAAGACCCCTGCTCTAAGGCTATTCTCCAAGCCAAAAAAATCAAGGCTACATCTGAAATTCAGTGGAACTTGATTGCCAGAAGTGAAGCGAGTCAAAAAAGCTTAAGTACATCCCTACCCTAAGTATTTTTTTCTACTCTTAATCTCCTTTTCATAGTTAGCTAGAAAAAGGCTACCAGGGAAATGTTAGGTATGAACATTCAACTTATTACTCTGGAACTTGCTTGCCTCATATTAGCACTTCTTAACTTATTTATTACAACATTTCTACTTCTCACATTGCAAGGTTTCAAGGTTTCATTTTAATTATTCTTGCCAATCAACGTGATAAGATTTTTACCCAAGCTGACAATGTTTCTAGAAAGGACTTAACTTATTGCCTAGATGAAATCCAAATATACTTTATCTAATTTAATAGTTTCTTTTTGCTTTCATCTACTGATTTACATCAGGTACGAAAAATCAATCAAAATAACCAAACTTGTACTTTGCAAACACATGCTATTTAGTTCCTACATTGTTCTCCGATGATCTGAATTTAAGGAGCACTGCATTTGCATCAGGCTGATTGGTTGCATTAATCTCTTTCTGATCTCCTATCTATAAAAGCTGTCTAGCCAGATCAATTGTTAAAATCAGATTATTTATTGTGGCTTCATCAGCAGCACACTTAATTATCAAATCCATACACAGTCTATCAAAGAGATTTTTGCTGCACGCAGGAATCCAAATTCCAGATATCTGTCACAGATTATCAAGAGAATTATGTCAGTATAAACAGAAGAAGGCAGAGAAATCATACAATTAAATCAAGAATGCATGGTCATCAGTTTACTATATAATACCAATTCAATTCATCATGAAGATTAGCAAGAGCTTTCCATATGCTTCATATAGAATGAGAGAAGAGTTGTTGGCTCAATCTCTTCATTCCAGCACACAAAATACAATGCGGCATTGCAGTAAGTTTCAAAATAAAATGAAGTCAGCAGTGTATCTTAATTTTACACTACAATGTTCTTTCTCCTAAGTTTGTCTATTTGTAATTTATGTGTACAATTATTATAGGGATTTGTTAATTCAGCAGAAGAAACCTGTAGGAGTTTTTGAGATTATTCAACTACAATTTGTGGAATCCCTCAACCATAAAATATTAAGCAATCCAGGTACATAAATCAATTGTATGTACCTGGTGGTTCATATGGTTTTGATGATATAATAGTATACACAATTATGATTGGGAGCCACAGATAAAAATGTAATTATCCTGAAATCTTCCAAACAAAAAAGCTGAATTATTGCTAAATACAAGATAATCTTTTTGTGTCAATTTGCAAAGCACATTTTCTTATAAGTTTCATCTTGTATTCCCATTGTGCCCATTCTTGGGTAGAAGATTTTCAGACAGTCACTCAGGCCTTGGTCATAACATGACTGGAATACTGTAATGTGCTCTACATAGATGCTCTTGAAGATCACTCGGAAGCTACAGCTCATTCAGAGTGCAACAGTGAGAGCCATAATGGACATGTTATGTATGTGCAGTGTCCCTGTTGCTTTGAAGCTACACTGATCACCAGCTGGCTTCCAGGTACAATTCAAGGTGTTGGTTATCACCTTTAAAGCCCTGAATGGCATACACTCTGCTTATGTGAAAACTAACCAAAGACAGGTACAACCTAGAACTAAGGAGAAACTTCCTGACAGAACAATTAATCAGTGGAACAACCTGCCTCCAGAAGCTGTGAAGGCTCCAACACTGGAAGTCTTTAAGAAGAGATTGGACAGCCATTTGTCTAAAATGGTATAGGGCTGTGGTGTGCCACAAGTGGCACGCAGAGCCCTCTCTGTGAGCATGTGCGCCGTCACCCCAGTCCTAGGCCTTCAGCTGGGTTTTATAAAACCTTTTCGCTTTAGGCCTCCGCCACCATGTGAAAAAAAAATAAGCAGTGCCATCTTGTGGGAGCTAAAAAGCATTTCCTTTTTGGTGTTGACTTCAGATTCCTCATTCCCTGGATGGCAGTAGAGTCCTTTGGCTGTCCCCCACCCCCCCGTTTGATGTTATGGGGTCAGTTATTTGTTGTTGATGATGTACTTTTAGCCACCTAGAATCACAAGAATCGGGTGCTTTGAAATTGAAATGATAATAAATACCTTTTCGTGTATTTCCTGAGTAGATTGAGCATCACAGAATGCAACAGTAGCCAAGTCTTTCAAAATAGGCATCTCCACTGTACAATCCCTTCCATCTAGCAAAGCCACCAATGGACGAGGATGCAAAGGGCCATTCATTATTTGTGGACGTATACCTGGAACCAAATGAGCATAAATGTCAAAACAATACTAGCCTACTCACGTAAACAGAGAAACCTCATCTGAATCTGTATCAAAATGCCTTGGCTTTATAATGGTAAACTGATGCTACTTAATGCAGGAATTTATAGATCATCTAACAGTTTAATTGAAATTGTAATTCAGGGTTTACAGCACACAGAGAAGAAGCCCCAATGTGTTCAATAAAGCTTGCCCCTGGAAAATTATGTACAGAGTTGGACTTTTAAGATGGTTATGAGGACTCTTTCATTAGTTATATTCCCATTTGGAACTTCTGGGTTAGCTTCAGAAAAGATGGCACAAGCACTCCTAGCTTATTCACAGGAGCCTCAGATCTACTTCTCTGCATGCAAGGAATAACCCATTCTAATAAGATGCAAAGTGGAAGAACAGAGGTTATGTTCTGGCTTGGAAGATGGTTCTATCGAGTAATTACCCTTTGGCACTAGTACTAGATGGAGCCAGTACCACTTTTAAGCAATAAATAAAGACATAGACCACCAATTGGTTGTCTCACTTGTTCCAAGTTATTTTGGGTGGAATCAATTTTCTCTAAAGTCAACTTGTTAATGGAAACCCGTTTTAGAAAAGGGCAGTCTAGAGCACTTCTATTTGGGAAATATAGAAAAGTCAACATGGGAAGAGATTCTGCTGTTATATTAGAACTCACCATAATCCCTCCAGGAACCTTGTATATCTTTATACAATACACAACTTTGGAGGATGAGTCCCTTTGAACTGCGAGATGGGTAGCAAATAAAATTTGATGACAATAATAATACAAATCCTCCTCCTCAGTTGTCTATGCTATAAAGATACATGAACTCTCTTGTCAGTCTAATTTTAAGATCCTCCCATTGTTACCAAGCTGTGTTGCAATCTATTTTTGTTGTTAGTTCAGATATACATTTGTTCTAGCTGCCCAGAGATGGGTGGCTTATGAGATAGGTAGCTCTTGCTTGCGAGATAGGTGGCTCTATAAATTACATAAATAAATAATAAAGATGGCAAACATTTGTGTAGTGGTCTGTTCAGTTAGTAAAGAAAAAAGAAAAGAAAAACCTACCGATGTCATTTGATGATCACAAGGCAGTTTCCCTAATTTCTTTATCTGCGTATCTGATATAAATTTGTGTTGTCATTTCTTATTTGAGGTTGTTTTATGCTAATCATCTAGCGTGTATACATGCATTATATGGTCACTGACCAAAATAGGGTGATATTGAATGTAATGATGTTGTTAACTGGATCATTGTCTGATTTGATATAACAATGATAATCTAAAGTCAGGGCATACACACATATCAGCATTGTTTCTTGAAGCTTTTACAACAAATATTTTGGTACTGCTTGCCATAGAGAAAACAGTAGGGAGATTCAGAATTACTCAATGATTATGGCACGGTGATAGGGGAGCACAATGTTCATTTGTGAAATACTTGTATGTTGCCTGATCTTTTTTCTTTGTACTCGATTGTTTTAACTTAGGTTATGGGTTTCTTTCTGTATTTATTCTGTATGTGTTTGTAATTTGGTTGTTAGTTGGTCAAGTTAGGTATTTCAGATGGAGCCCTTTAATTTTTTTTAAATACCGTATATACTTGAGTATAAGCCGAATTTTTCAGCCCACTTTTTGGGCTGAAAAATTCCACTTCGGCTTATACTCCAGTCAACAAAAAAAACTTACCGAGGACTTGTGCGCGGCCGAGGCTTTGGTGCTTCCGGGATCGCCCGCACCTCTCCCAAGCCACCGCCGTCCGAGACCTGCCGAAGTTTGGGGAGGTTTGGGGAGGTGCGCGCGCACCTCCCCAAACTCCGCGCCTTGCCTGCCTGCTTCTTTCTGCAGCGGAAAGAAGCAGGCAGGCAGGGCGCGGAGGAATGGAGACTTGCCGACGTTTGGGGAGGTTTGGGCGCCTCCCCAAACCTCGGCAGGTCTCCGTTCCTCCGCGCAGACCTGCCGACGTTTGGGGAGGTTTGGGCGCCTCCCCAAACCTCCCCAAACCTCGGCAGGTCTCCGTTCCTCCTGCCGACCTTTGGGGAGGTTTGGGCGCCTCCCCAAACCTCGGCAGGTCTCCGTTCCTCCTGCCGACCTTTGGGGAGGTTTGGGCGCCTCCCCAAACCTCGGCAGGTCTCCGTTCCTCCTGCCGACCTTTGGGGAGGTTTGGGCGCCTCCCCAAACCTCGGCAGGTCTCCGTTCCTCCTGCCGACCTTTGGGGAGGTTTGGGCGCCTCCCCAAACCTCGGCAGGTCTCCGTTCCTCCTGCCGACCTTTGGGGAAGTTTGGGCGCCTCCCCAAACCTCGGCAGGTCTCCGTTCCTCCTGCCGACCTTTGGGGAGGTTTGGGCGCCTCCCCAAACCTCCCCAGGTCTCCGTTCCTCCTGCCGACCTTTGGGGAGGTTTGGGCGCCTCCCCAAACCTCCCCAGGTCTCCGTTCCTCCTGCCGACCTTTGGGGAGGTTTGGGCGCCTCCCCAAACCTCGGCAGGTCTCCGTTCCTGTTTGGGGAGGTTTGGGCGCCTCCCCAAACCTCCCCAAACCTCGGCAGGTCTCCGTTCCTCCGCGCAGACCTGCCGACCTTTGGGGAGGTTTGGGCGCCTCCCCAAACGTCCCCAAACCTCGGCAGGTCTCCGTTCCTGTTTGGGGAGGTTTGGGCGCCTCCCCAAACCTCGGCAGGTCTCCGTTCCTCCGCGCAGACCTGCCGACCTTTGGGGAGGTTTGGGCGCCTCCCCAAACGTCCCCAAACCTCGGCAGGTCTCCGTTCCTGTTTGGGGAGGTTTGGGCGCCTCCCCAAACCTCGGCAGGTCTCCGTTCCTGTTTGGGGAGGTTTGGGCGCCTCCCCAAACCTCGGCAGGTCTCCGTTCCTCCGCGCAGACCTGCCGACCTTTGGGGAGGTTTGGGCGCCTCCCCAAACGTCCCCAAACCTCGGCAGGTCTCCGTTCCTGTTTGGGGAGGTTTGGGCGCCTCCCCAAACGTCCCCAAACCTCGGCAGGTCTCCGTTCCTCCGCGCAGACCTGCCGACCTTTGGGGAGGTTTGGGCGCCTCCCCAAACCTCCCCAAACCTCGGCAGGTCTCCGTTCTTCCTGCCGACCTTTGGGGAGGTTTGGGCGCCTCCCCAAACCTCCCCAAACGTCGGCAGGTCTGCGCGGAGGAACGGAGACCTGCCGAGGTTTGGGGAGGTTTGGGGAGGCGCCCAAACCTCCCCAAACAGGAACGGAGACCTGCCGAGGTTTGGGGAGGTTTGGGGAGGCGCCCAAACCTCCCCAAAGGTCGGCAGGTCTGCGCGGAGGAACGGAGACCTGCCGAGGTTTGGGGAGGTTTGGGGAGGCGCCCAAACCTCCCCAAACAGGAACGGAGACCTGCCGAGGTTTGGGGACGTTTGGGGAGGCGCCCAAACCTCCCCAAACGTCGGCAGGTCTGCGCGGAGGAACGGAGACCTGCCGAGGTTTGGGGAGGTTTGGGGAGGCGCCCAAACCTCCCCAAACAGGAACGGAGACCTGCCGAGGTTTGGGGACGTTTGGGGAGGCGCCCAAACCTCCCCAAAGGTCGGCAGGTCTGCGCGGAGGAACGGAGACCTGCCGAGGTTTGGGGAGGTTTGGGGAGGCGCCCAAACCTCCCCAAACAGGAACGGAGACCTGCCGAGGTTTGGGGAGGTTTGGGGAGGCGCCCAAACCTCCCCAAACGTCGGCAGGTCTGCGCGGAGGAACGGAGACCTGCCGAGGTTTGGGGAGGTTTGGGGAGGCGCCCAAACCTCCCCAAACAGGAACGGAGACCTGCCGAGGTTTGGGGACGTTTGGGGAGGCGCCCAAACCTCCCCAAAGGTCGGCAGGTCTGCGCGGAGGAGCGGAGACCTGCCGAGGTTTGGGGAGGCGCCCAAACCTCCCCAAAGGTCGGCAGGAGGAACGGAGACCTGCCGAGGTTTGGGGAGGTTTGGGGAGGCGCCCAAACCTCCCCAAAGGTCGGCAGGAGGAACGGAGACCTGCCGAGGTTTGGGGAGGTTTGGGGAGGCGCCCAAACCTCCCCAAAGGTCGGCAGGAGGAACGGAGACCTGGGGAGGTTTGGGGAGGCGCCCAAACCTCCCCAAAGGTCGGCAGGAGGAACGGAGACCTGGGGAGGTTTGGGGAGGCGCCCAAACCTCCCCAAAGGTCGGCAGGAGGAACGGAGACCTGCCGAGGTTTGGGGAGGCGCCCAAACCTCCCCAAAGGTCGGCAGGAGGAACGGAGACCTGCCGAGGTTTGGGGAGGTTTGGGGAGGCGCCCAAACCTCCCCAAAGGTCGGCAGGAGGAACGGAGACCTGCCGAGGTTTGGGGAGGTTTGGGGAGGCGCCCAAACCTCCCCAAAGGTCGGCAGGAGGAACGGAGACCTGCCGAGGTTTGGGGAGGCGCCCAAACCTCCCCAAAGGTCGGCAGGAGGAACGGAGACCTGCCGACGAGCCGCGGCCACACAGGGTATTCCTGTGTATTCAGGCTTGCAGAACGGCGGATCGGCTTATACTCGAGTCAATAACTTTTTCCAGTTTTTGGGGGTGAAATTGGGGGTCTCGGCTTATACTCGAGTCGGCTTATACTCAAGTATATACGGTAAATACTTATGTTGAAATAGTGAATCAGGCATCACTAAAAGCAATAAATCAACTCTACCTGATGAGTGTTTGTACAGGGCTTCCATAAATATCTATTAGAACACTGTTGAATTTCTCTTGGCTAAATATTGCACCTTGGAGATTAACATTTCTCAATATAATGCCCTTCATTTTTATTAGGACTATAACTCCCTATTGGGATGAACAATAGTGAAGTCTATTACTGAGATAACATTAATAAAAGTTATACTGAGCACAGTACTACTGATATCCTTCACGGAATCTATTGAGGATACTTCAGTTTGGAATCTTGCCTAAATGCCCCTTCTAGATCTAGCCATTTATTTATAGTCACTGACAATTGAAACAAGACATTTTGGAAGATCCATATCTAGATACTATGAAGTATCTGAAGTATTTCACAGACTGATATAAAGGCAAATCTTCAAAACTCCCTTCTGAGCATGGATATAAAAATAGCAAAAGCTATTTTGGAAAGTTCTTCTCTCTGTCATGCCTCCCTCCCTCCCTCCCTCTCTCTCCCTCCCCCTCCCTCCCTCCCTCTCTCTCTCACACAGTACCAGCAATATCTGACTCAAGGTCACTGTTTGATCACAAGACATACCAGTGATTACTTCAAAATTGTTTCTAAGGTATGAAAGAAACAATGACTTCAAACTATCTCCCTGTCAAGGCAGGAAAATTCTAGAATATTACAAACATGTCTCCTAAGATTATTGCTTTGATTTACTTTATTGTTCAGCACTAAAAACGAAAGACAATGAAAACATTTGTAGAATACAATCCATGTTTATAAGAAAGGGCTGGAGCTGTGATAGTTAATCATACAGAACAAAATCAAGAAAAAAAATCTATTCTAATTTCCTCTATTGTTAAACCAAATTATTACATTTATCAGTATATACACATGTCTTTTCTGCTGTCTATATTACCAACCAAAATGTGACTCTCTCAAAAAAGATGCAGTAAAATTTCCACTTTTCCTCACCACTGGCCACATTAGCTAGGAATAATGGGAATAATACTAACTGCAAGGCTACACATTATCTTGTATTAGAGTTAGATCAATTCATAAAAGGGCCTGAGGGAGCGAGTGCTTAGAGATGAAACAGCATGATATCTCCAGAATTGTTATATTGAAAAAAAATGTTTAAAAACAATTATTTGGATGTTTAAATTTAATGGACAATTGGATGATGCTAATTATTTCAGCTTGTCGGAAAGAGAACTTTAGACCTGAAGTAATAAAGAACATGCTGCATTAGTTCAAGAAAAACCACTGACAGATTTGCTGTCTAAAGATATATGAAAAATATATGTCCCTCTGTCAAAATGTATTATTTCAAATGATTCATCTGCTCCTCCTGAAGAGCTTTTAGACCAACACATACTATATCAAAAACGAACTCAGCACATAAAAAAAGAGAATGAATTGGTCCAAAGATGAAGCGTAGAGAGATATGTCTCTTAGGAGGACTTAACTAACATTGCCCATCCCTGTGAATGATTTTTGGTTGCAAGCTTAAACAGACCCACACAAAATGTGGTTTGGCATCTACTTCTTCAGACTTGGTAGTAATTTATTGGTGGAAAAGCCTCTCTTTTCTTTGCATCACTATTGAGAATATAGTAAAGACTAAACTATTCCTTCTCTAACAATAGTCCAAAATTACATTTTTGTCTTGGAAATAGTAAAGGAGCAGCAGCATTGTGCAAAGTATAACCAAACAGATAGTTCATTGTCTGCGTATTTGTAGTTTTCTTATAGAAAGCAAGCAAGGCAAAGAAAGAGCCAGAGAGATAGAAATGTGTGACTGTATTCAATGGGAACCATCATCAATAAAGAACAAGGTATCTACAATAGAAAAGAAATTTTCTGACTGGAATACTAACAAGCTGATATAAAACTGCTTTAAAAATAAAGGTGGTCTCTTCTTACTCCAAAGCCTTCCAATATCATGGCAGTTATCAGAAGCATTGTTCCAATAAATATTTTCTGGTGCTCTCAGCTCTTTATGGAGTTGAGCCAATGTTCCAGTGGGCAGCTTTTAAGGGAAAGAGTGGGAAAGCAAGGGAAGAGGGATGTCAAGGAAGTGCTTTCTAGCTGCAAGGAGAACTGGTCCACCCCAACTCGCAAGCTGCACAGCTGGTTGTGTAGCAGTTCAATACCTAAAGTGCTTTGGTTGTTGTTGCTGTTTTTTTAAAACACACACACACACACACACACACACACACACACACACACACACACACACACACACAGCCTGCTTGTCCTCTTTTGCTGCTTGCCACCCACTTGTATCCGAATCCAATGGCACCCCTGCCAAGAGAATGAGGGAGTCCTCTGTGGTAAATGGCAGCCTTTGTGTAGCTGCAAGACGGCTACTATCTCACCGAAACAAAAGAAGAGAAGCCATTTGCCTAATTCTTATTAATCTCACTTGTTTGTGTCACGCCACTTCTTTTTCTTAAAAAAAAAAAAAGCAGAGAAAGACGGTTTTAAACATCTCCTTTGACAGTATATAAAAAGTGAACTGAGGAGCAAGCCAAGCGTTTGCACAAACTACTCAATAGCAACGAAAGTCACTGCAGCTCGAAAAGTAAGGCACACTTTATTAAGCAGAGAAAACAAAACAGCAAATGGCCCCTTGCCTTAAAAACTTTGCCTCCACAATCTTCTTATTAAAAACTGTACAGGAAATAAAGGGAGAATGAGAACGAGAAGAGAGGAAAAGGATATAAAATACTACACCAATATTTGGCCAGCCGATTCTCTTCTTGACTACGAAGGGGGATCTTCAAACAAGCACCCCATGTTCAGAGCCACACAGTTTCAAGACAAATATCTTTCTGGACAAAAGAGGGAAAAGAAAAGGGTTTTGTCCCACTACAGAAGAATAGTCTGAAATTTGCTGAAGAAGTTATAGTTTATTTTATTTATTTTAATTATTTTAATTCCATTTATATCCCGCCCTTCTCCGAAGACTCAGGGCGGCTTACAAGCTTAGCAGTAGCCTTCATTCTATGTATATGCCTGCTTATTAGGACTTTCGCCCCCCCCCAAGCGGCATTATTAGAAAGTCAGCTTAATTGCCCCCAACAATCTGGGTCCTCATTTTACCTACCTCGGAAGGATGGAAGGCTGAGTCAACCTTGAGCCTGGTGGGACTCGAACCTGCACTAATTGCAGGCAGTTATCTCTGACAGCTCCAGATTCTCGCAAATACTCCCACAAGACTTTACCACAGCTTTTAACTAATCAAAGTTCTTTTCTGATGCTTGAATAAATCGTGAAAGAGCTATACCCCCAATAAATCTGACCTCCCATTTGACTTGTATGTGTGGCTCCTGAAAAATATATTTAATATCTGCCATGAGTAACACAATTTGATATTTAAAGTGAAACGTCTTCCAGTGATACATATACTCCACTTAGATTAGGACTTTAGCTGAAATGACAAGTCCTGACAGAGGGACAGACAAACACACATGCATTTTCTTAGATAACTTTACTGCTGTTTGCATGGTACATTTTGCAAATAATTGCAGAGCACTGTCTTGGCAAGTCAATATTTTCTAGAGAGTGGGAAGTGATTACCAAAATGTTACCCACACCCATTTGCTGGTAACATCCTTTTAAGAGGAAGTAGCAATGTTTAATACGTCTTTATCATGTTTAAAAAAAATAAAAGTTTAATAAGCAATCTAAATGTCATTTTCATATATTAGTGACTCAAAAATTAAACTTGAAGAGCAGAAAGAAATCAGGATGCAGGCAGTTTCTCCTGCCCCTTGTGAGGATCATATAAGTGAGCAATCAAACACTTCTAAATATTTTGTATATACGTTATATCTTAACTAAATTAATTGGAAAACATTGAGATATATGATGGGACAGAGTCATGCTACATAAGGTACAACATAATTTAAGAAGCTGTAGATGCAAACATTTTTGTTTGTCAAATATCTCTGTAACATTAGGTGGCATAATTATATTTACATCTGGACACAATCCAAATAAAATGAAGCATTTATAGTTACAATTAGGTTTTAGCTAGAAATGTTGTATTTTAATCTTTGAATCAATGAGATCTGAACTAAATAATAACAGCAAGCACAAACGGAGAACTCTCTTAAACAAGAATTTCTCTGGATAATTATTTTTAGTAAAGTATCTGTCTCAGGCAAAATGTTTGAGCAGATAGTAGCTAGACAATTCCAAACATTCTTGGGTTACATTGATTATATGGATCTGGGTAAGTCTAGCTTAATTCTGAATTAGCATGGCAAGGGTTTTGGTCACTGTAAATCTTCTTCAGAAGACGGCTAACAAGAAAGATATGTAAACCCTGCAATTTCAAGATCTCTGGCAGCTTTCAATACTACTGTTCTATCTAAAGATGGGGACAAGTGTGTTACATATTATGTGGTCCTTATCAGATAGTTTGCTAGTAGACTACTTGGTCTGTCACATGGAATGCACTGTACTACGGCAATATCACACTCGTTTTAATTCCGACTGTCATAAAAAAAATATAATCCCGGTATATGATGATGGTACTTAAGTTTAAGGAACTTCAGCAGCCCCTTGACAGAGAACATGCTTGACACAGAAGTGAGCCCTTGTTCAATCTTGGGGTTCCCTGTTAAGGAGATTAAGTAGTAAAGTATGTCTGCCTGAGAAATAAGGATCTGCTGCTCAGCAGAGGATTTATTAGTGAAATGCAAATTACTGAAAGATATGGAAAAGAAATTGGCGGAAGTGCTGTGGATATGTATGTCAGTACGGATATTACTAAACAGACAGTGTGGATAATGCTGAGTTACACAGAACAATGATCTGATAGTATACTTGTCCTTTCTTGAAGTATGCTGAAGCTATGTAGACACTAATGAGGCACAATAAATGGATATTCAAGTCTAGATACCAATTTGGGTGAAGATATTCAAATTGTTTGGCCCAGGGTTGCATTGCAAGGGACAGTTTTATAATTCTGGGAAACAATTAGATCTGCATTGTTATCAAAACTCAGTAATTTAGACCATAATCAAAACAGATGATGCCTCTAGGATTATTTTGATTTTATTATGCTCCTCTTAGAAAGATTAGCTAGAACTGTTGCACACAGCACTATATGAAAATCTTTTCATTCAGGTATCACAGACCTTGGTCTTTAATGCTGGAATTATTATTTGCTTTGTTTTTTAATGTTTTACATAACAATGTTTCTTTCTGCATGTAATAATCTTATTGCAGTTATCATGTACAAAAACTAGTTCCATGGCTTATTCCTAAGCTGTTCATCCACTAATGCCAGAAGAAATACCACTGGCCTCAATTGTTTATGAATCTTAAATACTTTGAATAATTGTGCGTATTTGAATTTTAAACTTTCAAGGTTTTTTTTTTACACTGCTTCAAATATGTCAAAAATTTTCTTTGTGTTGTTTTAATTTCCAATATAAATTTGAAGTGCCTTTATACATTCTGGATAATTTCTGTGGTGACATATACCAACAGTACATCATTTTATAAAAATTCTCTTTTAAGATTATAACGTAGTGTAAATCTCAAATCTTTCAGCCATGTATTTTCCCATTGTTCCATCTGTATATTATAATGAAATTTTAGCCCACTTTACCATGTATTTTTTTTATTTTTCTTCTATTTCAAATTTGAATAAAAGTGCCAAGGGAAGAGAATATATGTAGCTCAGAGTTGAACTGTGGAGTCCTTGACGTTCTCTGAGCTTGTGTGACTAGGGACAATTAGGTGTGCTTTCTAAATCAATCTTATCCATTTTATAAAGTTATCTCCAAAATTTGTATCTTCCAAAGCCATGATCAAGAAAGCTCAGTTCAATTGTCAAAGGCCTTTTCTGCATCTAAGAAATCATGGTGGCTTTTCTTCTTCATCATGTTGCTCCAAATATCCCCAAATACCTAACTCATTTCTAACATCCTTCTTTAGCTTTCTTTTAGGTAAAAGCTCATATTGATCCTCATGAATAAGTTCTTATGAAATTATTGTAAGCTAATCAGCTAGAATTGTTCTGTACAAATTGTAGCCATTATACAATAATGGTATCAGCCCATTCGATAGTTCTCGATTTATGACAATTGAAACCAAAATTGTCATTACTAAACAAAACAGTTCAGTGAGTTTCCCCCCATTTTATAACCTTCTTGCTACAGTTGTTAACTGAATCATTACAACTGTTAAGCTAATAACAAAAGAATATTAAGTGAATCTGGCTTCTCCACTAACTTTGCTCGTCATAAAAGGTGATCACATGAGGCTAGGACACTACACTTCCAATAACTGATTATAGCATTCCCAGAAATTCTACCTCTAAAACAACATTTCAGTGTGACATGATCTCATGATCCTGATATATCCAATAATAAGGTCATTAACTTTATTAATTTTGCTAAATATCCAGTATTATTTTTAGAAGAAGAGCAGAGAAGAGAACTAAGAGCAGCCAGTTGTGATGACAGTAATGTAATGGACATTAACATAATTTTGTTGAAAAGGGAAGAGAAGAGGGAGGGCATATTTGTCTAATGTACTAGAGTTATAAGGTTCAACTTTATACCTTCTTTCATTATATTGTTTTAATAACTGCAGGAAGGGGAAAATGCCACTGTTCACTTTTTGATGCTGCCTAACTTCAGAATAATAAGGGACTAATAATAATAAGAATAATAATAAATAATAATAAGGGACACGGTGCCTCAGTGGGTTAGGATGCTGAGCTTGTCGATCAGATGGTTGGCAGTTTGGCGGGTCAAATCCCTAGTGCCGCGTAACAGAGTGAGCGCCTGTTACTCGTCCCAGCTTCTGCCAACCTAGCAGTTCGAAAGCACGTAAAAATGCAAGTAGAAAAATAGGGACCACTACGGTGGGAAGGTAACAGCGTTCCGTGCACCTCTGGCATCTAGTCATGCCGGCCACATGACCACGGAGACGTCCTTGGACAAGCGCTGGCTCTTCGGCTTTGAAACGGAGATGAGCACCGGCCCCTAGAGTTGGAAACGACTAGCACGCATGTGCGGGGGAACCTTTACCTTTACCTTTAACTTCAGAATTCTAAAACAAAATATCTGAATGCTAAAAAGGAAGATATGAAAAACAGGACACAGATCATAATTGCCCCAGAAAAGAACTCAGATTCTGCAAAAAAATTCAGACATGGCATAGTTTTCTTCCTAGACTGTAACAATATACAGTAAATTCGCTATATTAAGTTGGTCATGTGGGGGAATCCTTTTATATTTTCTATTTCTTGCTGACAATTTAGCAAGGTGTAAACAAGCAAAACATATGTAAAGAAGCTACTTCCAATCTTTTCTTTCAGCAGTTACAAACACACTAATTACTATCTCCACATTCCCAAATTACGTATTATGGTTTCCATCTTCCCATAAGCAAACCTTTTTAATCAATATATTCCAAAATTACCAGTTCCTTTTTTTCATTTCAAGCAAAAAGTCCACAAAGGGTTTATATTTATAGTCTTTTATAAAGCATCCTCGCACCTTCTAATGTAGCACTTTTCAGTATATAGATATAACATGAAAGGAAGAAACAGAATGCTCCTGGATAGTGGAAAGGACAGGATTAAAAAGCTTGAAAAAAGCAACTCCAGAGATATCCTTTTTAGGAACCCCCAAAACCTAGTACAGGTAGTCCTCACAACCACAATTGAGCCCAAAATTTCTGTTGTTAAGTGGGACATTTGTTAAGTGGGGTTTGCCCCATTTTACGACATTTCTTGCCACAGTTGTTAAGTGAATTAGTTGATAAGTTAATAACCTGCTTGTTATTTCAATCTGGCTTCCCTACTGACTTTGCTTGTTAGAAGATTGCAAAAGGGGATCACATGACCCTGGAATACTGCAATGGTCATAAGTATGAACCAGTTGTCAAGCATCTGAATTTTGATCACGATTGTGCAGATGCTGCAAAGGTTATAACTGGAAAAACAGCCATAAGTGACTATTTTCAGTGCCATTGTAACTCTGAATGGTCACTAAATGAATTGTTGTAAGTCGAGGACTACCTGTACCCTTGTGAGAAATTTAGTGAATACTGTACTGAAAAATGTTTTTCTCTCAAGTAATTTTCTTTTTTAAATGCCTTGGCATTGTTACTATTAACTGGTTACTCCCCCAACGGTAATACAAAGAAATGCATACTGTTGCTTATAACATGAAATCAATATGACTGGCAAATGACTCAAATGCTTCCACTTTAGGATTAGATATAAGCCATTTTAAAATGATTATATGCAATTTTCAATAAACATATCCATATGTAGCACTAAATCAAAGATATTTCCCAATACTGGGTTCAAACTTTTAAAGAGACTGTGGCAATATCAAAACACACTGTTTAATTTGAGAGCGCTGAAAAAAATACTTATGTTTCAACCATAAAGATAACATTAAAAATTGTGCAAGTGCCTTTTGTCATTCTTGAAGGAGGCGGTGGTGAGACCCCTCCTCAAGAAGCCTGCCCTGGACCCAGCTGTTTTAAACAACTATCGTCCGGTCTCCAACCTTCGCTTTCTTGCGAAGGTTGTTGAGAGCGTGGTGGCGCATCAGCTCCCTTTGTTCCTGGAGGAAGCTGATTATCTGCACCCGTACCAATCGGGCTTCAGGCCCGGGTACAGCACGGAGACGGCATTGGTCGCGCTGGTGAATGATCTCTGGCGGGCTCGGGACAGGGGTTGTTCCTCTGTCCTAGTCCTATTAGACCTCTCAGCGGCTTTCGATACCATCGACCATGGTATCTTACTGCGGCGTCTCAGGGGATTGGGAGTGGGAGGCACCGTTTTACGGTGGTTCTCCTCCTACCTCCTGGGACGTTCGCAGTCGGTGTTGGCAGGAGGGCAGAGGTCGGCCTCGAGGCCTCTCATTTGTGGAGTTCCTCAGGGGTCGGTCTTCTCGCCTCTTCTGTTCAACATCTATATGAAGCCACTGGGTGAGATCATTCGTGGTTTTGGGGTTGGGTATCATCAATATGCTGATGATACCCAGCTTTTCATCTCCACCCCAGTGATGCCCTCGATGTGATGTCCCGTTGCCTGGAGGCGGTTCGGGCCTGGATGGGGAGGAACAGGCTTCGGCTCAATCCCGACAAGACTGAGTGGTTGTACGTGCCGGCATCTTGGGAAATTCAGATTATTCCACCTCTAATCATGGGGGGTGAGGTATTACCCCACGTAGATAGGGCTCGCAACTTGGGTGTCCTCCTAGATTCACAGCTCTCCTTGGAAGATCATACAGGAGCTGTGACTATGGGGGCCTTCGCCCAGGTTCGCCTGGTGCGCCAGTTGTGGCCCTATCTGGACCGGGATGCCTTGCGTACAGTCACTCATGCGCTCGTGACCTCTCGTTTAGACTACTGCAACGCTCTCTACATGGGGCTGCCCTTGAGGACTACTCGGAGGCTTCAGCTGGTGCAGAATGAGGCCGCGCGAGTGGTGGTGGGGGTTTCCCGATACTCCCATGTAACACCTCTACTCCGCGAGCTGCATTGGCTTCTGGTTGCCCTCCGGGTGAGATTCAAGGTGCTGGTAATGACCTATAAAGCCCTTAATGGCATGGGTCTGGATTACTTACGGGAGCACCTGCTGCCGGCATCAACTTCCCTTCGTCCAGTGCGCTCCCAGAGAGGGCCTCCTCAGGGTGCCGTCGGTCAAAGAGTGTCAACTGGTGGCCCCCAGGGTGAGGGTGTTCTCTGTGGGCGCACCAGACCTTTGGAACCGTTTACCGGTTGAGCTCCGGATGGCTCCTGACCTTCACTCCTTCTGCCGTGACCTAAAAACTTACTTATTTGAACAAGCCGGCCTGGTCTGATGGGTTTGGGGTATTTTAATACTAATTTTATTAATTTTATTGTAATTGGGCTATTTAATTCTTTTTTAATGTTTGTACATTGCATTTTATTGTATTTATTGCCCTGTACACTGCCCTGAGTCTTTTGGGAGAAGGGCGGTATAGAAATTATATTATTATTATTATTATTATTATTATTATTATTATTATTATTATTATTATTATTATTATTATTATTATTATTATTATTATTATTATTATCATTCCTTTAACTTTAGTAGCAATTGTTAAGTACAAGCAATTAAAAGAAAGTAACCAAAATTAATCTGTTATTGTCTTGCACCCTGTATCACACATTTCAATCTTCAAAGCAGCCTTAACTCTATAACAGAACAGGGTTATTCTTGACAAATTATGCACCATCTAAAGAAAATTAAATGTTTGTGAAATAAAAATTTATTGTTTATGGTTTAGGATTAATTTCCAGATGGTAAGAAGGAAATGAGGGTAGCCAATACATATTGTAAGAAGCATTTCTAAATAGCTGTTAGAGACACATTGAGGACTGTTTGTTTAAGACAAAGAAAGATTTTAAATAGTCCAAAAATAACCCTACTGACAGACACACAGATCCCAATTATTTATCCACTATGGTATTTACACTAGGATTAAAGAAATGCAAATACATAAAGGTGACATAACAGCTAAATATTTTGACTCAAAGAGTGCAAACAGTTCATTGGTTGGTTATCAGAGACACTTCTTAATGGCGGTTGTACCATTATGAAATTCACTCTAATTAACATCTACTTCAATAGTGGCATTAAAGATAAGCTGTGTATTTTTTTATTCTCTTTCCTAAAAAAGGAACAATAGACTGGTCTGCTTTATGTTCCACTATTTCCTTCACTGAAAACCTAGTCCCCAAAATGGTATAATAATATTCTGTCTAGATGAGTGTGCGTGTGTATGTGTGTGTGTGTGTATATATATATATATATATATATATATATATATATATATATATATATGTATATGTGTGTGTGTGTGTGTTTGTGTGTGTTAAGAATTTGTCAAGGCTTTTTGAATGCACCTTGCTAATTAACTCGTTATATATATTTGCTATTTCAGAAACGTTTTTTGTGTATATGCCATTTTTATTGCATCCTTATTACTTATAGAGAGAAATGATAGAGTACACTTGCTTCAAAAACTGTATTTTCAGAACAGAATGCATCATATGGTAGGAAAATTTAAGTACAGTCTCACATTTGTCCAACTGCTGTTTACAGAGATCCCCAGAGCCCTCTTTCAAGAGTAAAAGAACAAGTGTTACCCAGTATTTTATGTTCATCAATTCTTAGAAAACTCCAAATAGTCTGTTGACAAATATATAGCACACTAATGGACAATCTATGACAATAGCAACTGTTTCTATTAGCAAGCTGCTTTCAATCTTGCCATGAAAAGTATTGTAATGACTCATATATGTATTCCAATGTTACAAACGTGATTTTTAAAACCCCAGCCCTATGTTCATTACATTCAAGTAAGATCCTATAAGATCCTTTTCTTATTTACAAAGAATAAAAATGCTGGCATTTTTCTGCTTGAGTTTCAATAAAACACTAAGCAATCACAATGTTGGCACTTATTCTTTTTTTAATTTTTAGAATTTCTCCATTGTCTTTTCAACAGCTATGCTGTTTTATGTTAATCCAAACTTATTCGGCTTAAATATTTATTTCATTTATTTGCTTCAGATTCTATTGCTACTTCTTAAGTTCCAGAGTAGTTAAAGGCTGTGGAGAAATTAATTATGGCCCCTAAACCATAATTTTATAGGAAGCAGAACAAAGCTGATTAAATTGATATTAGTTATTATATTAATGCAGCCTCTGGAATAACAAGTTTGAATGTCTTATCTTACCAAACAAATGGAAGGTCACATTTAGTTATGTGAATTACTCTTCTATTACTTTAGAATGTTTTATACAGAGATTCTGACATACACCAGCAAATTCGTTCTATTAACCCCATCTTAAAATGTCATGAATTCAACAAATACAAAAACTGCATATATTAGGTACCTCAGAAATGTTTAACAAGAGTAAGTCACAACTGTCTTGTTGTTAAAAGTACAACAAAGGACTTTATACAGGTAGTCTTTGACAGTTCATTTAGCGACTGTTCAAAGTTACAGCGGCACTGAAAAAGTGACTTATGACTGTTTTTCAGACTTACGACTGTTGCAGCTTCCCCATGATCACGTGATCAAAATTCAGACACAGCTGACTCATATTTATGATAGTTGAGGTGTCCTGGGGTTAGGTGACCTTTGGATAAGCAAAGTCAATGGGGAAGCCAGATTCACTTAACAACCATGTTACTAACTTAATAAATGCGGTCATTCACTTAACAAATGTGGCAAGAAAGGTCGTAAAAGGGGACAAAACTCACTTAACAAATGTCTCATTTAGCAACAGAAATTTTGGGTTCAGTTGTGGTTGTTAAGTCGAGGATCACCTGTATACAACCTGGTCTGGTCTTGTTCTATTATTGTCTCATTTTGAACCGACGTAAGATTTTAAATTCCTTTTATTATTCATAATAATATGTGTTATTGTTTGACATTGTTTTAATTAGATTAGCAGAAAAACATAGAGGAAAATTTTAATCTATTCTTAGCCCCACCCTCTTCCCAATACTCCAGATTTTAAATAATGGACATTTTTTGACAAAGTGAGAAATATTACCTTGTGGAATGTCATTCACTGGAAAGCTGATGATGGGGAGAATATGCAGTGAATTCTTAATGCAACCAGCTGTAATATAGTTCATTAAAAGGACTTCAGTGTGCATTCATGTACGTGTGTGTGTACACCCATTTGAAGTACAGAATACAAAGGAACAAGTCAGCTATCCCTTTTAATGTAAGATACATGAAAAACTCCTTTTCATGTTGCCTAGAACCACAAATTTCAGGTGAACAACTTCCTATTTTTGCTAAGCTCAAAACGTCTGAATGTAACAAAGTATGCCTTCGTAATTGTTCCTTTTCTTGCCATCAATTAAAAATATGAGTAGGAAATCAACTTTTTTTTAAAGCTAGAAATCCTATAATCTTTTGCCATTGGGCTTGCTGACTGGGATAATAAGATTTATAGGCCAGAACATCTGAAGAACACCAAGCAGACCATACCTAGTTTTCCTCGCTAGTATCTAGAATAAACTTGAATAGACTAGAATAATCTTTATTGTCACTGTGTATCTCACAACAAAATTAAGTGCTGTCCACAATAATCTACTGATTTACATGAAATTTTCTAACCTAGCAAAATATTCATCTCCACCATTGTATCATTCTATTGCTGGTAATGCAGGTAGTCCTCAACTTATGACCACAATAGAGCCCAAAATTTAGGTTGTTAAGTGAGACCATTACTGGGCTTATGATCTTATTTCAGCTTTCCTTATTTTAGAGACCTTTGGCGGTTGTAAATGTAAGGATTGGTCACAAATTTACTTTTTCATCACTGCTGTAACTGTGAATGGTCACTATATGAGGCAGTTGCTAAACGAGGACTACCTGTAAAGATAAACCTGCAAGCAGCTCTTTCACGGCTTTTTCAAGACTTTTTTGAAAGCTTATCTGAAAACAGATTAACTTTCTATATGTGGTCTCTAAGAGGTGACTCCCAATTTGATGGCAAACTATGATGATCATCATAGGATCCTGTTTATGAAAAAGAAAAGTGATAAAAATGTCAAAAATGGTGCAAACAAAATTTTCAAACTCAAATTCTGGAATAAATAACCAGTACAGAGGAACTGAAAGTAAAACAGCTGTATATACTGTATATTTAAAACTGAAGGAGTCAGGAAAAAAATGAAAAAACAGAAGGGGCAAAAGCAGTAAACTTGACTTCCGGTTTTAAGGTTATCTTCTTTGTTCTCTTCCAAGACCTACAGAAAAACTCTTCCAAGACCTACACTGCAAAACAATGGCATTTCCAGTTTCTGGGTCTTTGACAGATCACTGACATGAAAGGATCTGATAAAAAGGAGTGAATAAAAAGCAACTGAAATGTGAATTAAATTGTGACGGTCCTCAATCTTTCTGAGCCATATTAGGAAAGGAAGAAGTCCTTCTGAAATTAACATCCAACAAACCAAACATGAAAATGGAGTTTCTGGCCTGAGCTGTTATACTCCTAAACAGGACAAAAATTGTCAAGGGTGCATGGTGATTAGGACCTGCAATTTTTGGTTCTATTAAATGACATTAAGTATGTGACCAGTATTTAACAAAAAAATATGGCCACAGTTGAAAGTACTAAAATATAGTGGGTATAAAAGCTTTTTTAAAAAACTTTGTTCTATTTTACCATTGTAGAAAATGAAGGTCAGTATCGATACAGGTGGAAGCCTGCCATGAATTTATCAATGTATACTGAAGCAGATGAAACTATTCCAGATGTGCCTAGGGTCATGAAATTGCATGGAACTATGCTTATGTAGTAAGCCTTTTTCCCTTAATGGTTTTCTATGTTTTATTGCTCTAATAAAATCCATCACTTATCAACCTTAGAACTAGTCATGTACCCTCAGGTTACTTGCAATTAACATACTCAAACTAAAATCCAGGCATTCTAAATCTGTAACACAAAATGAAATGCGGTGTGAGATCAGAGAATGAACAATTTAAATATAGCAGGGAAAAATTATACAGAGTATTCCTCTTTATTTTCATAAAAAGAAAAGTGGAATGACATTCACCCAGTGGAAAAATAACAAATCATGTAGATTGTAGCATTTCATTATTAATAAGATAAAAAATGAAATCTTCGACATTATTTCTTTGGAATTGTAAGGCCACCTAACTAGGTTTCAATATATTCAATTCTACAGTATGGGCAGTCCTTGACTTACGACCACAATTCAGCCTAAAATTTCTGTTGTCAAGTGAGTTTTGCCCCATTTTATGACCTTTCTTGCTACAGTTGTTACGTGAATCACTGAAGTTGTTAAGTTAGGAACCTGGTTGTCAAGTGAATCTAGCTTCCCCATTGACTTTGCTTGACAGAAGATTGCAAATGGATTATATGACCCCGGGACTCTGCAACCGTCAGAAGTATGAACAGTTGCCAAGCATCTTAATTTTGATCACATGACCATGGGGATGCTGCAAAGGCCATAACTGAAAAATGCTCATAAGTCACTTTATTCAGTGCCATTGTAACTTTGAACTGTCACTAAATGAAGTGTTGTAAGTCGAGAACTATCTGTATAGTTTTAAAGGAACTACAAAAGTGAAGTGAGACAAAATGCTTGACTGAATCTGAAAATCTTTTAATAATGTAAAATTCTGAGTATGACTTGAAAAGACTATATGAATAAATTTTAAGCATAATACTTGATATGCAATAATTGTGATTTCAATAGAAGAAAATATTATATTTACTCTGAATATTTTTGTTAGGAAAAACTATTATAATAAATTTTATGTATGGTATATTATTCTGCTATTGATTGCTAAAAAGGGCAGATAACTTTGTAAAATTTGTTGGAAAGTTAATTATCAAATGGAATTTTTTTCTCATATTTTGAGAGACTTGTACTAAACTTGCAAAGATCTGAATAAAATTCTGTGTTTCTGTGTGTGTTCATATATGCGTATGCGAGTGCTCTTACACACATAAGTGTATCTGTGTCTGTGTATAAGCATCCATGAAACGTCTTCTAGATGGTATTCTGGGGAGTAATAATTGAAAAAAGGCTGGATGGACTAGGAGAAAAACTGAATGAAAAAGAAAAAGCATTGTTTCATAGAGGGACTGAAGCCATGAAGCTGCTTGCAACTCAAGACCAACAGGAATAGAGACTTAGTGAAGGATGAATTTAAGATGACTATAATTGGTCCAAAACTGTGAAGTGGATGAAGTCAGAGAGTTATAGCTGGAGGGAGAAGGAAAGGGAGAAGAAAATTGAGAAGACTGAATAGATTGAAGGAGCAATGGTGGCAAGAGATTGGAATGAAAGGTTGGTAGGACTAGCTGTTGTAGGGATGAGGTTGGCAAGCATTGGACAGGAGAAAGGAGGAAGAAGGAAATAAGGAAGGTGACAGTGTAGGATGGTGACAGCCATGAGAAAATAAGGAAGATGAAAGGTCCATAATTGTACAGTGTAGGCAAAATGACCCTGACAGAAATATGCAGAAACTGTTATTTAAATAAAAAGGACTGAATACTTTTTAAAGTCCAGAACAGCAAGATAACAGATGCTGGGGTTTATATTTAATGATACATTATTGATTTTAATTGCTTTTAAGGATATTATATTTAGATTTTGTCAACCATATATTTATATACTCTAAATAAATAACACATAATAAAAAGTGAAACAAACAAATAAATCATGTGACTGACTTTAATTATGAACATCAATCAAGCAAGACTGATCCAACTCTGGCAGTAAAGGCATCTCCGCTAATCGGGTTATAGTGGTAAATTCAAGGAGAAAACGTTATGTTACTTTTGTTCCAGCATTTTTAACTACAGCCTCTCTCTTTAGTCTGAGCAATTTACAGAAGTATAAAGAATGGAGCCGCATAATTATTGCAGCACCATGGGTACCATATACATTGGTTAAATAAATACAACTGTCACAGCCAGCTGTAGAAAGAATGTAATTTTGCCTAATCATAAAACTAGGCAAACAAAATGTGTACGTGAACCAACTTAATTTTCATTTAAGGCTGAGGTACCATTTGATTGCCCAGATAAGTGGTAAAACCTTGTTGACCTTGGCTATAGGCTAGTTCAGGGAAGATACAAAATGCCTTGGAAAAAGCAGTTGTAAATCACTTCTGTATTACTGCGAAGAAATTACACAGACATGTCCATGAAGGCACCAGGAGGCACTCAACTCAAAGGAGACGTAACAGCTTGAACAAGACCTTTATTGTTTGCCCAGTCTGTAAAATATCAAACTTCATCTAGACTAGTTTTTGAAAGGCTAGCAGGCAGGGATTCCAAGAACTTGGCTTTTAAATCAATATCTTTTACTTCAGACAAGAGCAGAAAACAGGTATTTGAAGTATCTCTTCTCTTATTATGGCAACTAGGTACACTTATTTTTTAGCTAGAAATTTTTAGCAAAGACAGAAATGGTGTTTTATGATATACTGTTTATGCAGAATTTCATTTCAACACACTCCTACACAGCAGTGCTCAAGCCAACATCCCCCAGAAGTAAAAGTTTCTCAAAGCCGTGCAAGGAGAACAAAAAATAAGGAACATATTCTCTTTTCTTTGCTAGAGAAGCGCCTTGAGATCTCTTTTGACCTAAATCTTCTCAGACTGGGCTATAATTCTAGTGAACAGGTCACCATAGTTAAGTACATTCTGCACTCTCAACAAAGGGCCCAGTTGCATCCATTTTAACACATTATATACATTCCGCTGCTTGGAAAGGAAAGCTTCACCATTTATAGCAACTTGCTAGATGTTCTCACCAATGGAAAAGAAAAGTGCCTACAGGCTCAAGTCAAAGGGTTTTGCAAATTATTTCCTGTGGTGCTTCAATCTATTTTGTCATTAGATGAAAGAAACAAGCTCTTGAGGGGGACTGAAGGAAGAAAAACCAACTTAAGAGTTCATCAAAGCATCAGGTAGCAAACAGCAAAGCAACTCAATTCTATGGCATGTAATTATTCAGTTTATTTGTGGGTATGATTTTGTAGTTGCATGTATACATGTACATATAACTATTTTTTCTATATGAGCATTATATTACCCTAATATAGATTGCCCATTACTATCCATTAGATCCAATTTTTACAGCCCACATGTGGACATCCACTGTAGCAAATACAAAAATATAGACAACAAAGCGTTATTCCTAGCATGTGCAACTATATTCCTCTAATATTGAAAACATGCATTTCTATGTTAATTACAGGAACTGGGATAGAAATTTAATATTCAGGCATATTCAGGTTTATGAGATTAGAAACAAAAATGTATACTTCCAACTACATTAAATTTTGTGTACCTCAGTTTGGAGATGGTTGAAATATTGTATTTTAAAAACAGAGAGGGACAAACATGGGTAGTTATTATTGTTTTTTTTTGTACAGGAAAGGCAACTTAATGTTTGGGACATTCATAATTGTTCTAAAAGCTCCAATCTTGTGGTTTCCAGCTACTCACTAATCAAACTGAAAATCATTTGTCAACCATCAAACGGCAGAAGACAAAACCTCCTCTGTTTTAATAGTAGTAGTAGTAGTAGTAGTAGTTGGAAGGGACCTTGGAGGTCATCTAGTCCAACTCCCTGCTCAGGCAGGAAACCCTATAGCATTTCAGACAAATGGCTGTCCAGTCTCTTCTTAAAAACTTCTACTGTTGGAGCATTCAAAGGTTCTGGAGGCAGGTTGTTCTAACAGTCAGGAAATTTCTCCTTAATTCTAGGTTGCCTCTCTCTTTGGTTAGTTTCCATATGTTGCTTCTTGTCCTGCCTTCAGGTGCTTTGGAGAAATGCTTGAGCCCCTCTTCTTTGTGGCAGCCCCTGAGATATTGGAACACTGATATCATGTCACCCCTCGCCCTTCTCTTCATTAAACTAGACATACCCAATTCCAGCAACCGTTCCTTATATGTTTAACATTCAGAACTTCAAAAATACATAGGTAAAGGTGAAGGTAAAGGTTCCCCCGCACATGTGTGCTAGTCATTTCCAACTCTAGGGGCCGGTGCTCATCTCCGTTTCAAAGCCGAAGTGCCAGCGCTTGTCCGAGGATGTCTCCGTGGTCATGTGGCCGGCATGACTAGATGCCAAAGGCGCACGGAACGCTGTTACCTTCCCACTGTAGTGGTCCCTATTTTTCTACTTGCATTTTTACGTGCTTTCGAACTGCTAGGTTGGCAGAAGCTGGGACGAGTAACAGGCACTCACTCTGTTACGTGGCACTCGGGATTCGACCCGCCAAACTGCCGACCTTCTGATTGACAAGCTCAGCATCCTAACCCACTGAGCCACCGCATCCCTATTTCAAAAAAAACTTATTGTTATGCAAATTCAGAGAAACACACCAAGCCAACTGAGGTGAGGGATGTCCTAATGCAGGCATGTCAAACTGCTGGCCCGCGGGCCAGATGCATCATACTGAAACCGCACCCACCCCATTGCCGGCAATGGGGAAAAAGTCGCAATACATTGTGCGATGTTGTGAGTTTGACATGCCTGTCCTAATGCCTTCAAAAGCTGAAGGCCACCATCTTTGGCCTTGCACAAGACATCCAATGAGAGCTATTAACTAGCAACAAAATGTGAAATGATTCACATCCACCTCAACAGATTTGCCTTGTGCATGGATTGTGGCCCTATAAAAAATCTTTATAGCTAATGTGGCTCAAAATAGAAAGCCTTCATTTTATATTAATGTGGGTCAGAATATAAAGTCTGGCTCTTATATTTCAATTTCCTGGATTTTTGAAGCATGAGTGGTAATTGGAATGATTCTATACTGTTACTAAAGAATTTCTAAATTGATTGTTCATTATATTAGCTCTTACAATGCACAAACATTATTTATTTATACAAGTACATGATTAAATTTAAAGTGTAAAGTTTATGATTTTTAAACCAGGTATTTTTGCAAACAGTGTTATCCAATGCTACTGAATTTTCAAGAGCCAGTATTAACCACAATGTTCCAGAAAAAACCCCTCTGTATTTGCAGAATTTTATAAACAGCAACAAAACATTATTAAAGTCAGAGATCTGAAATCAGATAAAGCAAAAAAAATAGTAAAGTGGTCACTTACTACTAAACCATTTGTTACTGTCAGAATCAGGTTATGTCCTTCTTGTCCTAACACTGATACAGTAACACTATAATTGCTAAAAAGCAAAATTTTGCAATTACATAGGAAGTTTCTGTTTTCCCCTCTTTTAAAAAGAAAATGTAAAAAATATCATCCGTCTGGCCAAACAATTTAAAAAATAAAGGCCAGAGAAAACTAAAAGGCAATTCCAAACACCACAACGAAAGGTATGTTATTTAAGAATTTAATTTCTTCTGACGCACAAGGTGCAAGTTTGAAATTACTTAATATAAAGATCCCCTTCATGGATTACAGCCTTGTTGTGGCGAAGGGGCTTGCGTAATTCAGTGAAGCTATGAGCTATGCCGTGCAGGGCCACCCAAAACGGACAGGTCATAGCGGAGAGTTCTGACAAAACGTGATCCACTGGAGAAGGAAATGGCAACCCACTCCAGTATCTTTGCCATGAAAACCCTAAGGACAGTACCAAAAGGCAAAACGATATGACGCTGGAAGATGAGCCCCTCAGGTCGGAAGGCGTCCAATATGCTACTGGGGAAGAGCAGAGGGCTAGTACTAGTAGCGCCAGAAAGAATGAAGCGACTGGGCCAAGGCCGAAAGGACGCTCAGCTGTGGATATGTCTGGTGGTGAAAGGAAAGTCCGATGCTGTAAAGATTTTTTCTCCATAGGAACCTGGAATGTAAGATCCATGAATCAAGGAAAGCTGGACGTGGTCAAACAAGAGATGACAAGACTGAACATTGACATCTTAGGAATCAGCGAACTAAAATGGACAGGAATAGGTGAATTTAACTCACATGACCATCAGGTATACTACTGCGGACAAGAATCCCTCAGAAGAAATGGAGTAGCCTTCATAGTCAATAAAAGAATAGGAAAAGCAATACTGGGATACAATCCTCAAAATGACAGAATGATCTCAGTTCGAATCCAAGGCAAACCATTCAATATCACAGTAGTCCAAGTCTATGCCCCAACCACCAGTGCTGAAGAGGATGAAATTGACCGGTTCTATGAAGCCCTACACCACCCTATAGAACTAACACCAAAAAATGATGTCCTTATCATCAGGGGGGATTGGAATGTTAAAGTAGGAAGCCAAAAGATAACCAGAATAACAGGCAAGTTTGGCCTTGGAGTACAAAATGAAGCAGGGCACAGGCTGATAGAATTTTGTCAAGAGAATACGATGGTCATAGCAAACACTCTTTTCCAACAACCCAAGAGACGGCTCTACACATAGACATCACCAGACGGTCAACACAGAAATCAGATTGACTATGTGCTCTGCAGCCAAAGATGGAGAAGCTCTATACAGTCAGTAAAAACAAGACCAGGAGCTGACTGTGGCTCAGACCATGAGCTTCTCATTGCAAAGTTTAGGCTTAAACTGAATAAAGTAGGGAAAAGCACTAGGCTACTCAGGTATGAATTAAATCATATCCCTGTTGAATATACAGTAGAGGTGACAAATAGATTTAAGGAATTAGATCTGATAGACAGAGTGCCTGAAGAACTATGGACGGAGGTTCGCAACATTGTACAAGAGGGAGCAACAAAAACCATCCCAAAGAAAAAGAAATGCAAGAAAGCAAAATGACTGTCTGAGGAAGCTTTGCAAATAGCTGAGGAAAGGAGGGAAGCGAAAGGCAAGGGAGAAAAAGAAAGATACGCCCAATTGAATGCAGAATTCCAGAGAATAGCTAGAAGAGACAAGAATGCCTTCTTAAATGAACAGTGCAAAGAAATAGAAGAAAACAATAGAATAGGGAGGACCAGAGATCTCTTCAAGAAAATTGGAGAGATGAAGGGAACGTTCATGCAAAAATGGGCATGATAAAGGACCAAAATGGCAGGGACCTAACAGAGGCAGAAGAGATTAAGAAGAGGTGGCAAAATTACACAGAACTATACAAGAACGAGCTTAATGTCCCTGATAACCACAATGAGGTGGTCACTAACCTCGAGCCAGACATCCTTGAATGTGAAGTGAAATGGGCCTTGGAAAAGCTGAGCAACAACAAAGCTAGTGGAGGTGACAGTATTCCAGCTGAGCTATTCAAAATCTTAAAAGACGATGCAATAAAAGTGCTACACTCAATTTGCCAGCAAATTTGGAAAACTCAATTGTGGCCACAGGATTGGAAAAGATCAGTTTACATTCCAATTCCAAAGAAAGGCAGTGCCAAAGAATGTTCAAACTATCGCACCATTGCACTCATTTCACGTTAGTAAAGTTATGCTTAAAATCCTACAAGCTAGACTCCAGCGGTATGTGGATCAAGAACTGCCAGAAGTACAGGCAGGATTTCGAAGAGGCAGAGGAACTAGAGATCAAATTGCCAACCTACGCTGGATCATGGAGAAACCTAGAGAGTTCCAGAAAAACATCTCCTTCTGCTTCATTGACTATGCCAAAGCCTTTGATTGTGTGGATCACAACAAATTGTGGCAAGTTCTTAAACAGATGGGAGTACCAGACCATCTTATTTGTCTCTTGAGAAACCTATATGCGGGTCAAGAAGCAACAGTGAGAACTGGACACGGAACCACTGATTGGTTCAAAATTGGGAAAGGAGTCCGGCAAGGCTGTATACTGTCGCCCTGCCTATTTAACTTATATGCAGAGCACATCATGAGAAAGGCAGGGCTAGATGAATCAAAAGTTGGAATTAAGATTGCCGGAAGAAACATCAACAACCTAAGATATGCAGATGATACCACTCTAATGGCAGAAAGTGAAGAGGAACTAAAGAGCCTCTTGTTGCAGGTGAAGAAGGAGAGTGCAAAAGTTGGCTTGAAACTTAACATTAAGAAAACCAAGATCATGGCATCTGGCCCTCTCAATTCTTGGCAAATAAATGGGGAAGAAATGGAGGTAGTGACAGATTTTATTTTCCTGGGCTCCAAGATCACCACAGATGGGGACTGTAGCCAAGAAATTAAAAGACGCTTGCTCCTGGGGAGGAAAGCCATGGCAAATTTAGACAGCACACTAAAAAGCAGAGACATCACCCTGCCAACAAAAGTGTGTATAGTCAAGGCCATGGTCTTCCCAGTTGCAATGTATGGCAGTGAAAACTGGACCATAAGAAAGGCTGAGCGCCAAAGAATTGAGGCCTTTGAACTATGGTGCTGGAGAAGACTCCTGAAAGTCCCTTGGACTGCAAGGCGATCAAACTGGTCCGTCCTAGAGGAGATCAACCCTGGCTGCTCTTTAGAAGGGCAGATCCTGAAGTTGAAACTCAAATACTTTGGCCGCGTAATGAGAAGGAAGGACTCACTGGAGAAGAGCCTAATGCTGGAAAAGATTGAGGGCAATAGAAGAAGGGAACGACAGAGAATGAGGTGGCTGGATGGAGTCACTGAAGCAGTAGGCATAAGCCTAAATGGACTCCAGAAGATGGTAGAGGACAGGAAGGCCTGGAGTAACGTTGTCCATGGGGTCACGACGGGTCAGACACGACTTCGCAGCTAACAACAAATATAAAGATAATAACTTCAAGCTACATACTGTGGGATAACAATTCATTAAGTTAAAACATTCTGAATTTATTTTTCTAAGCTACACAGGCATCGTGTCTTTTAAGATTACATTTTGTTGAAAACTATCACCAACAAAAAGGATTACCATTTTGATTTTTCCATGTTAAGTTAGTGGGAGGCGAAAGTCTTCCTTTAAGAACAATAATTAGATTTGGCCCAAATCTCTCTTTGCCTTTGGTCTGTATATATCTTTTTAACAATACTTAATTTTTAATAGTTATTTTTATATTGTTACAATGATTGCTTTATGTGTGTGTTGTTTTTATTTTATTATTGTGGACTGCCCAGAGTCACTTCTTGTGAGATTGGCAGCTATATAAATGCATTTAATAAATAAATAGGAATAAAACCATGAAATGACAAATAGCTTCAAACAAATTGTTTTAATTGTGCAGATTCCTACCCTAATATATACTCAGAAAACTCATCAACAAAATAACAAAGGATAATATGCAGATTATGCATCCAGTGGACAGAATGTCATAAATCACAAATATCAAAATTACGATTGTTTCATCACACAAGAGTGTAACAGGTCACAACCTCTCCATTAATGTATCAAATTTGTTAATTTTCAATAAATAAGTAGAGAACAGAGTCACGGGTGAATGCAGAAATACACACTATATTCCATCATCCAGTTAGCACTTTTATTGTTTTAACTAGAGCAAGGATTTAGTCATGATACGAATGAAACAGTAAATCTGCACATTATATAAGTTTTTTATGGTAATGATCTCACTTAATCATATCTGATAGCTAACTATCCTTGTGGTCCAATTTTACATTAAACCTGAAAACATAATCAAAATGCATTGTTTTTTTTACAAGAAAAAACCCTTTTATTTCTTTATCAAAATTGGCATTTGCCCCAGTCATATATTTGTCAAAACATTATTACAGATGAGGCTCTCAACAGCAATCAGCTCAAAACTAGAGAACAACATCCTGTAATAAAATGTTTAGGAGGAACGATTTATTTATCCTTTAAAGTAAGCTACTAAAATCATTTTTTTTAAAGTAAGCTACTAAAATCATTTTTTTTTAAGTTTAATGTTTGTAGTATTAGAGGGGTAGTCACCTACCTTGGGGTGCTAATTTTTTTCTAATTTTGTTGGCACAACTATTTCAGATCTGGCTGACTTTCCCAATTTGAAGTTACTTTTCTTCTTTTGGAGACAGGTATTTACCAAAATCACAATAACTGGTTTAAACTGCCTAAGAATAATAATTGTTAAATTCTTCCAGGCTTCAAGCCCAGTAAATAATAAAGCCTGTTAAAAAGTGATCTTTACTTCTGCAAGCTATTTATTTTATATAACACTCTGAGAGGGCGGAATCCTAATGAATGCTTGAGTAAAAGATTTGAAGTTTTCCAGAAGACTATTTTGTTGGACTAAGCTGGACAGCTGGCACATTTTGCCTTTTGTTCACCTTTTAGAAAAAGAAATGTCCTAATGTGACAGATTAAAGTTTTTCTTTACATATCTTGAGAGTATAGCTATGAAATATGAAGGGGGAATTAACTTATAAACACTGGTAGATCTCACTTAATGACTGCCCTGTTTAGCGACTGTTCAGTTAGGGTTAGTTACAAAGTTACGATGGTGAATACGTAAAGTTATGACAGGTCCTCTCACAACTGAGTTTCTGTAGCCATATGACTGAGACTCAGGTGCTTCACAAACTAGCATTTATGACCATCAAAGCACCCCCCCCCCCAACAGTGAGTTTCATAGCTGGCTTCCAACAAGCAGAATCAATGGAAAAGCCAGCAGTAAAATCAAAGAACAGAATCATGATATAGCTTGAGAGATATGTCAATATAATACTGTACTTAAAACTGCTGTAAAGATCAGAAACCACTTATTTATATCTTTTTTCTTTCTTTTCTATTTTTCTTCTACCTCTTTTCTTTTGCATTTTAGCTTTCTCTTTTACTTTGACTTCTTATTTTATTTTAGTAAGTATTATTTTGGAAATAAGTGGCATGTTACTTAAGATCCTGAAGGAAAGATGGGTTAAAAATCTAATGAATAAACAAATTATTTGTTTAGTTAATGCTCATATAAAATTTGTTCTCCCAAATGATTTCTGCCATTGCTGGATTCATCCCAAATATTCAGTAGCCTTAAATGCAATATGTGCAATTTGACAGGTCTGTAAACTCTTCAATATTCTTGACTCCTTTTCCTAGAAGTAAGAAGTTGATCACTTTGAAAACAAAGGTGACTAATCTTTTCTAAGGCCTGAGATTAGAAGATCCAGTAGCATGGATTTTGCACAAGGAAATTTGAAAAGGTTATGAGATTCAAGGTATCCATCCAAAGACATCTTGATGCAGCTCCAGTTCTTCTTTCCTAATACAGGATAGCCTCATGGAACTACTGCCCTTGAGGGGGAAAAAGTCAGCTGAACACCCTATTAATGCATATTAATATTTTATTTATTAATATTGTGAAACACCAACGAACAGTGTACACTGAATTTAGCCTCTTTTTCCATGGAAAGCAAATGCAGAACTCTTCACAACAAGACAACAGCCAAATTTTCCTTCACGGTTACAATGATTTCCACACTTAGTGCCAATAATATGAGGTGAACTCTTTCATTGCATCATGTGTAAAACTTCTTCTGGACTTCAACTTACTTGGTACCAGCTGAGAAAACATTTCTCTGACCAAATTACCAACAAAACCGGTTCCTATTGCTTTTAACATGGAGACAATTCAAAGACTCATAAGTTGTGTCAATGAAACAAGAAAGAATAAGGATATTATCTCCTTTCCTACTACTGTTTGGCCTGCAACTACCATTGTATTACTGAAGAAAAGTTGGGATCAAACAGACTACAGGAGTGAGTTGTTTCTGTTCATCACCTTCCAGGTAAAAGCAATCTTGCATTAACTTTAAAGGAAACTCTTAAGCTCTCAGAGTTCAAAGACAGGACAGTCAGTAAGCTAGTTCTTATTCACCATCCATAATGGATTGTCAGAATGTTCACCCACAACTTCTCAGGGATAATGGAGAGAAGAGTAAGGAGGAAGGGAAAGGAGGAAGGGTAGCCATACAGGAAGAATAGAACATATGATATTGCAATCTGAAATTGAGTATACCTATATTTAAGAAACTTTTTTTATTAAGTCTAGATTAGGCCTATCCAGCATATATGGCCCACTAAGCAACTTTGCTAACACTTTTTTAAAAGGATGGTTAATTTATCAATGTGGTCCTTTTCCCTTGATGACTTGTGCAGGCCTGGTCTAGACTGTAGCTCATTAAGTTATTTGGGTTATGTTGCTCATGATATGGAATAGGAAAAGATTAACTGCAGCTACAAAAGTTAATAGAAGTTTTATGGCCTTTATTTTAATGCGGCAGTGCAATAATGAAGCATCAGCTGCCCTAGATGCCACTTGAAACATCTGTTCAAGTTAAAAAAACAAACCAACCTCTGCCAGTCTGTTCATTCTATTTTCATAGAAAAAGTGAATAAACAAACTGATAACTAATTCTATAGTAGGATGTAGGAATTTTATTTCAAATATTCCCTGAATTTCTACGTTAATACAGCAAGATCTAACTACCTCTGACAACCTTGGTTTACAGTAACTAATCTCATTTTTAGTTGATTATGTGCCATCAAATTTTCTTCTACTTTTAGTAATCACACAGATTTTCTCCATGAGGTTAATATCATACATTAATATTCTGAGTTCATAAGCTGTAATATCTGAGATGAACTTTATTCATGTGCCCTTGTAAGCCGGAATTCCAGAAAAGCTAGCTTTGTTTATAAACTAGATGCTAAGCTTCTAGCATATTTGGAACATTAAACTAACCAGGAATTAAAGTATTAACAGTGTCAATACAGAGTCTCCTTGTATGTTAATCATGATTACAAATCAGGTTTTATTCTCCTAGCTTCTTTGGAAAAATCAAACTAGGAATCTTCATTAAATGTCTCATTAAGGTTTCCAATTTCTACTGAATTTGCTATTGTGCTTCAAAAAGAAACCAAGAAGAATGAACAGGTTATGAGTGAAAAACCAGAATTCCCTAATGCAGCGGCCCCCAACCTCTTGGGCACCAGGGACCAGTTCCATGAAGAGAATATTTACCGCAGACCAGAAAGGGCCTGGTTTCGTGTACTGCCTGCATCCCTTGGTTGGGACTTCGTTTGTTTGGGCGGACCAGTTCGTGGCATGCTGCGGACCAGTGCTGGCCCACGGACCAGGGGTTGGGGACCCTGTCCTAATGTATGCAAATAAACTACACATAGACTTTGACTTACAATGGTTTGTTTAGTGACGGTTTTAAGTTACAATGGCACTGAAAAAAGTGACTTATGACCATTTTTCACACTTATGATCATTGCAGCATCTCCACGGTCATATGATCAAAATTCAGATGCTTGGCAACTGACTCATATTTATAACAGCTGCAGTGTGGTGGAGTCATGTGAACATCTTTTGCAACTTTCTCACAAGGAAAGTCAATGGGGAAGCCAGATTCACTTAACAATGGTATTACTAACTTAACAACTGCACTAATTCACTTAATAAGTGAAGGTGGTAAAATAGGGCAAAACTCACTTAACAAATGTCAGTCACATTTAGCAACAGAGATTTTGGGCTCAATTGTGGTTATAAGTTGAGGACTACCTGTATTATTAAAAAGGATTTTATTTACTTCCAGTCACGTTTGAATTCAACAGAAACCCTTGTTGGAGAATATAGTCTTGAACATGAGCAAAGCACTGAAAGAATACAATTAAGTAGCAAATACTCATAGTTCTTCTGGAGGTAGATTACAGATTGACTTCAGCCATCGGTAAATGCTAACAGATATTTGTTACATTTGAAGTAAAACCCCAATTTTAAAAAACATGTGGAAAAGGATAATTTCTACTTATAGTGATTTATCCAAACATTTTTAAAGGAGGGATGCACAAGAGAAAGAATAAATTCTATTGTCCCCTAATCACTCTAAGGCTAAGAGTAACAAACAACAGGCTAAGAGAAGAGAAAGACAAATATAGAGGCAACTCTTCCCCTCATCCATCTCTCACCATTTGACCTATTAGTAAAAGTAATAAAAAAGATCTAAGGTGCAAAGAGATTATGTATTCTCCAGCATGTGACCACAAATTATTACATTCTGTAGATTGTAATACTGTCTCATTATTCTCCCCATCCTACTCCAGTATTTTAATTGGAAATATAGCATTATCATTTCTTTCGAGCCAGAAAATCAGTATAATGAAGTATAAGCAAGTACAACAAATGCAATTGTGGAGGACATTGTAAATTTGTATGGCAAACTTTGAGTGGACTAAATACAACATCAAGCAAACATGTGGTATTACAAAGGTTGATGTAAATGAAACAGTTGAAGAAATGGAGAAACTTGAAATTACATAATGATCTTGTTTAAGAAAATATAATAAATCAGTAAATAAGATAATATTTATTTTTGTTTGTTTACAACATTTACTTCACGTAATATGGGCAGAGACATTTACCACAAGGACCTCATAAGAATCAAATCAGAATACTAAATAGAAAGCAGAAGATATAAAAGTGTGAAACTACAACTTGACTTTAAAAAAAGTTAGTCAAATCATAATATGTATCTAATATAAGCAGAAGATTGACAGCTCTCTATAAATGGAGGAATGAATAGAGGAATAAATGGAATTTGAATGACTGTTTGCCTTTGATTTGTATGAAAATATCTGTGAAGAATTAGAGTTAATAATTAATTGCCAAGTCTGTTAAAACAAAAGCAGGATGGGAGTCAACCTCCCACTTCCATGATTTAATGACAGATCACTAGTATAATTCATCATCTCTCAGCAACATCCTATTTATATCCTCATATATTACAAAAAACCTCCACAGTCAAGAAAAGCTGATAACTAGTGACAAAGAAGTATCTTGCTCTTTTAGTAGTCTGCCTAAATGTTACTGTCGCTATTCTTATTTGTGAAGCCATTTTACACCCAGGAGATAAAATAAATAATCCAAGGAGCTGACATTTGTTATGTTTCTAAAACTCATGTTTTATAAAGATGAAATTGTGTATGCTTTTTGTTAACAACACAAGCAGCATTTGTAAATGATAAAAACCCGTTTACATTTGATTTTTTTTTTAAAAAAGAAACCTGTATTGTCATTTACCACTTTTCTGCTTTAGGATATAGCAAACATAATCCATATCTAGATGAACAAGAGGTTCCTATGGGTTATGCTCTGTCAGGGCAATGTGCAAATTAACTAACATTCAGAAACCTAATATAGACATAATACCGCCTTCTGTGAACCTTGCTAAGAGTGTGGTATTAAGCCATGGGCTGATTTGGTCTTCCTTTTTCCCTACATATTTTGTCATAGATTTTCTTGGCAAAATTAAGGTGACACCCTGTTATGCCTATATCAAGACTAATAATAGTCACTATGAACCAAAGATACATAGTTTTTCATTTGAATTGAAAATTAGGCTTCCAAACATTAAGCTTGATTACTGCCAGTAGAGATGTAAGGCAATGCTGTAGCTCTAAGAGAAGGACTGGGCGAATTCACAAAAAAAGAAGCAAAGTTGGAGAAGCAAGTAGCCTAGGTAGATTTTTTTTAAAAACAAAAAATTATAATTTTAAAATAAAATAAAAACTAACGAGAACTAATGTTTAATTTGAAAAAAGGTGAGAAAGAAAACAGAAAAGACGAAGGTGCAGAGAAATCAAAGAAAAGGGAAAAAAGAATCATAAAGAAGTGAACTCTAATTTTCTTCTATAGCAGTTGTTAAGTATAAATATAAAATAACATCTTACAGCATTTACATTTTGTACATAATCTATTAATTTCATTCTAACTTCAAACCATTTATCATAACCATTTTTTAAAATTTACTGCAAAAAGTCAATCAATAAGGGGTTTCCAATCATCAATACATTTAGTCAGTGTTACTTAAATCTGGTTAGACTTACTTGCTTACAATCCTTAAGTGCAGTCTAAAAATCAAAATCAGAGGTGCACAACCTGAGCTTCCTCGAGGCTTCAGGAAATTTCTGTAACCTTGCTATGGAAGATTGACATTATTACTTAACCATACTGTTTTTAATGTGACTGAAGATAAATATTATTAAATGACATTAATGAATAAACACATTATATTTAGGTGTAAATGAAATTACATCAAATTTAGTTCATGTCTGTCCTTTCTCTTTAGTAGCCGGAAATTTTCCCCATGCTCCTTAAAGATCACATTCAATCCTTAATCTAGAAAAAAAATACACTCTATTTTAGACCATTAATTAATTAAGGTATGTTTAACCCAATTTACAGTTCTTAAGATATATGTTTAATTAAAACATACAATATGACAAATATATTCCAACATGTCTGGACAGCACCAGATTGGGAATAGTGATTATGACTGAGCTGCGGTGACATTTGAGATCCAATTTTTCCTATTTCCTCTATTTTTTTCATGGCATATGAGAGAACAAAAGTTTGGTGCCACCTTTAACTAATCTAGTTATGTAAATTTTAGGAAAGAATGACATCTCGCTTCCCATTCCAAAAAGTCTGCAGGCAGAGTCTAGCAGTGAGATTGCCAAATGTAAATTCATTCTGTAGTTCATGGCATGAAATTATTTTAGTCTAAGTTCATGACTATCCTGACTCATGCTTTTTTCAGCCAAAGCCTAAAATTGTGGCAGCTATAAGCTTGGAATGAAAGCATTAAAACAGTTATCAGTGATAGGTTACTAAGGTTAATCTTTTACATTTTCAGAGAGAATTACTTGGCAAAGGAATCAGTATTCAGGGAGTTCTCATTAGAAACGTAGCAGAGTTTGAGAATTAAGGCCAGAGATCTTTCTAGTTGAAAATGGCAAACTTTTAGTGAAATGAACCAAAATCACTTGCCTTTTCAAGAAGGGTCACAAAGATATGTGGACATTTCAAACTCTTTCTACCTGCTTGCTCAGAACTTTCAAGCAATAGCAGTTGCAATGAAAATGTTCCTCATTATACTTGAAAATCATATAGTTAAAAAGTTCTTTGGAATCACTAAATCCTGCAAAGGACCAGAAAATTCCAATTTGTCATGCTTGCAAGACCCTTACTAAATTATCCACTAGGATAATTTGCACTGGGTATTTCTTACTTGATAAGACTAGCTGAGAGATTGTCCTCCTTCAGCTCTCACACCATTTTGTTGCGGATGGAAAAGGTGAAACAGGAAGGTCAGAGATGAAGTCCCAAAGGTGCTTTTTCACGAGGCAACCGGACATTCTTGTTTTTCCTCGAAGACGTTTTGCTTCTCATCCAAGAAGCTTCAGAGCTGAAGAAGCTTCTTGGATGAAAAGCGAAACGTCTTTGAGGAAAAACAAGAACGTCCAGTTGCCTCGTGAAAAAGCACCTTTGGGATAACTATGACCTGGCTGACTAAGAATCTCCATAGATAGTCAGAGATGAAGTTATACAGGATTAGTTAGAGAAGAGAGAAGTAAGCAGCAAGACAAAATGGATCACTGGTAATGTATGTCTTGTAATGGATTTCTCGGCATCACCTAATTTTGTTTATTTTGGAGAACGTTTTGGAGGAAACAAATGAAGGAAATGAAAAGCCCACTACCAGGCTGATATTAGCTCAGTTTTCTCACTCTTAGCTTTCTAATTAGAGATAATATGATAATTTAATAACATTTAAAATTCATTGACAGTCTCAATAATAACATAGGTCTTATCCTTTTTATTTCTTTTTTCAGTTAAGTCGCAGATAAGAAAATTCAAAGTCCATTTACAAGAGCCCTCTCCTCCTATATTAAAGGCATTGTATTTCTTTATGTCCTGCTACTGATAAGACTAGCAAAGTGAAATTGTGCAAGAGAAATTCATCAACATTTCTGTGATATTTTTAAATTTCTGACTGCAAGATCAGCCCAAGAACTGAATAGGGGCCACAGAATGTGAGGATTGACATTTTGGGATCTAAACAATCCCCTATGTATGTCATCCAGCTTAGCTATGCTGATTTCGTGTGTGTGTGTGTGTGTGTGTGTGTGTGTGTGTGTGTGTGTGTGTTAGCACCAGAGCTTTCCAAAGTAATTCAGAGTCCATTTCCAAGGCTGAGAGGAATGTAAGAGGGAAATCAATGCTTCCCTTTAACCACAGAGAATAAACACAGACTTATACCATAACAACCTAGGATTGCAGAATTTGCAGTCTGAATGATCAGGATTGATCAATCAATCAACATTTGAAAAGTACAAATTTCACTATATTCCACTTCTGTTTCTAATGTTTCTGAATCATGTGAACTGAATCATGAGAAAGTCATCAGGAGAACTGAGATGAAACCTAATACGAGACAATGAAATAATGGCCAAATGAAAATAATATTGCAAATGAGGCTATAAAACCAAAGAACAGCTGTGTCCTACTATTATATACAAAGTTTGTCCTGGCTCATTTTTATGATGACTGGATAAAGAGATGAACAACCTTAAAACTGAAGAAGCCTCTGTTTTTACAACCAAGAAATAAATTGGATTTCAAAGTGAAAGCAGTCTACCTGCTGAAATCTCTGGAACTTTGCACCTTTACTCTCAGTAAATTTTGTTAAATATTCAGTAAATATTGAAGAAGATTGTTTCTGGTTAAGTTAAAGTTGGCTCCAAGGTCTTGACAACAGTAAACAAGCCACAGATGCCACTCATGGAATATTAAAATATTTATGACATTTTAACTGTCTACAGTTTTCATAAAGTGGGGAAATGATATGGGAACAACTTGGGACAATTTATTCTTATCTCACCCTTTACAACAATAATATCCCTAGCAATAAGGGAAAGGAATAACCTTGAAGTATAAATCGGTTTAGTGGAAATTGTTATTTAATTGTTTGCCACTTTGGCAATTGTTTTGAATTTAGAAATGCAGATAAAATCATTTTCAAAATTATATGTTCCACAACACTGAGTTTCAATCACTTAGGTACAAAATGATTAAGGAAATCTTGATATCTGTAAAAAAAATTATATGTGTAAATGAACTTGTACAGATTAATGACATGTTTTATCTTTTGTTCCTTTATTTCCTACCTACTCCCTACCATCTGTTGATTTCCTATAATGCCAAAAGTCCTTTGGTTTTTTGTTTTTGCCATTCTCTATAAATATTATGGACATATAATGCATACTAAGTTGGAAGTGATAAGTGTTTTTTCCTAATCTTTTTATAACAACTTGTATCCACCAGTCATTTGGTAACTGCTCTAGTCTAGAACAAGTCAGGAGAAGACACAGCAAAACAGATGAAAATGTTATCTTCCTCTTTCTTCAGAAAAAGTCTCTTCTGAATGCTAGTTTATTCTGGAATCAGTACTCTGAATCCAACCAATTACATTTTATTACAACTATGCTATACTTTCTTAACTCATAAGTAAGTGTCGTATGTTTAATGGTGCTAACTCCCTTGTAGTACTTAAGTGTAATTTAGATACCAATTAAAATATTAAAACAATAATATTAAAAATATTTGTATAACCAGCTTCATATATTGCAATTAGACAATCAATTAGTAGCTTTTTTATATAACAGTATAGTCCAAGAAGAATGACTGAAATATAATAGCAAACATCAATGCTTATTAGCAATTTAATCTTAATTCTATTTACTAAGAAGCAAGCCCCTCTAAAGTCAACAGAGATTATTAAATGTATGGGGTAAAAATAATCATGGGTGTTTATAACATATCCCTTAAATATATCACAAAATATGAATGCTTTACCCTTGACCAGTCAGTTTAAATATGTGATTGTATTTACATGCATTGTATATAACAAATTACTATTTAATTATGTTGGTTAAGAATGAATTTGCTTCAACACATACACTTCTTCATAATTAATCCTGGAATTCTCATTTCACCTACTTTATAACAGACCATTGCTTAATTAAATATACATTTTAAGAAGAGGGGAAAAATACCTTTGTTCATTGTTTTAGATGAAAAACAAAGCAGAACAAAACAAGAACAGAGACAAATTTTAGCTGAAGGTCCTACTTCAGCTAAACCTTTTCAGTGACTTCAATAGAAAGATAATCTTTCTGTGATTATGACCAAACCCTCGCGTTGCTTAGCAACACATAATTAAGGAATATGTTTTCAGATCCGCTTTGCAAGCTGGCCATTATCAGATGAAATTACTGGAGCAACAAATGTCATCCTCATGCAAATGAATTGGTTGTAGAGAAAGAATGTTTGCCTCAAGAAGGATGCTTTTCCACATCCAACTATACTGTCCATATTGTCTTCTAGCAGGCAAATAGTTTCAAAAACAAAGACAGCCACTGTCTACCCCATCACATAAAGATAGATGGCATAGTTTAATAAGAAGAAAGGCAGCAAAATATTCTAAGGTATACAGACTTTTAGTACTACATTAGGGCCTTTTGTTTTCAGGGCAGAGAAGATATGGGGAAATCATTTCCATTATGGATGGCATAAATGTTTGCCATCACTCAAAGAATACAAAAAAATATGTGGAAAAAATATCTGTCTGATGCTAGTAGATCTTATTAGGTAGAGAAGGACTGTATTGGGAAGTTGTTTTGTTTTATTTTCATTGTTTGAGACAACACTAAATAATCATAAAGCAAAGCCACTGGTTGTTTGTGACTTTGTATTGATCTTCTTTAAAACAAACAAACTTCCCCTCACAAGTTGAAAAACGTTTTCATATGCAAACAATTTTACAAAAATAATTATTGACCATCCTTCAAAAACTGCAGAGCGTCCCAGCTGTCTTCAGTTCTAATCAGAAGTTTTCATTCAAACAAAATAAGCAGCAGGACTAGAAAAATAACCACTTCTGTACTAATAGTATAGTATATATACTTTAATAGTATAGTATATATACTTAAACAAAGTGTTCTCAATTATTTAAGATATATGTATTATTTCCAAAAATGTAACTTGAACAATTTTTTATTTTTAAATAGTTAAAGAGGCGATATGTCTGCCTTTTGTTAATTGTATACGTTGCCGTGTTGAAATAAAGCTGCTTTACAAAAAGAGGCATCATTTTAATGCTTAGAACTGATATATTGGGAACACAATCCAGCTCAAAGTGAGCACTTTAAAATATAGTAAAAGGGAGTTAAAAGACACATCACTGAAATCCATGGGACTGAAATGCATTTCAGGGTCTTGATGGTGCTCGCTATTTTTCTTTATTATTTATTTGGGAAAAGGAGCAATCTGTTTTTCAAGGCTCCATGCTAATTAATTGTTGGAATGTTTACTTAATGTAAACTCCACTTAATTCAGAAGGATTTTTTCCCATGAGATGTTTATAGTATACAGCCAAGGCACAAAGTAATTTTTGCCACCAGCCTGTCCTCTTAAAGGAGGAGATACATTTTCTAACTTTGATTCCTACAACTTCAGTGAGTGTTACAGCTTTTATTGGGATTTACTGAACGCGTCTTACTTAAGGATCTGCTCCCTTGCAAAAGGACAGTAATTTGTTCAGCTTCATAACCTTACCAGGACATATACTCTTCATTACAATGCCACACATTCTGACAATTGGCACTTGGATTATATATATATATATATATACACACACATATATATACACACACATATATATACACATACATATACAGATTATTTTAGAAAGGAAGAACACTGGCTGAACAAGACCTAGGATCACAGCATGGCAAACTTAGTAAATATTATCACAGAACCCTCATCAATTCCTTAGAAATATCCTTGAGCTGATAGCAATTAAACAAAAGTCACTCAGAAATTGAAAATAGAAGGCAAATAGTATCTAATCTTACAAACACTAAAAGTAAGAGAAATGGCAAGATTCAACGCATAATAAAAGATTTGGTTTACTTGCCTCCTTAATTTGTAATAAACCATTTTTAACACACTTATTGAAACTAAACCATAATTTCCAACACTGGAGTTTCTAGTACATAGAGGAGTGTGTATAAGTATGTATAATAAAATAGATTAATGCTCCTCACCTTGATGCAAGAGATTATATATTTGTAGCCCCATTAGAACACTGAGAGTTTTTTTTTAAAAAAAATAAGCATGAATATAATGATTCTAATGCATTCTACAAAGCAATATATTTTAAAATAGTTACTTGGCTCAGGAGATGTCATGGTGGAGATGATGACGGGTGGACCTGTACGCCTTAGAGATTTCTGACATGGTGAATGATGCCCTGGAAAACTCGGTCCCACTGGAGCCAGACTGGGTTCCATTTGGACTCCTTGCTTTCGAAGAATCTGAGGACTGTTGTGAGGGCTGTGAGCAGGGGACGATAGTGGATTTCTTTTCATCAGTTCCATGGGGACAGTGTATGTGGTTGAATATGCTATTCTGGAATTTGCATGTGGATTTGTTTGCAGTGTATTCATAGGAATCGCAGAAGGGGGCGAATAGCCAGTTGCTTGACGGATATGCATATTGCATGGATCTGAAGTATATCCAGAAGTGGGAAGAAAAGGAGTGACTTGAGGAGAAAACCCTGTTGTAGTTTCCAAAAGATGCTGTGTTGGGGCACTAGACGGACGGCGACTTAATTCTGCTATTCTTGGAGATGGCGGTTGCATTGAAGCAGTTGGTGACTGATATGTTGCTGCACCATCCACTACAGGGTTGGTGAAAGGATGCGTCCCGTACTCATTCTGGAGCAATTCACTTCGGTGACTGAAACTATTTGATCTGTTTCTGGGACGAATGGCAGTATTTTTCCTAGATTGCCTCTGGAGTTGCATTTCTACTTTGTACGTATGAACAATTCGAGAAAGCACTCTTGCTTGCCCTAGATTTGGAGCCACTGATTTTATGTCATTGTCCTCCATCATTGTTAATAAACTTGGAGAATCAAATCCTTGTTGCAGCAATGCACTGAGAGTGCTTTCTGATATTCCTTCAGAACGCATCATTGCTAAATATTCTGGATCCACATTCCTTTTAATGTCCTGTCCTGGACAAGATGCAGGCATCTGCATTTGGGAAGATGTCATTGTTGCTTCATAGCCATCATAAGGGATTTTTGTACTGAAACTGTCTCTGACTGGTCCGTGACCACGATTTACAGAAGTGGCAGGCAGCATTAAATTTCCATCAGGGGCTGCAGATGAATTTGGATCAACTACCAAACATGTCGGAGCCACTTGTTTACTGGCTGAAGAATCTACAGATCTCTCTACTATGTCATTATAAGCCTGCCGATAAGGAAATACAGAAGGTTCTGCTCTGCATCTAGATGCAGGGGGTTCAACACCATACCTTGTTAGAGAAGGATCTCTATTTCGAATTCTCTGTGCTTCAGGAACCATCTTGATCACAGGATCTCTGTATACATGGTTGCCTTCATGGAGTACAGGTGGACGTACTTGCATCTGATCCCAAGCCAATCTACCACCAGGCATGCCATAATTCAATAAAGGTCTGTTAGTCATGTGATCTCTATAGTAGCATGAATCCCTAGGTGATCTAGTAGCTAAAGAAGGATCATAGTAGTAATCCTGAGGTGGCAAGGAACTCCGTGCAGACATTGCAGGCTGTCTGTCGTAATATGTAAAATCAGGAATGGAACCTCTCCACAAGGAACTCTGCATAAAATGTGGCTCCGGATACCGATACAAATCTTGCTTCACGTCCGTACCTCCTTGCAAGATGGTATCATGTGGTTTACAGCTTGGCTGCTCACACCAAAATCCCTCACCACCATAGGTTAGTGAATTCCTTCTTCCTGGAGGCCTCTGGCATTCAAACGTAGCATCGTTCTCCCAGGAGCCTTCGTCCCATCCTGCAGCATCCCAGCTCTGAGAGCGGCCAATATGTCTGCTTAGAACTGGCATTCAGCAATATTTAGCTTTTAGAAGGACAGGAAATCTCTCCTGTAAAATCTTCGGTTACACACATAAACAAATACAAAAAAAAAAACAACAGAAGCCTGTATCTGAATCCTTCTGGGCTTTAGGAAATAGTCCAGCAGGTGGTTTACTATTTCAAAGTGCTGCCTGAATTATTTATTCTTCGAAACTTTAGTTGCAAAACAAGAAAGGTCTAACAGTAACTCAGCCTGGCTCGAAATAAGTAGAATGGAAAGGTCTTTTCTGTATAATTCAGATGCAGAAAGTAGTTGCTCTGCTTAATCCAGATTTATCCCTTCCTGCCTGCAATGGCTAGCTCACATGGACAAATACACAAACACTGTGTGAGGATTAAAGGCTAAATAAAACTCTAAAGCCTTTGTTCCATGTGACACTATTTTAGTCTGATGGATGCAACTGCATCAACCCCTACGCACGTCTTAGTATATTTTCTACCACAGATCATGACCATTATGTGCTATTTTACATACAAACATACACAGACAGGCTTTACGCATCACAAGGCATAACATTTATTTTAAATTATACCTTGAGAAAAAAATTCCCTGGCAAGAAAAGGAGAGATGGTGGCGAGTATGGGAGCTTCATGTCAATTCAATCTTAATCCATCCTGATGAAATACTAATCCACAACGAACAGCTATGGAGACATTAAATAGGTACAGGTGTGCTGATCCCAAGAAGCAAGGTACACAAGTATATAAATCAATCATGCTTAGAGCAAGCTAGGCATTGGTATAATACTTTATCAATGTCATACATTACTGGGGAATCAGAGAGAGAAAAGCAATGAAAAAAAGAAGCCACTTTTAAACTAACCACTCTAATTATTACATTATCCTCATCATTTTCCAATTCCTTCATCATCCAGGAAAGGAATCTGCCGAGATTTAATTTAGAATTTATAATATGAAGGTTCGAGAAGAGGTCACAGAAGGAGGGCAAAAAGCCTTGATTTTACAAATCTGAAAGAACAGTGTCTTTCCAGCTGCTACACACACACACACACACACACACACACACGTTAAATTTTCATTATTTCAATTTTGATGTAGATCATGCATTCACACCGTAAAGCAACAAAGGAAATTTATCTTGGCAAATCTTGGTGATCATTTCAGAAGTTTCTAACAACCATTTTCAAAATATCAACAAAGTAAATAAAATACATTTCAGTAATGTGGATGCAGATTACCGTCTCCCTGATATAATAAAAACTGTCTAAAAACAATTAATATCTTTATTATTTCTTGAACAGAATAGAAAATATAGATTAATGTAATATCTTGTTTATTAAAAACTACCATACAAAACTAAAACAAAATCTTAACTTTTTTTCTGGCTACATTAGTGTGCACCTTTAAATCTGATCTACAATAAAATTACAAGATAGTGCTATTGTGACAGACAAGTCACTAATTCATTCTAATATATTTCATATTATTACCATAAAGACACCATATATATTTCATGGATGGAAACTAATAAGATACAGCTATGGTTTGTCACTGTGGTCAAAGTGGGGGAAGGTAATTTAAGTCTTCTGGTTAAATTTGGACAGTTTAAACAGAGTGCCCATTAATGATTATTTATGGAATGTTCTTTCTAAATGGCAATACTTTGGCAGAAATTCACTTTATCCTGAAAGTCTGTTTCCACTACTTGAAATAATGATAGAATTAATAAAACGAATCTATGTAACTTCTTCAGCTAGTCCATTCTGCAAGAATTCATTCATTCTAAATTTTAACAATAATTGTTGTACTTTCCATGAATACCAAACATACTGACAAAACATATTAACCATCTCTAAATCTGTTTTATTTTGGTAAGTACTCCATTTTTTCCAAAGAATGTTCTTTTCAATACAGTGAATTTAAAAATAAAGCTAACTTATTTTTTCATTTTAAAAAAATTGATTATAATTGGCAACATATTGAACATCCTGTTCACAGATGCTGTTGGCTCAGTCAGTCAGGCTACATATTTTACATGAGTCCTTGGTTTACTCCATCAAACAAGAGTACATTGGCTAATTTATACCTACTCCTATCAAGATTGTTTGTGTGCATCTGAATATGCTATCTCTTGCTGTAGCATTTTAACGCGTTTAGTTGCTGTTGGTCAAATATAGAACATGAACTTGTATCAGAATTCCTGTAGAGATATGTTATGGAGTTGTGTTTCTTACTCTAACAGTCTGAAATCTGTGAAATGCTTGGGAAATCTACAGTTAAGGCCCTCAGTTACTTTTGATTTACACTTGGGAGTTCTACAATGTGATTATGTAATGAGGGAGAAGAAACAATTTCAGGAGCTCTGAATAAAAGTTAAGACCATGGAGTCCATGATTTATGGCGGTAAACATCATAGCTAGGATGTGTGCCACTTTCAGAAGTATTAGGTACACTGTCTTTAGCATTTCTTTGATTCCAATCTAAATCTTAGGCATTTGTTATTTTGGGAAAAAAATAAAAATCCAAGTTTTCACCTCTCAATGTTGTTCACAGTCCCTGATTTTTAGTATTCATTTGAATGGACAGATTGAACCCATGGTTTAATTCACTGTTGAGAATGTGAACTTGCAGGCACTGCATTGTTTGGGGTATACTATGCACTGAGGAGGCTTTAATCAAGCAGTTGTCCAGGTGAATGCATGTACATCAATGGTCCTACTTTGGGGTAGTGAAGCCAAGATGAAAGGGGAATACCACAAAACTGGTGTTAATAGTCTATCTTAGAAATCTTTAGTGTATTGTTCAGGTGGGGAAATGAAAGCAGGTCTACAAAAGGACTCCTAATGCAATATATTATCTGGCTTCACCAATAAATAGCTTCACCAATTAATTTCAGGGACTCCACATTGAATCTTTATTGTTTAATTAACTTGTTTTCACCTTGAGCTTCAATACTGCCCTTCAATTCTTATTCTTCTTGAGTATGGAGAACAAACTAGATAAACTTACTTATGATGCTGGTATCTAAGTGGTAGCTGCTGGCTTGGAAAATTATGCAGTATCTATTTCCATATCTAGAAACTTAATTGAAGGAGTCTGCTCCTTGGAATTCTTTATAATTCCAGGGCAAGTCCTAGCTGAACTATTTCTAGTAAGCACTGCCTGATGGAGCTGGTCTACTAGTGTTGCCAAAGTCTTTGAGCAGTACAGAAATTGTATCTTATTGGCTATAGAGTTAGGAGACAATGGGGATCATTTCACTTTCTTCTTGACTAAAATAAAAACATTGAGAGCTCAACAACACTTTTTTTCTTTGACATACGTTCTCATTTCTAGAAGCCAAGGACATAGTCTTCCTGTCATAATTTTCAATCAGATTCTACAGTATGCAAGAAATTCTCTGAATTATCTTCTTGGTAGAACAAGCTTGGATGCTAGATAAGCTCTAGAATGTTGGTCCACTTCCCAGTGCTTAAACATAGTTCTACAAATGATACCAAGAATGAGCAGTTCTACAAATGATGCTATGAAAGAGTCAGCCATGAATCCTGAAGACTTTGCTAGCTTATTCAGATATTCCCTCAGCTCTTCAGTGTCCAATGATACCTCAGCCGGGGAACATAGTACAGATGGCTTAACTATTACGGAGTTAGCTGCTATGGCCCTCATTCTCACAGCAATTACCTTGTATACCAGAAGACAGCTATAACTCCATAGTGCTACTTCCTGATACTATTTACATTATTCTCTATTTAGGATCCAGAGACAATCTTGAAAAGTTCCAGATATGATTACAGGGCAGGGATCAAAAATCCAAGATATTATCTAAATAGTAATAGTATTACAATCACAAGAGCTTGTATAGAGAGGTAATCTTCCTTTCTTTCATGGATGGAAACTATTAACATACAGCTATGATTTGCCTGAGTGGTCAATGTGATAAAAGCTAATTTAAGGCTTCAGATTACATTTGCCCAGGTCAGTCAGAATGCCCTATTTATGATCATGTATAGCCCTCTAAATGGCAATACTTCGGTAGAAACTCACTTTATCTCCAGAGTTTGTCTCTACTATTTAAAATAGTAGAATCAATAAAAGGAATTTACGTAACTTTTTCAGCGAGTCCTATTTTACAAAAACAATGAATTTCCATATTTGCTTATCCTAATATCCTATTTGCTTATCCTAACCTTAATAATTATTGTAACACTTTCCATGCATACCAAAAAGCATGCTCTTTGCTATGTCAAAGTGAGTAGGGTAGGAACACTATGCAACATAGTTATTGCTTGTCGTATTTTTCTTTTAGCTGATATAGTAAATACTGATTCTATCTCCCAGATTATTACTAAGTCCTCTGTGGACATTATTTTGTGATATGAATTCTGATTATTATAATAATACAAACACAAACTGATATTTTTCTCCTGGTATAGTGCAATATATACTAAATATTAAAAGTGGAACATTAAATACTGTATAAGATATTCAGATTTACTATAATAACTTGTTGTAACCCTTTCTAATATTTAGAAATAACTCAATCATTAGTATTTTTCTTCTCTCTCATTACCATTATTCTACATCATATTTTAAATCATTCAGATATATATTACATCATATTAAAAAAAATCTATCTTTCTACAGTTATACAATCATCACCATTTGAGAAAATCAGCCCCCAGAAATGCTTGAAATGAATGGGAAATCCCATGAACCTTAGCTAGAGAAAATACATCCTTAAAGTACTTATTAACTGCATGTAATCATAATCTGCTATTCCCATAATGTTTTAATAGCCATTGTAAAAGCATGTTGGATGGTGTATGACAACAGCAAATGCGTTTAGAAATTCAAATTGCAAATATAGTTGGCAAACAACAAATGTCTCTCTGGCTTTATGTAAACAGCACCATTACAGGATGGAGAAAAAATATTTTTATAGTTGGAAAAAAACATACAAAAGAGAAAGACTTGAAAATTCATTGTGCAGAATAAAGTAATCTAAACTTCAATTGTAGCTAATGTTCCGTTAGTAGGGTTGTCCTCTGATTCTTGTAAGTTTCTTGTACACTTAGCAACCACATCTGATAGCAAACTTCAAACTGAAAGGGTGGCTTTTGAAACATCTAAAGCTGCCTGATAGAATCCTTTTAAGTCAGGTTCAAAGTCTGCTTTAGAGATGAGATAGAGCACTACACCTGCATATTTATGGCATTTTGATGAGAAGAGCACAGCTTTTTCTCTCTTCTGCCATATAGTTCTGGCAGTTGTCAGCATTTCTTTTCTAGGAGATTACAAAGGATGCATACTTTCACTCTGCTCTGCAGAAGATTAACCCACTTTTGACTGGGTTAATTAAACTGACAGATGCAATGACTTTTACATTTTTCTGTATTACATGATGAAACAAAGACCTCACTCCCCCTGCTTCCCAACCCGACAGTGAGTTTGAGATGTATTTCCCTTTGAAAGAGAATGTTGCCTCCCAAGTTATACTGGTGTTGATGAAGTGGCCCATATGTGGGAAACAATCCTTTACTTCACTACTTTCTGATGGTTATGCAGTTCATAACTGTTAAACGCAATGGGTAGAGTCTATGGGAAGGGGAACAAGAATTCCACTCACTTGGCAAAAACATACCAGAAAAATTTCAACTGGAATCTTGAGAAGTTATCTCACTAAGACACTGATGGCTTCCCAAATAGATTACAGCAACACACAATACATCGGAATGTTTTTGAACAGCATCTGGAAACTGCAACTAAAGAAAAATGCAGTAGCGCGGGTGGTTACATGCACTCCTTTATCAGTGCATGTTATGCCCTTGCTCTACAAGCTGCACTACTTGCCAGTTTGCTTCTGAGATCAATTCAAGATCTTGGTAATGACCTATAAACTCATAGAAGACATGGATTGGGTTAGCTGAGGGACTGCGTCTCCTTGGTTACATCTACCCATCCCATGAGGTCCAGCAGAAGAGGCATATTATGGATTCCATATATTAAGGGGTGTCACCTGATGGGCCAAAGAAGAGATTCTTTTCTGACATGGTACCTGCCCTTTGGAACATCATTCACCCCAGGTATTAGATCGGCCCCGATTCTGCTGGCCTTTCAAAAGGCTCTGAGATCAGGGCTTTGCTATTGTGCTTGGGCATCTGGCTGTGGTATGGAGCTCATTAGATGACTGCATTGAATTGCAATTCTGCTGCTGATTATGTTTTTTATGGTTTTAATCTGGTTATATATGTTTTTGTTCTTTTATTTGTATTCTCTTCCTTGCTGTTCTTAACTGTGTGAACACGCAGAATCACTTAAGTAAAATGGGGAGGAGCTATTTAAATTAAATGAATGGGTGAAAGAAAGAATAAGCGGCACTCTATCCTTGAAGACCAGCTGTGGCATACAGTGAAAAACAGCTGTAATGAAAAGCAGCATAAACATTTGAATGCACAATCGCATCCATTTTTGTGTAAGATTTAACACACATGTTCTACTGTACTCTTTGGGATTTGAAACTTACATTTATAGTTCTGAATCCTGAGGAGATAATATCCATTTGTAGCAGCCCCAGTGAATGAAAAAAAATCCCAAATTATCTTCATGAGACAACTACATGGTACTTAAACATATATGAATTATTTAAACAATCACTTTGTGGTGAGATTTAGTGTTCTTTCTTGATATCTTCTCAGATTTTGGGCATTAGGACAATTGTTATGTATATGTAGGGTGTGGGTCTATACATATGTTGTATATAGTATGCTTTAGGTGTGTCATGTATGTGTATCACTTTGAGAGTGGGCAACTAAATTTCATTTTTGATGTGTGCCATTGTGCCCACAGTAAAAAATGACAAGATAAGATAAAGATTATCTTATCTTATTTTGATAATATAGTAAGATTCTGAGCAGTTAAAGGCAGACAGAGACTCTCAAACACCATGATTACTGGGTCACTGTTGTAACTGTGGAGTTGAGAATTGGAGCTTTGTGTTTTCAAACCAATTTATGTAAAGAGATTCAGAATTTCAGAAGGCTAAACCAAATGCTGTTATTAGCTTATCCCTGGAGTAATTCTAAAATTAACACTGCATAAGACAAGTACAAAGTTTTTCCCAGATATTGCTTGCTAGTCTTTGTGAAAAATTACATAGCCTGTTTACCTAACAGCAAATGAAGGACTGCTCGCCAAATAAACATCCGTGAAATGAACAGAGGAAGATGTAAGAGAAAAGAGAAATATTGGCTATTGACATAAATATTGACATATAGCCAAAGATACTGCTGCTAAACGTCATGGATACTTTTGAAGATTATCCTGAAGATCACTCATTAATTGTGAGAGGCTGCTTATTCTGTGAATGTAACCCTTGTACAGTGGTATCCACAGAATCTAATGCTTTAGTCAAGATATTTGAATGGACATTGCATTGTCACAATGCAAGGTCCATCCTTTTTGTACATGCATGCAACATTGCAACACAGGTACAATAAGGGTGGAGCTTGCCTCCTAATGGTAAAATGCTCATTTCATTATTCCATGCCCCCTAAAATCCTTGTAGATATATCTGCAGTCTGCGATTCCTAAACAGGACTTCCTTCCCCCTTGCCCTGCTCAGATAAAACCTTCTCTTATCTCACCTCTATATAGCATGTCCGTTTACTTTCTCTTTCTATCCCTCCTTAGGGCAGTCATATTTTCCTGTTAGTCCAAATCCATCTTGTTGTTCTTTTTGTTGTTGCTATTATTTCTACTTGAAAAAGAAAAGGGAGTGTATGTATAGCATACTCCTGCGCAGAGGAGTAATCTGTTTATGAGAAGAAATGGCTGCTACCTGCAACGGTTGTGTCAATAAATTTTATAAATGAAGTATCTTATTTTACAGGCAATTAAGTTTAATCAGCGCATTAATTGAATTAATGTAAATTTATTATTTTGTCCTAGCCCTGCCCTTTTTTAGAGAGTGGTTTCTAACAGATATTTATATCTGGCTATATAAGTTTATCACAGATACATCTATTAAAGGGGATCTGGTACAGTTAGAGCTGGCAACAGTACAACGAGAAAGGGAGGAAGCTGGGTAAAGTCCAGAATATTTGTCCACTATTGTAATATGTTTCTGTCTACTCTTCCGCTTTGAGATTTGTCATCTTAAATTCAGGATTGTTTTCCTTTCAGATAAAAAATGTACATGCATGGAAGAGAGTGAGAGAGCATATATTAATTACACTAACTAAATGCAGCTATTAAATGCAAAGATGTAACCAGGATGAAGCACTCTGTTCATGTTGTTGTTTAATAAAACCATTATTGCTGCACTTACTTTCTATCAAGTTCAACATAACTTCATGAGCGGAAAGTATTCTGTAGATGTTAGAAATATTTCATTAGAAACAAAGGTTACAATTAAGGCTTACCTTCACAAATTCTGTCCAATCGCTGTCTCTTGACTTTATGTTTGTCCACAAGTGCCATTGCGCTACTGTGTTTTAGTTTTGCACTACTTTCTGAATCAAAGGATAAAGCAATCCCACGAGAACTTATGGAAATTCACAGTAGTCCAAGTGCATAACGTCACTTTGAATCCTGAAACAAGAACAGAGTTGTACATTGTTGGCCCTTGGTAAAACAATAATCTACACTGAAAATGTCTCCAGGTGCTACTTCTGTTTATGTGATGTATCTTCAGTGCTTTTAGCCCCTGAGCTACATAACTAGAAATTCAGTTGATTGGGACTTTTGGTGCCTTCATGTGATTTTGCATAATTACTACCCATACATACCCATATAATCTCAAAATATGATCTGTGACTCTCTCTGTGTGGTTTGGGATTTTGTGTATCTAAAAGATGGGATTTGGATGCACCTCATTAATGCTTGGCTAGTGTCCTACACTGCTCATCATCCAATGAAGGTATAATGCTAACAAATATATTTGTTTTACAAAATACATTGCCACAGGGATAGAGAGAAATGAATCAAGAACCCCACATATGCACATACATATTCCATGAGCCATCTAGTCAGTATTGAACCATACAAAGTTCAAAGAGGTAGAGAACTTAACTTTTTGAAAGAAGCAGAATTACTGTAACGGTTACATCTTCCTAAACATATAAAGGGTTTGACTTCTCTCATGAAAGATGTCAGTTGAAAAACCATACAACTGAACACATGTCCTGAACTCCTGAATATTAAAAGAGACACAATAAGTCTTGCTTATTATTCATAGCATCTAGATAACCTATCAAATATATGCACTTTTGCTAGCAAAATACACACTTGTTTGTAGGATCATTTTTATAATGAAGTCTTATTTGCTTCTACTGAGACTTGTGGCTGTGACTTACACAGTTCACCTATAATTGGCTGTATGTAACTGCAGATGGCAGCATGTAGATGATATTGTCTAGGATTTGAAGCTGTATAGTGTTGGACCTGGTTAAAGCATGGATGGGAAACTGCAGACACTAGGCATGTTGGCTACACAAAGCAGTATTTCTTTTTTAAAAAAACCTTAAGTAATGGCAGATCTCTTCTCTACTGGTGACAAGAATGCTCAATAAACATAGTAATCACATCACCTCCTTGGACAGCAAAGGTGACTAACAAGCAAGTACTGGAGTGCATAACACCAGGCATGTTGCTAGAAGGCAAAATCACAAAACTGCATCTCACTTACTTTGACCATGTCATGCAGGGGAATTCACTTGAGAAACCAATTATATTTGGAAGAGTTAGCAGTAAAACAGAATAACAGAGTTGGAAGGGACCTTAGAGGTCTTTTAGTCCAACCCCATGCTCAAATCAGAAACCCTATAACAGACAAAAAAGGAAACCAGGCCATCAAAGAACACTATCAAGCTGCCACCAGCCACAGCACAGAAAAACATTAGAGAGACCTGGCCCGTAGAATTGCCAGAGTCAGACTTGACTGAACGGATATCATCATCATCATCATCACCACCACCACCATCATCATCATCAATGAAGTCACCAGCTTTGAAAATTTTTAACCACATTCCATGTTACATAGTTAAAATTACTAGCTATACTCATGGGTGTGAAACTAAATAATTTTTATAGCCTTGATCAAGTATTAGAACACTGGATGTGTTTTCCCACTTAATAATTAATTAGCTGATATTAGGGGGCTTTTTTGACAGGAGTGGTAATGGAAATGGGAAGGGTTATACTAGTCAAGTTGGAAAACTTAAAACAACAGACAAAAAAAAGCCCTTGTACCAACATCAGATTTCAAGCAATCCTATATCAAACACATTAACATTTCACCAGGTAAAGCAATCTTACCTGTGATTCAGTGAAAACACATACCTTCCAAGATGAGAAAGTAGTAGCAAGAGAAATGTGACCTAGAATATTGTGTGTACTTCTATACTTAATACTGTACCTGGTCAATGAATTAGATATTTATATTACAAAAGTATGTAGGGTTTTATAATGAATACTTGCAAAAAGACTTGCAAGTTGTTATTTTGCTGAAATAGTCTCTTCCCTAATTTCAGCTCCACTGGAGAGAAAGAAAAAAAAATGTTATCACCAAAATCAAAAATTCTTTAAGCTCAGACCTGAAAGGGTTTTTAAAAAGGTTTTTAGAAAACAAATGCCTGGTTCTAGTTTATAATGCTGAAAAGCAATTTACAGAGCATTCCTTACAATAACAACAACAATAAAGTTGGAAGGGACCTTGGAGGTCATCTAGTCCAACCCCTTGCTCAGGCAGGAAATCCTACACCATTTCAGACAAATGGCTGTCCAGTCTCTTCTTAAAAACTTCCAGAGTTGGACCATTCACAGCTTCTAGAGGCAGGTTGTTCTAACAGTCAGGAAATTTCTCCTTAATTCTAGGTTGCTTCTCTCTTTGGTTAGTTTCCATACGTTGCTTCTTGTCCTGCCTTCAGGTGCTTTGGAGAATAGCTTGACTCCCTCTTCTTTGTGGCAGCCCCTGAGATATTGGAACACTGGTATCATGTCACCCCTCGCCCTTCTCTTTATTAAACTACACATATCCAATTCCCGCAACTGTTCCTTATATGTTTTAGCCTCCAGTCCCCTGATCATCTTTGTTGCTCTTCTCTATATTCTCTTCTAGAGCCTCAACATCTTTCTTACATCGTGGTGACAAGATGCACTACTTGCATCTTGTTCTTCATCACCTTCTGTAATGGTACGTAAGGAATGGCCTTGGGAAACGAGAAGAAATGCTGCCAAGGCGGCATTCAGATAAGAGACAGCATAACCCACAGCTGTATAAGGGTGGTTCAGGAGGGAGTCTTCCTAAATTCTCAGGCTATGAAATTGATGGCAGGAGAACTGTACTTTCAGACTTGTAAGATTCTCTTAATCTAGCTTTACAATAAAGTAGACTTGGCTTATCTGGTCATGTTTCTTATCTAGTCTATCTGGTAAGACTGACCTCAATCTTGCAAGTCTGAAAATATAATTCTCATGCTGTCACCTTTAGAGCCCGATAACCTAGGCAAAGTCTCTCCTGAGCCTCTTGGTCTACCCACTCTGCAGCTGTGGGCTATGTTGTCTCTCTTCTGATCTGAATGACCTATCTTCCAAGGTCATTCCCACATATGTAACACCACCTAAATGCTTGGCAAACGTCCCTTATTTTAATGTCACCAACATTTGTAATTCACAAATCAATTGATAGCAAACTTAATTTCTTAGCAAAGACCCCGAGTCCAAACATTAGGGTTAAAGATAACCACAAGGTATTAAAAAGTAACCATGGAAGAAAGTATACATCCTTACAAGATATCATGTACATATTAAGAGAGTTCCACAATCCAACGTGAACTAAGCATGGTTAACAGGCATCAAATATTATCTGCGGATTAAAAAGAACTAAATGTTGGAAGAGAAGAAACACTTGTACAATATTACACTAAAACTATTCTACATACAAATTAAAAACAAAAAACATGATGCAATTGTACTGTATGTGGCATTGGCTTATGTCTATTGGAAGTTAAAAAGAAAAAAAAAAGGAAAACGTGATCTCCTTTCCTGATTTAAAAAGTAAGCTAGACGAGGTATGGTGTCTTGTGTTCTACACTGTAAATAAATCAACTAATATTGTTAAATAAACAATTCCATTGCATATTTGATGGGAAGACTACTGCAAAGCTCTCTACATGGGGCTGCCCTTGAGGACCACCCGGAGGCTTCAACTGGTGCAGAATGCGGCCACGCGAGTTGTGATGGGGGCCTCACGATACTCCCATGTAACACCTCTACTCAGTGAGCTGCATTGGCTTCCGGTTGCCCTTCGGGTGAGATTCAAGGTGCTGGTGATGACCTATAAAGCCCTAAATGGCTTGGGTCCAGGATATTTGAGGGAACACCTCCTGCCAGTATCAAACTCCCTTCGTCCAGTGCGCTCACACAGGGAGGGTCTTCTCAGGGTGCCGCCGGTAAAAGATTGCCGGCAGATAACACCCAGGGGGAGGGCCTTCTCTGTGGGTGCGCCTGCCCTCTGGAACCAGCTGCCCGTGGAGCTTAGGACCGCCCCTGACCTTCGTTCATTCCGCCGGGACCTGAAGACCTGGGTCTTTGAGCTCTCCGGCCCAGACTGAAAATTTTTAACTGAGGTTTTTAGTTAAGGGATAATTTAATCTTTTTTAATTGTTTTTTTAACTTTTGTACTTTGTACTGTTTGATTTTAAATACCCTGTAAACCGCCCTGAGTCCTTCGGGAAAGGGCGGTATATAAATTTAAAAAAATTAAAAAAATTAAAATGTTAGCAGGGACTGTGTTTTTTTTGTGACTGGGATCAATATGTATTGGCTTTTTCAGAATAGTATTGCTTGCTCTCTTTTACAATGAAAGCAAGAAGGCTTAGAAATGCTATGAAGGACAGAATAGAATCATTGTGTTTTTCAGAAGTTGAAAAGCACACTCCCTAGCAGCTACAATCTTTGTTGTTTTCTTTAGCACAGCCTCTCAAAAGAAGGAAAAATAACTTCAGTCTTCCAGAAACTATATACTATTAATAGTTAACAAATGCAATGTGTTGCCATTTATGGGAGGGGAGGGATCTATTACGAATCTATTGCTTACCAGGATTACAATTTCATGGAGAATACTGTTATTATTATAGATGGTTATCAATTATGCATCACATTGACAGTATAAAAAGAACAAGAGCTGAATTCTGACTGAAAGGAGATGGGCAATTTCCTGGTACTAAATGGCCAATTTCCCAGCATTAGGACGGGCAGCATAATCACAGAGATTTATAGTAATAATTAATTGATTTTTCACTCAAAATGTGAAGATTCTAAAAGCATGATTCCCATTCTCATTAATAATTAATCTCACATTTTAAAAGTACAAAACCCTTTGTATTCTAGGCAATGAAGCTTTTAAAAAAAGGAGAGCTCATGATATTACTGGTCACAAAATGGGAAGGGATCCCCTTGCATTTATAGCAAATGAGGAAGGTATGTAAATAAATGTAAAGAATCTTCTGTTATCAACTCTTCTCCCAAAAAGGCCTGCAGGGAGAGGCCAAAAATAAAAATGGCAGCCATAAGCGCATAAAACGCCATTCTTTTCAATGTGCATGGTGTCCGTTACATGCATAAAAATGGAGCAAGTGCCATCTTAACTTCTTTGATCTCACCCACATACAGCCCACTATCTCCCAATGGTGCCCCTATCTAAACATGATTTAAAACATTTTTTTTATCTATCCTGAAAAAGAAAAAAAGTTTCAATCTTCTTCTCTGTGACATCCTGTATTTTAAGAATTCTCTCAAGTCATCAGTCATTCTCTCTCAGACTCTGCTAACCAAATTATCTATATCCAGAATTGGATACAGCACTCAAAGTGGGATCACCTAATTGTCATACCATCCACCCCATCCTTAACTAACTTAAAAATTAGAGGGTCATCAAATGCTTTGTTGAAATCAGTAGCAAATGATCTATAATCTCTCCTCCAATAATCTAGCATGTCATCGATGCTCAAGGAATTCTCAAAGGTAATACCATATATAAAGTTTAGTCAGCAACAGTTATTTAGTACTCTGGGATGCAATTTATCGAGATGTGCCACATTTTATCACTTAGTTTTAATCTTTGTAAAGCTTCAGTATTTACTGTTTTGACAGTATAATGAAATATCAGCCTAATACTTCTATCGTATAATACTTAGTCTTTTGAGTTTGTATTTTTCTTTTGATATAGCATGCTCACATATACAGCCTGCTATATAGCATGCTGTTTTCATGACACATGAAAACATATGATACATGAAAACACACACACATTTTCCAGGGTAACATTAAAAATAGAAGCATTCATTCTTGGTCTTTTACAATTACAACAATTGGTACGACAACTCAACATTAATTTAGTCTATCATCATACTTAGTGAGACCAGATTCGTGCCGAAGGAAATCTCAAGAAAACATTCAAGGAGATATAAAATATATAAAAATATTCATTGCATCATTGAACATTTAAAAATTAAATAAAAACATGCCTGATATTTATACAAAGATAATTTACAATCTAATAACAATTCCAATGACGGACTAAATCTTTTGTGGGGGTGGGGAGAGATACTTTTTGTCTCAAAACAATCAAACATAAAGCAGAATATTACAAAAACCATGAACCTCCAAAAGAATTTAATAAAAAGGTAGCATCAGTAATATATATTCCTATTAAGAAAAGACATTAGAACAATGGAACTACAACTTTCATTGGCTATGAATCATCTTGAATTTTATAAGCTAATATCAAGGCTTATGAAAGATTATGATGAATTTGCCCTAACTGAGTTGCAGGTATTCAGGCCAGTTTTTTAAAGAAACTTAACCATTAGCTATTCCACTTAACACATAGCATCTGCATCCTGCAGCAGCCGTAACTTATGAACCATCTTCAAGTGTAGAACTACATCTGTTTGACAGGTCCATGATTAGACCGTGCAATAATGAACATGTGATTTAAAGCCTGCTAAAAATGGAGCACGCTCATAAACATATGCTATATTTTTTTTTAAAAAAAACATCAAGTAAGCAGCATAAACAAGATACAGACACATAACACTTCATCTAAGAGATTTTTACATTAAATACCGATCTGAAAATAACTGGACGTTTAGTAAATGTACTAAATACAATTAAAAGCACAGAGAGAAATCAGAATGGACATGCAGTTTCAGCACAAGTATTTGAGTGTGAAGAAGGATACACATGGGAGGAAAACTGTAATTCTTCTGTCTTCGGCAAGATTAAGAAACAAATGAAGTGATTTACATACAGTAATTGCATATCCTTGCTAGTCTCCAGCAGTGTCTTTCAAAATGTAAATTTTCTGAAAGTGCTCGGACATTACCCTAGATATTTATTTATTTATTTATTTGACAGAAAAATTACTTAATCATGACAATATAAAAAGAAGTTTAAAAAACTCACCGCTAAAATCTATTTCAACTGCTTCTTAGACATGTATGTTAACCATCTATTGGCCATTACAGAAAACAAAGAACAAGTAAAAGGATAATAGATTGAAGAGCAAAAAAGTCATTCTACCAACACATAACATCTCGATAACATCTGTTCTTTGTAAATACACTTGTAATTCTAAAGAAGAGGGACCCATATGTTGTTCAAACTCTAAACTGTTCCAATTGTATTCATGGCAACACCCCCTCCCCCATCATTATCACTGTTTTAACAGTTTCTGTCTTTCTTGTGGGTGTTTAGTTGCTTAGACTTTGTGGTTGGAGTACTGTAGCATATCTAAATAAGTAAGACAATAAATAAATAAAACATCAGTGTTTTAAATTACTTTTGGCCATTAATTTCAACAACTCTAGGCTTTGTGCCTACCATGGATGAAAGAACAAAGACATTTTAAATTGAGGTTCAGAAGAAGCACTAGAACCATTTACACACTCTTTGTATTTACCCAAAACATTCATCAAATTTTATACAGGTATGCCCTGTTTTTGTTCAAAAGCATACATTGTTAAACCACCCCCAACATAATGTAGGCAATTAACATACCCTCTGTCAGGGGTTATGGAATGCACTTAAACTATCTTCAAAAAATTGAAATTAAATAGAAATTAATGCACCATAGGATGTCACAGAATCTGCTTGAATGATTTGATGAACATTTACTGATTAATTTTGCTTTCTTATTTTTAGCTTGTTTGTTCTCTTGTAGATCCATAGAGGGTTCACCCCCCCCCCCCCGTTTAGATTATACCTTTTATTGAAACAGCCTTGGTTGCTATATTGCATTTTAACTTGTCTTTCTGTAGAATTTCTCTTAATGAAGCTTTTTGTCCATATTTACAAAATATATATTTTCCTTTACCTATCAAATATTCTAGGGAACAACCATATTGCCTCCCACTCCATCCTAATAACTTTATTTTGTAAGGCAGTTTTGAATACATGCATGTAGTAGGACCGATGAGGCAGTGAATCACATGTTCTATTTCAGTACAGGATGAGTTTTCTTAGTTGAAGGAGTCCCAGAAGGTTAATAAGAGTGATTAAGAAAGTGGTACGGTTAACGGAGTAGTCTAGAAAGTGGTAAAAAAAGAAAGTGGTACAAGATTGACAGAGCACAGCAAATTCAACTCTGGGAGGCAGACAATAGTCCCAGTAATACTTTACAAATGCATACATCAGAAAGAAATGTTAGAAAGATAAATATTTTATGATGTGGGGCTAACACATGAATGATTAGACTAATAGCTAATTAGGAAGAGAATAAGTAACCGGTTCCAAGGATCAATTTACTCTCCAAGGGAGCTGCTAATTTCCTTCTACTCGGTTGCTTGGTAAGGAACTAAATTGCCACAAAGCATTGGAATACTTGAATATTGGTACACAAACAGCAAAATGGGTATGAGTGTTATTCATTTCTTACCTGAAGCAAATCCTTTTACTGATACAACTATTTCATAAATCTATTGCTGTTTATTCCTACATAATATGCTTGATTTTTGTGGTTATATACTGTGTTTTAATAAAAAGATGACAGACATTACTTTCTGATCTACAAATTATTTTCTGCCAAGGACCCAGAGCTGGTTGACACTGTACTTTAAAAATCAAAATATGTCCTGCATCTGATTCACATCAAGAAATTTTCAGATAGAGAACAAGAAAAAAGTACAGTATGTACACAATAACTCACATTTGGCATAATTGCACACATATGTCATTTTTACTTCCTGTGGTCTCAGATTTATATCTGAGTTCTGAAAATTCATAAGATTTTAAAAATGGTTTATTCTGAGTTTTGGAATAGCTGGGAGGTGAAGCTGATGAAGTGATTCTGGAATTTGACATGCCTTCTCATCTTAAAAACTAGTGCTATGGAATTAAAAATGTACAAAGGGAAATACCTAAGAAGGTATTGTTGATTCTTCCAGAAAACCTATAGCTCTCCAAGTTTAATACATTTCAAAAATTTAAGGAAGTATATATGTCTCTCTGAAATAATAATTTGGTGCTTAACAAACTGAAATGTTATTCTTAATCTTGCAAGGTTAAGAATTATATCAAGCCAATATGAACACAATCAAAAGATGTAAAAAACATAACTGTCCAAATTTTCCTCTGCTCAGATACCAGTTTTTAAATATAACAACACAAACTGAAAATTTATTTCAAATCATCCATTTGAGTAAAAAATTCAAAGCTGAATGAAAATGGATGAGTTTTCTTAAAAAGACAAACAGCGGAATAAAGAAGTAATAGTGTGAATGTGTTAATATGACAAGATTATCTCAACTGGGTTTTCTTTTAGGGTTTCTTTTAGACTTGATGAAAAAAAGTGAAAACAGGGAACAAAGAGTGTAAACAATTTATGAAAAGTCTTCAGCCACAGGAACAAAGGAGAGAATAATTACTACTATTCTCCAATTCCATTATTTCCCAGGAACATTTGGAGAACTCTAACATCATATAATGTCTCAATCTTTATAAGTACATTCAACTGGAAAATGTAGACTCACAATCAATATGGACAAATAACCTCTCAGTTACCCATTGGAAAGGGGAGGCACAAAAACTGATCTGGATGGAATAAAAGGGTACTTACACATTTGGCACAGAATGAAAACAACTCTGTGGATTAACACAGCTTCTACTTTCACCCAAATAATAAACACATATGACACAATTTATATGTGTATATGAGATTAAACCAGGATTTTCCAATACAATAACCAAGAACTATTTGCCCTGCCAGTAAGATTGAAGGCAGCAATCTAGCATTACTCAAAAATTCAATTCTCTGTCTTCAGATAAGGAAACACAGGCATTGATAAGAACTAACAGACAAAATGAAATAAGTAAACAATCATCTAAAAAAAGTTCTAAGGATATGTGAACTTGCATAGCCAGGAAAGTAAAAGATACTCTATAGAACTGTACCATTACATAAAAATCATTGTTGCAAGATATCATCAAGTCTAAAGAATTCAAAGTAAGGCCAGTCATTTCAATGGATTATGAGAACAATTACAGTAGTTCTATGAACGAGAGAGTAAACAAAGAAGAAATTATCTATGCAATACCAGTCTTCAAACTACATGCTACCAGAATAAGTCAACATTTGGAAACATTTACAGGTAGTCCTCAAGTTACAACAATCGAGCCCAAAATTTATGTTGCTAAGTGAAACATTTGTTAAGCGAGTTTTGTCCCATTTTACGACCCTTCTTGCCACAGGTGTTAAGTGAATCACTGTAACTGTTAAGTTAGTAACATGGTTGTAAAAGTAAATCCTTTTCCCCATTGACTTTGTTTGTCAGAAAGATACAAAAGGTGATCACATGACCCCAGGACATTGCAACCATCATAAATATGAACCAGTTGCCAACTATCTAAATGTAAATCACATGATCATGGGAATGCTGCAATGGTCGTAAGTGTGAAAAATGGTCACAAATCACTTTTTCCAGTGCTGTTGTAACTTTGAATAGTCACTAAATGAACTGTTCTTAAGTTGAGGACTATCTGTACAATGCTCTTTAATCCTGTGGTATTGAAAAATGAAAATGAAAAATGAAATTGAATTCACAGAAATCAAGATTTTTTTTTCTTTTTACATTTATATTCTCTTTTTATATTCCTACTGTTACTATATTCCTTTAGTAATATTTTTTTTTTACTAAGATACACAAAGTATGACCCATAAATACATTTTTGAGTTCCTTTTTCAGGAACAGTAGCATTAAAAAATGACTGATTTTATGAAGATCTGTAATGTTGAATGGATTGAGTATAATGGTCGAAAAGAAATAAACTACAATATAAATAACTGCCCCCTTCATGGATTACTGCCTTGTCGTGGCGAAGGGGCTTGCGTAATTCAATGAAGCTAGGAGCTATGCCGTGCAGGGCCACCCAAGACGGAAAGGTCATAGCAGAGAGTTCTGACAAAACGTGATCCACTGGAGAAGGAAATGGCAACCCACTCCAGTATCTTTGCCATGAAAACCCTATGGACAGTACCAAAAGGCAAAACGATATGATGCTGTAAGATGAGCCCCTCAGGTCGGAAGGCGTCCAATATGCTACTGGGGAAGAGCAGAGGGCTAGTACTAGTAGCGCCAGAAAGAATGAAGCGACTGGGCCAAAGCCGAAAGGACGCTCAGCTGTGGATGTGTCTGGTGGTGAAAGGAAAGTCCAATGCTTAAAGATTTTTTCTCCACAGGAACCTGGAATGTAAGATCCATGAATCAAGGAAAGCTGGACGTGGTCAAACAAGAGATGACAAGACTGAACATCGACATCTTAAGTATCAGCGAACTAAAATGGACAGGAATGGGTGAATTTAATTCAGATGACCATCAGGTAAACTACTGCGGGCAAGAATCCCTCAGAAGAAATGGAGTAGCCTTCATAGTCAATAAAAGAGTAGGAAAAGCAATACTGGGATACAATCCTCAAAATGACAGAATGATCTCAGTTCGAATCCAAGGCAAACCATTCAATATCACAGTAGTCCAAGTCCCTTGGACTGCAAGGCGATCAAACCGGTCAGTCCTAGAGGAGATCAACCCTGACTGCTCTTTAGAAGGCCAGATTATGAAGCTAAAACTCAAATACTTTGGCCACCTAATGAGAAGGAAGGACTCATTGGAGAAGAGCCTCATGCTGGGAAAGATTGAGGGCAAGAGAAGAAGGGGACGACAGAGAATGAGGTGGCTGGATGGAGTCACTGAAGCAGTAGGCGTGAGCTTAAATGGACTCCAGAAGATGGTAGAGGACAGGAAGGCCTGGAGGAACGTTGTCCATAGGGTCGTGACGGGTCGGACACGACTTCGCAGCTAACAACAACAACAATAAATAACTGCATTATAACTGAGTTTAGTACATCTTATTTTCAGATAAAACGCTCTAGGTAGCATTCTTGAAATATCTGCAAATAGGGACTAGTTAATGCAAGTGAAAGGTGGTCAACACAAATATAATTTACCAAGCCCAACTAAGGTAAAGGTAAAGGTTCCCCCGCACATGCGTGCTAGTCGTTTCCAACTCTAGGGGCCGGTGCTCATCTCTGTTTCAAAGCCGAAGAGCCAGCGCTTGTTCGAGGACGTCTCTGTGGTCATGTGGCCTGCATGACTAGACACCAAAGGCACACTGAATGCTGTTACCTTCCCACCGTAGTGGTCCCTATTTTTCTACTTGCATTTTTACGTGCTTTCGAACTGCTAGGTTGGCAGAAGCTGGGACGAGTAACAGGTGCTCACTCTGTTACGCGGCACTCGGGATTCGACCCGCCAAACTGCCGACCTTCTGATCAACAAGCTCAACGTCCTAACCCACTGAGCCACCGCGTCCCCAACTAAACCCATAGGTTATATGGCACGTTATCTTGATAAATTTACCATTTTGATACTCTTGACAGATTTATGAATGCAGGGAAAATCTCAATCCAAACTCAAGCCAAAATATAGTGAGCTGCTTTTATCTCAGTTTATCTCAGTTTCTGTCAGCCTAGTCCAGGGGTAGGCAACCTTGGCTCTTTTATGACTCATGGACTTCAACTCCCAGAATTCCTGAGTCAGCATAGCCAAGAGCCGAGGTTGCCTACCCCTGGACTAGTCTAATATTTTTTCCTGAGAGGTTTCAAACTTTTAGGGTATTTTGGGATTTAAGATTAAGCAGTAATAAGTAGTGATTGGTACATACGGTTCAGCTTGATTTTAGCATAGCTTTCCTGTTTATAAAATTTGTTGGGATAATTTTCAAAACCTTGCCTGATTTCCAACTCTTCTCTCACAGCTTATAATATTCATGCAGATGTGCATTTGATATCATGTACAGACCTATAATTTATTTAAATTTGCTTTCATCTTCCTCCATCTCCATAGCAGAAGCATTGGCAGAAACCATCGTGGAAAGTCTAGGTTCTTTCCAGTGAATATGCTTAAGCAGCAGAAATACTGTGTTTTATTACAGCCAATGATCCAAAATAACATTTAAATCAATAATAAAACAAAGGAAGACCACAAAGAAGTAGAAATAAAACTAAAACAAAGTAGTCGACTTTTAACGAATTCTGAAATATAGAAATAGAAATATGCAACAGTTCAAGGAACTGTACCATGTTGGGTAAATATTAAGAAATAAATATGAAAGTGATCCTGAATCACCTGGTATTTCATGGAGGAATATACTGTAATACAAAGATAAGGTTCTAGAATAAGACTGGAAGCATAAAACTGTTTCACAAAAGTTGTTTCAAAGCAACAAAACCACAAAAAGGAAGCTGGGAGGAACCGAAGGAGATAAGATCCCAACCAAACCATGGACTGCACAAATTAGTTCCAAGGTAACAGACAAGAAATTTATTTAAAATGCTGTAAAGAATTAATTAAAGAAAGAAGCCTATGCAACAGCTCTTTTGAGGTGGTGTTAGGAAAACAGCATTCATTATAGCCAGGATTGTGAAAAACTTTCAGCAGTTAATGCATGAACACTGTTCGCATGTGAACAGTACAGTATGCAACAAAACAAAACTAGATTGGAGTTTTTACACAAAATGAATAAAACATCCACTACATATTTATCCTGAAATTCTTTGTTGCTCAACATATGTTCTTTAAGACTATATTTAGCCATGTGCCAGCACTTATCATGAACGACTGGGATTGCCTCAAGGGACAAACAACTCTGCAATAGAAAAAGGCTAAGGAACCAGAAGTGCACCATGGCAGGAAGCGACTCTCTCATTAGAGGGCTTTTTCATTACAATCAAGATATGCATGCCACTTCATTCTCAGGTAGGCTTTTGGCTCAGGAAGAGTGGTCAAACCTAAGACCTGGTGCAGGAGGGGAAAAACAAGGCAATTTTTCAATAATTCTCAGCTGAGAATAAACTGCAAGGAACTTCCCTCTGAGCCTTGGGAATCACAACAATTAGTTTTCATTTTTCACAGAGGAGGTCACGGAATAACAAAGAGATTGCAAAAAGCTGCGGCTAGAATGATGGGGGAAGTAATATTGTTAGAATCAAAGATAAAAACTACAAGGGAGAAAAGAGTAGTAAGTCTGTTCCTGCACTCTGCTGGAGGAAGCAAAAATGCTAAAGGTTAAACATCAAGTAGTGTGTTTTAATAATAACCATGCTTCCTCTTGGCTGGAAATAAAAACCTGTTCTTTTTACTGAACTACAACATAGAGATGAACAAAATCTTGGAAGGTTCTTTGACACAAGGTCACAGCTGAAACACACAAGTGAATAAAACATCCTACAGACTATGGCATTTAAGTTGGAACATCTGTTTTCAAATTAAAAGTACAAGCTGCCAATCCAGATGACAACTAAAACACCATCAAAAAGCTACAGAGCATTGCAACCGGATGGCCCCTGGCTTAAAACCTTTAACGTTGCCCTAGATGTCATACACTGGTTAATCTCTTACAAATAATAATAAAACCTAAGCACGTTGTGATATTTACACAACAACACAGGAAGCAAAAATATTGGTCATTTTAGAAAAAACTGCATGTTTTTATCTCTTATTGGTGAGGACAGACTTATTATCACCAGGCTTTAAGGAGAAAAGGAAGGAAGAAATAAGGAACTATACAAAATCTCAACTTTGAAAGATTGAATTTAGTTGGTCCTTTATGGATAAATTATTCTACCTAGTTTGGAAGCCTAATGTAAATCAATCCATCCTAAAAAATAAAATGCCTAGGAAATGTTATCAAGGGTTTTTCCATTAAACAATGCCACTATCAAGGTCATTTAAAGCACCTAGAGAAATAGCGTAAAAGATCCAATGAATCCATATTACATTATTGTTAGTCCTTTGAGGTAAGTTAGGTCAGAAAAGACGCTTCAAGAATGATCGGAATTTTACTCTATTGAGATAGTCACAGAATTCTGAATGCTTGTTTTTCCCCCACTTCCTTCTCTATTATAACCCAGAAAATGAAAAGACATAGAGAGTTTTAGTTTCTTTCTAGTGTTTTCTTTATTTCCTGGGCTCACCTGTTTTTGTAACTGTTGCCACACAATTTCCACTCTCCACAGCAATTAAAATGTCATAATTCATGAGCTGAGTGTTAGCTGTACCAATAAATTATACAGAAACATTCAACATGACCCTCGCAAAATGTTTAAAGCCACAGAAAGCTCAGCTGGGATTTTTAATCATCAACAAAGAGGGGGCAGGATGCAACAATGGATCATACTGGGAAAACTCATAAAAATTATTGGTTTTGGGGCAAGGCGTATGCATAAAAATCAAGCTAGGGCAGGGGTGGAGCTGCCCCACGCACCTTGCATCTGCTTTCCTTAGTACCGCTGTAGCCAGACCTCCCACGCCCCAACACCTGTCGTGTTGCTGTCTGAGTTATTCTGTGGCCGCCTGCGGCCACATACATGGTGTACTGCGCCGCTGCGGCCACTTACAACAGGAGGCCAGGAGGACCGTTGTGAGCAGCAGCGGCGGCGTGAGTGGCACGATGCCTTGCGCTGCCTCTTGCAGCAAGCAGTGGCGCGATGTGCCACGTGGCATGAAGCCACAAGTGACTGCAGAAGAACTCAGGCTGCGGCATGACAGGAGTCAGGGCATGGGAGGCCTGGCTGTGGCGGTCTTAATGTAAGCGGGTAAGGCATCTTCCAGAAATAAGACCTGGTGACTCTTTTGGAGGAAAAAATATATATAAGACTTGGTCTTATTTTCAGGGAAACATGGTAGATAGTCCACAAATTACAAACAACACTCTTGAGTATCTCAGAAGCTGAGAATGCTGCTGGTCCATACAATGTAGCCACATAGATTGCCAATTATATTGCCTCTGATATCTATCTATCTATCTATCTATCTATCTATCTATCTATCTATCTATCTATCTATCTATCTATCACACACAGTGTGTTAAAAAAATCATCACTACCATCATCATGTCATCAACAATCAGCTGATCCAAAATCAATATCTGCTACCTTCCAATTTTTCTAAAACACCATCTTCTTTCCTGATTTTAAAGTTGGGTTTCTCTGAAAAGTCAACATGAGAAAAAGGGGCAAATCTTTTTATTAGCCATTCCATTCTATAACTTTCTAAGTGATTTGTTTCCAGAGATATTAAGAGTTTTAATATGTTTAAATCCTAATAGTATCTATCAAAACAAAGGTGTCATATACTGTATGTGTATTCCAAAGATGTCCAAACTGAAAAATTAATGCCAAATGTTGGGTTCTAATACTGTCCTCATCCGACAATAGATAAGCATGATGATATAGCTCCAGATATGGAAAAGGAAATCCTGCTTCACTGACTGGTAACTGCATTTTCTGTAAAGATATTCTTGCAATCAAAAGAGCCCCATAAAAATGTTCCAAACCAAAGAAATATTTTCTGAAAATATTTTCAAGATATATTAACTGGAATTCCTGTCAGAATATAAATTGATCTGGGGATAATGCTCATTTTGAGAGCCTTCACTTTTCCCCAAAATGTGAGGTTTATTGATTCCCACTTATCGATACCTGAAGAAACCTCTCTATATGTTCTATTTATGTTTCATGCTACTAACTGAATTCTATCTTTTGGTATACATATATCTAAATATTTAATGGTTTCAGTACAAATATGGAATTGATATTTCTTAAATGGATAAGTAACCGATTGCATCAATTACAATTTAGACCAGCTAATGGAATATCCTGCTATTCTGCTAAAGGAATCTATCACTACATCCACACTGGAATAGAAATATGAGGTTTAGAAATAAACAAAAGAATCATATCTGAAAATAAACACAATCTGTGTTCAACTAAGTAATATATGTGATTTTTCACTTAGTTTAATGACCAAAGGAGAAGTGAGGTTGTAAGTCTATCAGTCAGGTGATTTTCCACCTAGTGACCATGGTATTTAGGGACCGAGTATTTTTTTTTTTAAAAAAGTGGGTAGTTCCTACTAGTTCTGATGGCTTTTTTATTTACTTTTCTACAGGCCATTATAACCAATAACTGTTTGTCTTTCATTAAACGTCTCGAAAGTGTCTTTCGTTAAACGTTTTGAAAGCCAAAATCTCTCTCTTGAACAGGTACCAAGCCCCCTTTTGCTTCAAGTTTGAAAGTCTTTTCTGCAAAAGTTTCCTGGAGCCTTAGGAAATGCCATTAGGTAAAAATAATCACATTTTTCAACCTGAGTCATGTGCCTCTTTGACCATTAGAGGGCATTTAATACTGTAGTGTGGGTGGACTATTCAGCTTACAGGAGAAAGGGGAAAGGGAATCCGTCAGTCCTCAACATTCCATATGCTATGCATTTAAAAAAAACAACAGAAGGGTAGAAGAACAAGGACAAGAGGAAATAGCCATTAGATATAAAAAGATTCCAGCAAAATGCCTGTAAGGCAGCACAACAATGTTCCAAATGGCTATCTTCCCAACCTCCAAATGCTATAAAGCCCATTCATTGTTAATCTCAAAAACAGCACATTACATTTTTAATTTTTCAAAAATGATTAACCGTGGAAAAACTGTAAACAATGTCATGGCACTATTATCTGTTTCCTGAAATGAAGGTCAGAGCTCTTTTATCGCACTTTCAGTGATGAGGAAAGGAAAGCTGAACTTTCGAACTGTCAAAAAGATAAGCCATGGCCACTTACATTCAGACAGTTCTCTCTCATTATTAATGTATACCAAACACAGAGTCAATTTGTCTTAAGATGCAGCTGGAAAGGACTAAAGGCACATCTATTCACTTCCCTAGGTATGAAATGGTTTACAGGATAATATCTCCTGTTGAAGGAAAGAGTGCATTTGTCTCTTTCTCTCTCCCGTTTATACAGTATACACAGACATGGCAATGTGGATGGAACTCTAAATAAGTTTGCCTTTCTTTTTCCGCAAAGATAGCAATAGCAATAGAACTTAGATTTATGTACTGTTCATAGTGCTTTACAGCCTTCTCTAAGCGGTTTACAGAGTCAGTATATTGCCCCCAACAATCTGGGTTCTCATTTTATTGACCTTGAAAGGATGAGTCAACCTTGAGCCGGTAAGGATCAAACTCCTGGCAGTGAGCAGAGTCAGCCTACAATACTGCATTCTAACCACTATGCCACCACGGTTCCGGGATCCCAGGGTACTTCCTGAATGATAAACTGTATGGCCCAGGATGTCTCCTTCTCAATGCTACAACCAATCTTGGTTTTTCATTATTACCAATGTCAATATGACTGGTAATTTGTAAGACATAAAGTAATATCATAATAATACAAGTAGGACTTTGTGGCTTCTTCACATTTGACAGCAACCCCACAAGCCAAGAACTGATTGCCTAATAATAAGCACAATCTCCGGCCAGGTTTAGGCCAAATTCTTTTTCTCCTAATTTTAAGTTAAATAGTATCTGACATATCGGAAAAATATACTTTTAAGACAACCTGACTTCATTATCATTACCAGATGACAGATTCAGTGTGTCAACCAAAAAGCTCTAATTGTCAAGGAACAGCAGTCCCACAAATGCATTTATAAATAAATTATATACTCATTAACTTACTGATCTTAAACTATTATTATTAGATTGATAAGTATATTAAGTATATAGACTTCAACTGTTCATGCAACAAACAAAAAAGAAACATCCTTTACTAATTATGGTATCTGCTTTACCAATGAAAAAACAGACCATTGATCCAGCATTTTTTCAGCAGCACTACAATTTCTTCTGATCCAGTATTGATTTGGATATGAAATATACTTCACCCAAAGCTTCTGAAGCTGCAACCCAACAACATACCCTAGAAGGGACAGATTGGATGAAAACTGGGACTAACAATTGCAGAGAGTGAAATAACCAGGTGTTATTTCATAATATGAAATATATTATGCAGGCAAATGAAGATGGAAAACTTTGCTATCTATCTTTTGCCATGTTCAGACTATACTTTTTTCACAGTGTTTTAGTGCTGCCTGCCTTTCCCACCCAAACACTCCATAGTAAGGTGATCCTATTAGACCAGACATGTCAAACACAAGGCCTGGGGGCCGGATCCGGCCCGCGAAGTGGTTTCATGTGGCCCGCGAAGCCATCCTGGAAACAGTGAGGGAATGGCCCCCACTGCCTTGGCCCTGGCCCAGAGACCCTCCTTCTGCCAGAGACCCTCAGATCTGTCCCACTCCTGCCCAGGCCCCCATAGGCACCCTTGATGCAAACGATGTAGAACTGGTCATTTATTTATTTATTTATTTATTTATTGATGGGATTTATATCCCGCCCTATCTCCTGAAGGACTCAGGGCGGCTCACAATAAAACATATAATAAGTGCATAAATCAAGATAAATGAAATTGAGAACATCAGTGCAATAAAAAATTAGAGAATTTAAAAATGAATTAAAAATACTAAATATAAATTAATTAAGATGCCTGTCAGTCTAGGTCAGCTTGGTGGAACAGGTGTGTTTTGAGGCCGCGGCGAAAGGATTGGAGGTTTTGGGCTATCCGAAGCTCAGGGGGGAGCTGATTCCATAGGGTTGGTGCTCCCACAGAGAAGGCCCTCCCCCTGGGGGTCGCCAGCCGACATTGCCTAGCTGACGGTACCCTGAGGAGGCCTTCTCTGTGTGAGCGTACTGGACGATGGGAATTTGTTCCCGGCAGCAGATGGTCCTGCAAGTATCCCGGACCTAAGCCATGTAGGGCTTTAAAGGTAAGTACCAGCACCTTAAATCTCACCCGGAGGGCAACTGGTAGCCAATGCAGCTCCCGCAGGAGGGGTGTAATATGGGAGTATCGGGAAGCTCCCATCACAACCCGTGCAGCTGCATTCTGCACCAGCTGAAGCCTCCGGGTGGTCTTTAAGGGCAGCCCCATGTAGAGAGCATTACAGTAATCAATACGGGAGGTAACGAGTGCGTGGGTGACTGTACGTAGGGCATCTCGGTCCAAAAAGGGGCGCAATTGGTATATAAGATGAATCTGGGCAAATGCCCCCCTAGCCACGGTTCCAATGTGATCTTCAAAACTGAGTCGTGAATCTAGGAGGACGCCCAGATTGCGTGCTTTATCAATGGGAGGTAACATCTCTCCTCCTATAGTCAGAGATGGAACCTCTTGGACTGAACGAGATGACGGTATGTACAGCCACTCAGTCTTGGCCGGGTTGAGTCGAAGCCTGTTTTCTCCCATCCAAATCTGTACCGCTTCCAGACAACGGGACATCACATCGAGGGCATCACTGGGTTGGTTCGGGGTGGAGATGAATAGCTGGGTATCATCAGCATATTGATGATATTTCACCCCGAAGCTACGGATGATCTCTCCCAGCGGCTTCATATAGATGTTGAACAGGAGGGGCGAGAGCACCGAACCCTGAGGCACTCCACAATTAAGAGGCCTAGGGCTTGACCTCTGCCCTCCTGCCAACACCGTCTGCGAACGGTCCGAGAGGTAGGAGGAGAACCAACGCAGAGCGGTGCCTCCCACTCCCAGCCCCTCAAGACGACGCAGTAAGATACCATGGTCGATGGTATCAAAAGCCGCTGATAGATCTAATAGGACCAGGACAGAAGAATAACCTCTATCTCGGGCCCGCCAGAGATCATTCACCAGCGCGACCAATGCCGTCTCCGTGCTGTGCCCCGGTCTGAAACCCGATTGGTACGGATCTAGATATTCAGCTTCCTCCAGGTTCAAAGGGAGCTGTCGTGCCACCACGCTCTCAACGACCTTCGCAAGGAAGCGAAGGTTGGAGACAGGACGGAAGTTGTTTAAAACAGCTGGGTCCAGTGCCGGTTTCTTGAGGAGGGGCCTTACCACCGCCTCTTTCAAGGCAGCAGGGAAGTACCCTTCACTCAGTGAGGCATTGATAACTGCTAGGAGCCAGCCTCGTGTAACCTCCCGAGAAGCATAGACTAGCCAGGAGGGACACGGGTCCAACAAACATGTGGCGGCACTTAGTTTCCCCATGATCTTGTCCACTTCATCCGGAGTCACAGGATCGAACTCTTCCCAAATGTACTTGGCCAACTTCATCGTTTTCCTCTCGTTAGATACTGCCCAGTCAGAGTCCAGACCAGCCCGAATCTGAGCAATTTTGTCCACCAGATATTTACTAAATTCCTCAGCCCGTCCATGTAGGGGGTCCTCTCCCGTCTCTTGACTTAAAAGGGAGCGGACCACTCTAAATAGGGCGGCCGGGCGATTATCTGCGGACGCAATGAGGGTGGTGAAGTAGGCGCGCTTTGCCACCCTCATTGCCACAAGATAGGATCTAGAAAAGGATCTTAACTGTGTTCGGTCAGACTCAGACCGACTGGCTCTCCAAATGCTCTCTAGGCCCCTTCTCTGGCGCTTCATCTCCCGCAGGTCCTTGGAGAACCAAGGAGCGAGTCGGGACTTGCGCCGGGTCAGAGGCCGCAAAGGGACAACGCGGTCGAGCGCCTCCGAAGCAGCCTGTTGCCAGGCATTAACTAAGGACTCGACCGGGTTGTGGGAGAGGGAGGTGGGAATCGGTCCAAGCGCCATCTGGAATTTATCTGGGTCCATCAGGCGCCTGGGGCGGAACCACCTGGTCGGTTCCGCTTCCTGACATCGGGGGGTGACGTGACGGAGGCCCAACCGCAGGAGGTAGTGGTCTGTCCATGAAAGGGGTTGTGATGTTGGAGTAACCCCACCCAGCCCATTTAGCCACTGCCCAGAGACAAAAATTAGATCCGGCATGTTTCCTCCCTCGTGAGTTGGGTCCTGAGTAATTTGAGTAAGGTCCATGGCCGTCATGGAGGCCATGAACTCTCGGGCCACCTCTGATGCACTGCCCAGGGAAGGTAGATTAAAGTCTCCCAGTACCATAAGCTTTGGAAATTCGACCGCCAATCCTGAGATGGCGTCAGGTAGCTTGGGTAGAACCGTTGCTGTGCAGCTTGGAGAGAGGTATACCAGAAGTAGGCCCAACTGACCACCAGGACCCCACCTTAAGAGGAGGGATTCACATCCGTCTATCTGAGGGGCAGTGGCCTCCCGCGGATGGAGGGTCTCTCTGATAACGATCGCCACGCCACCTCCCCTACCCTGAGCTCGAGGTTGATGTAGCACACGGAAACCTGGGGGGGATAAATCAGTCAGAGGGACCCCTCCCTCTGGGCCCAGCCAGGTTTCCGTGATGCATGCCAGGTCTGCGCCTTCCTCCTCGATCAAGTCATGGATGAGGGGAGCTTTATTCACAACAGACCTGGCATTAAAATAGATCAGCCTGAGCCCAGGAGTCAGACCTCCCTCTTCCCCAGGGCAGCAAGCGGGAGCCAGAGGGTCAGAGCACGCCACAGCAAGAAGATAGCGTGGGCGTGATCTCAGAATACGATATGACCCTCTGCTCCTCCATCTGCTGCCATTCCCAATTACTGTGGGGATCGGTATCCCTGTCCCATCCCCCTGGTTTACAAGACTCTCCATGGCCCTCATATTGCCGCGACCATTGGCCAACTTAGGCTGAGACAGGTCCGGTGGGATCTTCCCCTCGATTTGCTGGGCCTGACCCTCCCCCCTCCCTAACCCTTCAAAAAATTTTAAAAGAAAACCCAAGAGCCTCTTCTTGGCGCCATGCCACCTCTCGGGGTCCCAGGACCCGTCATTAAGGAAACGGCGGCGTAGGTCTGATGGCCATCTCTGAGAGAGTGGGGAAGCTCTCAGGGCAAGTAGCTCACTTCTGGTGTAAGCCATCAGAGGTGGAAATAGGAGTAAAGGACGAGCTGGTAGGAACAACTGCATATCAAGACCACAGAGCTGAAGTAGTGGCTCCTGAGAACATGGTCACCCTCTCACAGTGATCAGGATCTCAGGGGGTCACCATCCAGCTCCGGGTAGGTCGCAGGCCATACGCCAGTAGGCCATACGCACTCTAGCCACGCCTACCCAGTAGGCCACGCCCACCCAGGCCATACCCACCCGGCCCGCTGAGGGCAACCGCAATGCTGATGCGGCCCTCAATGAAATTGAGTTTGACACCCCTGTATTAGACCTACCAGCACTAGGCAACAAATAAACCTCACACCTTTCTCTTTCCAAGGTATACTCTTAAAGACTGGTATACTCTTAAAGACTGTTGAATAGAATAGAATAGAATAGAATAGAATAGAATAGAATAGAATAGAATAGAATAGAATAGAATAGAATAGAATAGAATAGAATAGAATAGAATAGAATAGAATAGAATAGAATAGAATAGAATAGAATAGAATAACAGAGTTGGAAGGAACCTTGGAAGTCTTCTAGTCAAACTCCCTGTTTAGGCAGGAAAACCTATACCATTTCAGACAAATGGTTGTCCAACCTCTTCTTAAAAACATCCAGTGTTGGAGCATTCACAACTTCTGGAGGCAACTCTTCTTCATCATCATTTCCATACTCCTCTATAGGAGCCTGTTAACTCCTAAGAAAGTTGACAGGATCTTTAGCTCTATTAATCCAAAGTGGTGTTGTTAGACCCATGCCTTTCCTGATTGGTCAAAGCCTCCTATAAGCTGTTATGTGCTTTATTCATACAGTAGTAAATTTATCCTTGATGGGGGCGTGCTTTTATTTCCCTTGAAGAAGGGGATGGTACACTTTCTCTGCAAGAAGCAATTGTTAAGACACAGTTTTCATCTAATTTACCCCTTTTAGGGAAAGTTGTTGGGTTGCAGGTTCAGAAGCTTTAGGCTAAGTATATTACATCTGGACCCACAAATACCTTAGCTTACACCTGATGCTATTCTATTTTATTTTATTTACTTTTTGTTCATTTCCAATACGACATGAGAAGCCAGCATATTTAGCAAAGCAAAGAAATAGCTTCAGGCATAATCTTCATTTATAAAAATATTTCTGGACATTTACTCTCCTAACACATTCTTTTAAAAATGTTAAGGAGTGTGCTTAAAGAAGGTAGAGGTAAATTGCCTAATAAAAGCAGAAGGAAGTTGAGGTACAAAAAAGCATTCTAGGAGGCAAATGGCTCAGTAAGAAACATTCTCAGCAGTTTGCTTTTTGGTAAATAACCACAGCCACCGCAACAGTTATTTGAAAGCATTACTCCATAACACGTGTTCCAATTCTGAAATGAATCCATCAGTCTAAGTTGAGCATTAACCATCATGAGCCTTTTAGTTACATAAATACATAGCAAATAAATAAATAACCCAGTCATACATGCAATCAAATGTGAGATAATACAACTCAGTTTTGCTATACCACAGAATACCGTTTCCCTGAAAGTAAGGCCTACCCCGAAAATAAGCCCTAGCTTGATTTTTTGGGTAGGCCTAATATAAGCCCTACTCCAAAAACCCCTAGTTTTGGGGTGAGGCACACACCTAAAACTCAAGCTAGGGCGGGAGTGGGGGATATGGATCTGCCCCACACACCCACTTACCTTGCAGCCAGGTCTCTCCTCGCTAGCCCACTTCTTCTGCGGCATCTTCTGCAGCCAGAGGCCTTTTCAAGAAGGCCACTGCAATTCATAGCTCAGTTCTGCAAGAGATCTGCAGCTCAGGACTGAGCTACGGATTGAATACATAGCTCGGTACTCGTCTGCAGAGGCCTTCCGGAAAAGCTTGACTACAAAATGCAGGCTGGAATGCAGCTGCTGCATGAAGCTGCTCCTTCAGCCCAAAAATAAGTGGGCCGGCCAGGTGGGGCTGTCAGAGCTGGAGGGAAGTAAGACATCCCCCAAAAAGTAAGACCTGGTGCCTCTTTTGGAAGCGAAAGAAAGAGAGAGAGAGAGAGAGAGAGAGAGAGAGAGAGAGAGAGAGAGAGAGAGAGAGAGAGAGAGAGACCTGGTCTTATTTTGGGGGAAACACAGGTATAATTAACGTATTCTGAGTTTAGAATATTCCTCTGAATTTTTAAGGAAGGCTGTATTTCTGTTTTGCATATAGTAAATTTGCCTTCATTCAACAATGAGGTTGAAGATATCCCTGAAGCTCAACAGATTACTCAAAAGTATTTAAAGTCCAGTGAAGTAAATAGAATTGCTCAGGATATAATTTCTTTAAACGACAGTCAGAATGTCATATATTTAAGACATCATGCTTTAGTTTCTTAATTTTTCTAATTTTTAATGACCATATAGTATTTCAGATCAGCAAAGCCCCTCCATTTTTGCAATTTTTTACCCTGCCTTTATATTTTATAAATAACTCAAGGTGGCAAACATAAGTGATACAGGTAGTCTTCGACTAATAACCATTTGTTTAATGACAGCTCGAAGGTACAATGGCACTGAAAAAGTGACTATTTTTTCACACTTACTGTTGTTGCAGCATCCCCATGGTCTCGTGATCAAAATTATGACATTTGGCACCTGGCATGTATTTATGACATTCTCCAGGGCTCATGTGACACCCCCCCTTTTCCAACTTTCTTATGAGCAAAGTCAATGGGGAAGCCAGATTCATTTAACCCTGTTACTAACTTAACAAGTGCCGTGGCTCACTTAACAATTGTGGCAAGAAAGGTTGTAAGATGGGGTAAAACTCACTTAACAACTATCCCACTTAGCAATGGAAATTTTAGGTTGAATTGTGGTCATATGTCAAGGACTGCCTGCACTCATTTCTCCTCCAGTTTTTTCCACAAAAACAACCCTGTGAGAGAGTGACTGGCCCACATTTACCCAGCTGGCTTTCATGCCTAAGGCGGGGCCTTAATCATTAGACCAGGGGTGTCAAACTCAATTTCATTGAGGGCCGCATCAGCATTGCAGTTGCCCTCAGGGGGCCGGGTGGGTGTGGCCTGGGTGGGTGTGGCCTACTGGGTGGGCATGGCCAGCTCTACATCGTTCACATCAAGGGTGCCTATGGGGGCCTGGGCAGGAGTGGGACAAATCTGAGGGTCTCTGGCAGGAGGAGGGTCTCTGGGCCAGGGCCAAGGCAGTGGGGGCCATTCCCTCACTGTTTCCAGGATGGCTTTGCGGGCCGCATGAAACTACTTCGCGGGCCGGATCCAGCCCCTGGGCCTTGTGTTTGACATGTCTGCATTAGACCAAACTGGCTCTTGAAAACACTGTTGAAAACTGACCCTCTTAGGTTAATATATTACATTTCTATGAAATCTACAGATTAGAAAACTTCCAACTTCTCTTATATTTGAAAATTACCAGACAAACATCACTGGTGACCCCATTTTTATGTTTATATGTTTGCCTATGCTTTAACCACAGGTATACGTGTTACTTAGTTTATTTAGGAAGGAGGAATATCCAGTTAAAAAGGACGACCTTTTTGACATACACCTCCTAAATACATAATCAACACAATCATATGCCTGAATGGGATAGCACTATATTGTGCACATTTTTGCACTGGCACATTTTAAGCTTCATGTATTAGGACTATTTTGGGATTCTAACAGCTCAGAGATTATTAACCTAAACCTATGACAACTTGTCTGTAGCCATAACATTTTATTGTGTGCCAAAAGCCTAGTTGTGTCTCCATACTGCAAAATACAGAGATTACTGAAGCAATGAAGTATGACGGCTCCTATAGAGCAGTTATAGTTTTCTTTAGAAAATACCTACAAGGGGTCCCTTTAATGCGCAAATCAGTGCACTATGGAAGTTAATGGTTACTACTTGGGGATGCATTATTCCATGGATCACTGGTATAACAGACTATTATGGGCCTGGCCTTCTATGCTTCTGTTGCAAAGAAGCAGGCACTTGAGAAAAATAGGGACTTCATAATTAAAGTTATCAATGCAGCCTGATATTTTTCTGCATGAACGACTATATTCATTTAAAAAAATGTTGCTATAAATGCCTGCCTGCAACTATAGGAAACAGTGAAATATAGCATAATCTAAGCCAGTATTTTCCGAGGTGGCCATTGCTGGCTTAGAGATCATAGTAATTCTAACCCAGCACATCTAGTGGCCATCAGATTGGGAAGGCTGCTTTAAAAAAGCACACACGCACACACACACACACACGCAAAAAAAAGACATTTAAGAACCAAATGTGAAGGGAGATAGCATTCTGCAAAACTGTTCCAAAATATTATGTACAATAAAGCATATGTAGTGAGGAAGAATGCGATCAAGGAGAAGCTTCAAAGCAACCTTATCTTTTACCAAAATCCTTTTTCCCCACAACTGTTAACAATGTAATACACAGACCCACACGTTTGCTGAACAAATACACATTTCCTAAACTTGTCCTCAAACTCTTGAGATTTTAAGAAGGAATCTGAATCTGTCTGCACATATATTTATTAACCTAGGCCTCCTGGGGCTATTCTAAGTATTAGCAAGCAACCTTTTAAGTATCAAAAAGAAACTACAGCTAAGTAGTGACAGCCTCTCTGCCTCTCATTCTTTCTCTCTAGTTTAATCCTTTTAATTTCCCTCCTTCCAACACAAATACCTTTGGGGTTCCTCACTCACATATCTTGACATCTCCCATCTATTTAATGAAATCAGGCTTAAAGCAGTCCTACCACTTGTTCCCTGCTGCTATTACTAGATTTCTGACTGGTGCCCTGCTGTGTGCTTTCCTTTCTCTATGTCTAAGAAAACTTTTCTTTCTGTGTCTTCAACAAAAGCTGACTGTCACCGATCTGTCTTTTCCAGAGTGAAGCTCACTACATCTTTTCTTCTCTTCAAAGTTTGTGAACATGTGTTTGCATTTTTTTTAAAAAAAATGGTCCCTAGTTGTGCTTACTGTCATCTATATTGCTAGTATAGTTGTGACAATTTTTAGAGCTGCCTTGTCTTTACACACAAAAACATAATCTTTTAAACAGGCCAACTACCAAGCTGAGCATGCACAACCATAGAACAGACAAATGGCAATCACACTGATTAGCTGTTGTGGGGGGGGAAGGGACAACATAGAACAAAATCCAGTTGTCTGTCTCATTCATCTTCCTGCACAGAAACTTGGCAAAACAACAGCATTTATATACCCGCCATCCTGAAAACTAGATCAGCAGAAATACTGCATCTGTCTCACATTTGGAATTTCTCTTCTAAGTGTGAATCGACTGCTTTTACAATGTGTGCTGGAGAGGAAACAAAACCAAAATGTGTCTCAGAATCTTCTTGTGAACAGGGTAGTAATCAGGAAATAATAAACAACAAAAGAGAATAAAAAGACATATCACAATAAGGAAAGCCTCAATGCAACAGTGCATTCTTCTAATATGCAACAAAAGGAAGAGGCAGCAACTTGCTAGTCTTCTCAGGCTGACAGATTAGATATGACCTTCAAAGGTGAGGATCCATTTTGAAACTCCCAGAATAATTCTGTATATTTAATGAAAAGCAGATTTTTTTTGTCTAACTTCACAATGCAATGGTTGCTTAATTTATTAGGTAAATCACAATTCTGTATATCTTCATGCATATTTCTCAACTGTAAACCAAGGTTCTCAAATCACAATCACTAAGTGAAAACCAAACAAACTGCATTATGCCTTAGAATAAAATATGAATTCATTAAATGAGTTTACCAGGATTTATTCCCAATTAAACATTTTAAACTTCAAGTTCTCACTGAATATAAGCATAGCAGTGCATGGGTACTTCCGATCCTGCGCAGCAGCACAGCAGTCAAGGGATTTGGGGTTCCGTGCCCTTCGGCTGAGTTTCTTCCTATTAGGGGACCCTAAGTGGGCCAGAAGCCACCCCAAAGAGGTGGTAAAGAACGAAGGAAGTCCCAGGGACCATGGAGAGATGGCAGTCGACCCAATTGGTCCAGGAGAAGCCTTCCAGAAACCAACAGGAGAAAGGCTACCTGTCAGAGTCCTTACCAGCCCTGGTTCCACAACTGATAAATGATGGTCAACAAGGTAGCTGGCTAGGCAGGAATGTTCTGACCAGTGTTTATTGACGGCAATTAACAGCAAATAACAGCAATTAACAGCAACTAAACAGCAACTAAAGTCAGCACTGAGAGTGACTTGCTCCCAGTGCCTTATATACAGGCAATCCCCTTAGCTCCACCCCCCATCCAACCAGCCAGCATCCGGCGTCCGTCCCTAAAACCGGCATAGCTGGCCTCTGCCTCCCCCCTCCAGCGTTGTCTCATGCAGCCAAGAGCCTCAGCTGTTCAACGGCCAGAGAGAGAGCAGTCAGCATGCAGCCAGGAGCCTCAGCTGCTCGGAGGTCAGGCAGAGGGATTCCTCAGGCAAAGTGGAATTCCCCTCCCTTTCCCTTCCCTGAAATGGCAAGCCCACAGGGCTTGACAGGCGGCCCCTCTACCAGGGCTCCACCTGGAAAATAAGGAGACACATATGATTAATTACCCGCTGTGGCATAGTTCAGCTAACCCCCCCTCCCGGCTTCCTGGGATGTTGTTGGTGGAACCTCACCAGTCAAGGAGCCTGAACGTCTCCTTCCCCCACCCATGAGGCCTCTGTGACAGGGTATCCCCTCCACCGCACCAAGTACTGCAACTGGCCTTGCCGGAGCTAGGAGTCCAGTATCTCCTGCACCTCATAATTCAGAGTCTAGCCCAAGCTGCAAGCAAACGAAGTCAAAAGCACTATTTTAAGCTGATTGTAAACAGCACGTTTGAATCTGGGTAAGAACATCGATTTTCTCTATTCTACTTATCAATTTTCCTGAAGAAAAAAATATCCCAATAAGCAAAAAACCTCAAGGAGCCGGATTTTTGCCCCACCTTTTACTAATGGAAGTGGTGAATTAAACCTTTTATGGAGGACCAAAACATATTGAAATGAAATGAAATGACTATAAAAGTTAAATTTGGATAAGTTTGAAATTACTGAATGGTTAAGATTCTCATTTTAAAGGCAATTTGTTCATTTTGAAAATTTGAAAAATAAACCGGTGCTGACATCTAGTGGTAGATGAAGACTATGACAGCTATGGCTTTCATGCAGGACTTGGCAAAATCTGGAAAAAACTAATTTCTACTTGTGACCTTCAAAGCTCTAACAATAGAGAATAGCTGTGACAAAAAAAGAAAACAATCTGGGCTGCAGACAAAGTGAGACATATAAACTTTAGGGAACAAAAAACAACTTTTTTGAACTTTGTGGACTACAAGTATCTACTTAACTCTGACCCCAAAGCTATTTGCAGAGAAAAGAAAATTTGGATTCTTGGTCATCATGGAAAATCAGAGATTTATAGAAAGAACTTATCAAGAAAAAATAAATACTTTTCAAGAGGAGACATATTATATGTTGCAACTAATTCGAATAACAATGATTTCAAACCACAAAGAAAACCAAAATAACTTTGAAAATATAAACCAATTCATCTCCAATTTAACTTTACAACAAAAAAAATCCCAGGAAACAACAACAGAGAAGGAACAGATAAAACAGACAACTGAATACAAATTTGAGGATAGAGACAGAACCTAACAAAACGAAGTAGTATGACTTAACCCAAGTGGAAAAAAATTTACAAGAAATGCTGGATTTGGAAAAGACAACTTATACTTTAACACCACAAAATAAATTAGAGGATAAGAAAAACGATTGGACAAAATGGACTGCAGAGAAGCCAGGAAAAACACTAGAACTGGAGCGACAAAAAATGACAAGAGAAGCAGAGAGAAAAAGAAAGAAAGAGATTTTCAAGAAAAATGAATGGGCAACTGCCTCTTACAAAGATATTGTACTTGACTTACCTTTTATATCTACAGTAACACCTACAAGAATATGGAAAGATTCTTTGATTCAGCAGAACATGTTGATTAAGAAAGATACTGGGCAAAAAAAAGGTTAAAGTGAAAATTAAGAAAATAGACGATAGGACCTATCAGAGAATATTTAAAAAAGAAACACCTGTTCGAATATGGTTAAAGAAATAGAAAGATTTTGGATATGAATTTTACTTTAAGAGGGAAGAGCCCCTCAAGTAACATAGTACTTTCTTTTTATTTTATTTCTTGATATGAGTAATATAAGAGTTGGAATGGCTTATATAAAGGAAATGTTTTAGATATTTAAAGCTGATTGATTTTAAGAAAATTACAATGGATTTAAAACATGTTTTGAATAAGAGTTAAAAGACTAGAGGACTAGATTTATTAAACGGAATATTTAAAGATTCAATATATTTTTAATTATGGTAAAAAGAACGATTTTTTTGAAAATAAATATGTATTAGCTTATAAGATATAGGGATTTTAAGTAGCATACTATCCTTTTATTTCTCTTTATTCTTATTTCTTTTTTTAGTCTTGTTTATTCCTTAAGAAAGGTAAAAGTATTGGGTTGCCTTACATGAGAAAAAATAGACTTAAATATTCAAATATAATTAACTTTGAGAAAATCTTAACCAGTAAGAATGTTTTGAACATTGTGGGAAAAACAAATGTAAACAAGAACTGAAAACAGGATCTCTGATGAGACAACCAGAATGACTAGATAGAAAAGAAATATTATATTGATGTGATTATTATCTGTAGAAATATCAGAAAATTTTTTATACTCAATCGTCATTCACTAAAATAACCAGAATTGTATTAACTTAAGGTTGGTAAAGAGAACATTATAGGAAAAAGAGGAAATCAAGTAAAGTTATTATGTGGATTATAGATTATAGAAATTAATTATTAGCGAATGTTTCTTAAATGTAAACCCAAACAACGTAGTTTACCAAACATTAAGGTGATTATGTTCAAAAAAATAATAAACATATTTTTTTTTAAAAAGCATAGCACTGCACTGTTGACAAGCACAAGATCGCTTTGCTGCAGAGATATCTCTGGAGAACCACTGAACCGTATACATGTGGTTGCACAGAACTTTTGCATAAGGAGTAACAGGTGATCAGCTGAATTCATCTTATAATAAACTTGTTTCAGTTATGTTGATACAGCTACACTATCCTTCATCTGCCAAGTGAATTTGGTGTAGGGCCAACGCACTGAATTTCAAAAACAAACAAAACATCTGATGGTATTCACTTAGAAATTCAATATCCAGTCTCAACAGTTATCTCTAAAGTGGTCCACTGATCCCTAGGGGTCCTCCAGACCTTCAGAGGTCTGAAAAATCAAAATTATTTGCCAGGCTATATTAAAAAATTGTACAGTATTTAAATCCCTTCAAACAGTTATGAGAAGTAGTAGTGCCCTGAGAGAAAAAAATGTTTAAGAAACTGAACTATTGAAAAGCATTACTTAAAAACCCTGTTTATATAAAGGTTCTTTTAAACAAGACTAAAAACACACTTTTACTTTGCTGTTGGAAAATGATTAATTCCAATGTAAGACATTAATATTTTAATATACCCTAGGGTCATGAGATGATTGCCACTGTCATGCTCATTTTAATGTTATTTTTAAATTAGTATGATAAAATGGATATATAACTTTCAAATAATCAAGCAAAATTATACAACATTGCAATGGAAAAATGAAAGCTGTTATAAATAGCAGGTGTAGAATAAGCCTTTGATTCTTATAGGTCTTTACTTAACACTGACCTTCAAAATGAACTCACTGTGTAGTGACAATATTCAAATCAAATCAAATTCTTTATTACAGACCAAATAAGACCTACTAAATAAAACCTACCAACCTACTATAATATTCAATTTTTGCCAGAAACAACTTTGGGCTTCTTTTTTTCCTACCACTCATGCCTTCATATCGTACCTACTCTTCTCCTTCAAAGTAACTCTAAGATGTGTTAGAAAAGCAGTTCCATCATTCCCAGAGAGAATGAACTGTGCTTTTGTCAGGTGATACAATATGGAGTCCAACAACTTTAGGATGCTTGTGGGAGGGAAGGTTACATACAGAATATTTTAGCCATTATACACAGGGATCTAGAACAGCAATTATATCTATACAGGAATAATACTTTCCTGTTGATCCATGTCTAATGTAGAGTTACTTTGGGCTCCAAACTTTTACTAGAAGTTCCTGAGCTACTGGCATCAGTTGCACGTAGTATGTATGAAGCCCTAACTCTTTAGGAAAATCCTTCCATTTTCCAAGTATTAAATTCACAAATACTGTGTAGTTCCAATCAGCCATCTTACTTCATATCTGTCAAAAATCTGCCTTTAAATGCAACTTGGATGATTAGCAAGATGTGTTTTCCAGATGTTTTGAATTATGGCCTCCATACCCCAAAAGTGATAAAAGATCACAAATGGTCCTTGTTTAGCAACTATTCATTGAGTGACTGTTGAAACATACTGTATGATGGCAGTGAATGAGTGTTAATTACAACAAACCTCATAGTTTAACAGCCATTGCAGCATCCCACAGTCACATGATTTGAAGCCTTGCCTGCTGGTTTCCCATAAACAAAGTCAATGTGGAAGCCAGCAGGAAGTCAAGAGTCACAGTCACTTGATGTCTTTGCTTAATGTTCCGTGCAGTCCTCACTATTCACAATAACTGGGACTGCCAGTACTGCCTTCACTAAGCAGCATAAGTCACATGATTTTTTTGACTTAAAGACATGTTATTTCAAATTCAAATTAGCACTGCTAAACAAGGACTACCTATATGGAAATTTCAATCTGTATTGTCTCCAGTAGGGCTGGTTGCCTATCTCTGTATTACAATTGCCTAATATTTTAGTGTTGGAGCAACTCAGAATGCATGTGTCACAATGATAGCACATTCTTTCCATGAGGAAGCTAAATACTTTTACACAAGGAAGAAGGGGTAAAAAATTAATCTGATTCCCAAGCAAAAAAAGAAAAGAAAAGTATGCTTTATGAATTGTATCTCATACTTTTCAATATGATTTTTCTTAGGTGAGGAAGAGGAAACAATTTTTAAAGGGTTTTATTTCAAGATTTCAAGAAAATAAGCATTTACGTTAAGGAGGAATGCTCACACATGTTCAAAAGGACCTTTTCACACTCTTTTAGGATATCTCCTAGATGTCAAAATATATCTTTTGTTTACTTATTTTGTAAAACATATATGCAGTGCTTTTTGCTGGCACTGCACAGTTACCATACGAGTTTAGGAAAAGATTCAGCTTTTTCAAGGAGGTGGAAATAAAACACTCCTTTGACTGTGGATCCATAGCACAGCACACACAGAGTAATAAAAATAGTACTAATGAAGGCATTTTTTCATAAAACCTAGGACTCACACTAATATGAGCTGAGCATATAACTTCCATGAGCCTTCACAAGGGTGGGGATTTTGCTCACTTCTTGAAACATCTTACCTGAAAGAAACTATGAAAGTTTCCTCAGGGTAAGGTGGTTGAATTTAGGAAAACTGTACTGGGAAAAAATATCTTTATACATGTTAATACATTCTAGTTTCCCTCTAATTGTGTTTGTGGTTGTTGTTTGCTTGGGTTTTGTTTTTGTTTTTGTTTTTTTGGCCTATGGAGGAAGCTAGGAGACTTCTGAGTACTATTTGCATTTATAGTACATAATAGAAACTAATCTGAATTTCTTCACTTTCCCCCAACATTTAACCTCAAAACACTAACTAGAAACAAATATAATGATTTAAAGAACCACCTTTATCCATCCCCCTCTTTTTCTTTTCGGCTTAGGTTACCATCTTGCCGGCTGAATAATTCTGAGAATTGGAGAGCACACTGTATTTTGTAACCTCCAGTTGACCTAATAAAGACATTACCCTAATAAGGCTTGGGGGTTATAATTTATGCCCTAATTCAAAAAACAATTTCCTCATAGCAGCTGGAAAGTCTAAACAACTGCATGCTTTGTTCTAAAAGTATATTTAAAACAGGATTTATTGTTTATTCGTGTGTATTTTGGGTTGTATGTACTAGTAAAACTATTCTGCTTATATCATGCAAGTCATTATGTATCCATGGCTTGAAGGAAGCTAATTTTGTTGTAGCACTGGAGCAAAAGAAAAAAGAGACTTAAATTCTTGTCTTATTAATACAAACTTAATTCCCTTGGTGTTTAAATTCTGCTTATACCAATAGGTGTATAGAGAAGGGAGAGCGGAATTACAAAAGGTGGAAAAATTTAACATATTATGACCTCATGCTGAGTTTAAAAGATGCAGGATGGGAGGAAGAGCCAACATTTTAGAAGGCAGGCTCAAGATCCAGAAGGATCTTGACAAACGTGAACACTGGACCGTGTCATGCACTTTACTGGTGAGAAAAGTAAGGTCAGACAAGAAAAATCAAATGCACAGCTATAGAATAGGTGCTACCTAGCTCAACAGCAGTAACTGTGAGAGGGATCTAGCAGACAACCACTTACATATGAGTCAGCATATGAATCAATAGAAGGATAATATCAAGATCATGTGAAATGTTATTACTACTTTATACTGCACTGCTAAGATCACACTTGGAATACTGCAACCAGTTTTGATCACCACGATACAAAAAAGATGTTGAGGATAAAATCAGAAACTTATTTTGGTGATCAGAGATTCTGGATTAAGGTTAAGCCACCTAAAACACTGTATCTCACTACTAAAACTCAACATAAAATTCCCAAGCATGTATTTCACAACTTGCCTCAACATGTGAGAAAGTCTAATCCTTTGTACCAGACAAATTCTATAGGAAATTAAGGCACCTTTTGTTAACTTGATTCTCCAAACAAATTCATCTGGTGATAAAAGGTGACCCAGATAAGCAGGCCCCAAGCCACTAGGGATAATCAAAAAGAACCTTTTATATTTGGCCTGGAAACAATTGGCTACCAAATCAATTCTTTCCAGATATTATTATCAATATTCAAATATCTTCAAATGTAAAAAGATCTGATTTGGTAGCCAATAGTTTACACTTATCCAGACATAAACTGACTGTATGGAATTAATTATTCATCATTTGGTCCCAGCAATTAGCAGTTCAGCTAAAATAACAATTCAGTTCTGCACATAGGCAGGACTAATCTAAGAGAAACTCTTTATATATATAAATAGAAAAGAAGGCTGAGGAGAGCTGAAAGGGAGTCAAGTAACTTAACAGACTTTCCTCTTTTTCCCTACATTCAGTTGTGACAAGAAAATTCTTAGTAATACAATATTTGACATATACTGTAAATATAAGGTAAAGGTTCCCCCCGCACATGCGTGCTAGTCGTTTCCAACTCTAGGGGCCGGTGCTCATCTCTGTTTCAAAGCCGAAGAGCCAGCGCTTGTCCAAGGACATCTCCGTGGTCATGTGGCCGGCATGACTAGACGGCAAAGGCGCACGGAACGCTGTTACCTTCCCACTGTAGTGGTCCCTATTTTTCTACTTGCATTTTTATGTGCTTTTGAACTGCTAGGTTGGCAGAAGCTGGGACGAGTAACAGGCACTCATTCTGTTACGCAGCACTCGGGATTTGACCCGCCAAACTGCCGACCATCTGATCGACAAGCTCAGTGTCCTAACTCACTGAGCCACCGCATCCCTTACTGTAAATATACAATTATTAAATTATATCGGCTCAACCTATGCTTCATGATAATCCATGATTGCTGACTGATTCTGCATATTTTGTATAAATCACTGAATAAATCACAATGGCTAGATTCACACATTACGCTACATCACCAACACAGAATTCTTTAACAAAATGTGTAATTTAGATTGTCTTCAAAAAACTGTATCTATGGAGGAAAAACATTGCTTCTACTTCTTCTGAATGCACCTCTTCCACATCCCACTTTCCTTCCTTCTACAGCACAGGTGTCAAACTCACTGCGTCACATGATGTGTTGCAACATATTGTGACTTTTTTCACATTGCCGGAGCTGGGGTGGATGCGGCATCTGTATGATGCAACTGGCCCACGGGCTGGCAGTTTGAGACCCCTGTTCTATAGTAATTTCAGAGCATTTCATGAAAGCAGCCTTAAATCAGCATAAAATGAAAATGTAACACTGCATATCACTGTCAAAACCAGCCCTATATTAAAAAGGCATACAAGTATTTTTCAATCTCAGTGTTTGACCTCTTATCCCAGGGAAATCATCATCAGTGTCTAATAATGTTTGATTATTTTGAAATTTCTGTCGTATAAGAAGGGGATAAGAAAAACATATAGAACACAAAAGTAAACTGGCCATTATAGGGGAGAAAAGAATAAGAGAAAATGATTAAGTTATTTTAAAAATTCACATCAATAATCAGTTCCTAGATTTACTACTATGACAGCTTTACATAATTTCTACCAGGGCCAAGTATCCATGCAAGCTTAAATAAAAATTTTCTCTTCATATAATACATGGCACACACACTGCAAGAGGAAAGTTATATGTTTTTTTTTCTCAGCCATTCTGCATGCACATCTGTGTGTGGATGTATACGTTCATGTATTCATTTTTGAATGTGTAGAGTGGAAAATAAAGTAACTTCCCAAGAGGAAAAATCCTTCACACAGAGCTTGTCAGAGGAAACATCTGTTGTCCCCTGTGGAGGTTGAAAGACTAGGGAGGAAAGGATAAAAAACATCAGCAAAAACTAAATTAATAATAATAAAAAAAGAACTTTGCAAGACTATGTTTGGACACACACACACACACACACACAGAGAGAGAGAGAGAGAGAGAGAGAGAGAGAGAGAGAGAGAGAGAGAGAGAGAGAGAGACAGAGACAGAGAGAGAGACAGAGACAGAGAGACAGAGAGACAGAGAGACAGAGACAGAGAGATTAAAACTATATGCACAAAAGTAGGATGTGGAATTATGATTCCATGCTAGAAAGTCAATTCTATAAGGGGTTAAACTAGTTTCAAAGTTTATGGACTATGAAAATGGAAACATCACACATGGACTAATAGTTCTTGTAAGAGAAAACATCTGTTTGAGTTATAAGGTCAGCAGGAAATGAACACTTTACTTTGTCCTAACTGGTTAAGCTTTACATTTCTCGCAAGAACTTATGTCTAAACTTAGTGTTAGTGAAACTTATAAAAATATCCCAATTGCCTTTCAAATAGCCAGATACCTTCCAGTAACACCCCTTCCTGTGCCACTTCCTGGTAACTCCTCGCCATAATTATCACAGAGGAAGTGCCCTCTTTTACCATAGTGCTACCTCACTCAGCTCACAAGACAACCAACTGTCTTTAACTGTCTTTCACTTTGTCAATTATATCTGATCTTCTGAATAGCTTTCATATTATCTACTTGGCAGTTATACACAAAACATGATCTTTAGGTTCTATCTTAACCCATTGCACATCAACTGACAATATGCTGTCACTTACCACCCTTCCATGTGGCAGTAGATTTGTTACTCTCACCCAAATTAGGATGGGAAAAATGTTATCATCTCTGTTATCAATAACAGGAAAGCTCTGTTAGAAAAAAAACGGGAACTTCTTTTTGAAAATCAGAAGGCATAGCAAAAACTGATACTCTGTCTTGTTTTGATAATAAAATACCAGTCTCAGAGACTGGGATGTTTTTTTTTCTTAAAATAATTCCCTTTCAAACATTTTTCAGCAACTTTTTAAAAAAATCCTCTCTCTCTCTCTCTCTCTCTCTCTCTCTCTCTCTCTCTCTCTCTCTCGCGTGTGTGTGTGTGTGTGTGTGTGTATGTGAGGGAGGGAGGGAGAGGGAGGGAGAGAGGGAGGGAGGGAGGGAGAGGGTGAGTTCAGTTCTTTATTATTATTACTGGACTGACAAAATTAAAAACTATGGAATGTAGATAACTCTGGGACTATTCACAGTTCCTGTAACTAGAAAGACAGCTCCCACAGGAAGCCATGATGTAAAACTACAAATATGTCAAGGTTTGTTTCATAAACAGGAAATGATAATGACTTACCTCCTCGTAGTAAGCATTTTTTTATTAAAAAAATATTTGCTTTAGAGAATAAGACTTTTCTTGCAAAGTAATTCATTTGATAATATTGATCTAGTGGGCAAATTGTCTGACAAAATTTATTTTATCAAAACGCTATTCAAATATCATTAACTGCTTAATATCTATTGCTCTAAAAGCCCTGGCCCACTAGCTATTTAAACCTCGGCACTGCATTTTAATCAGCATGTGCCATTACTCAGAATTACTACACAGTCTGCACAGACAATTTTTAATTCTTAACCAGTACTCAATAAGACCTAGAAGCAAATCTCTGTAACCTCCTTTTCCACATATGGCAAATGTAGAGAAGGGGGTTGAACACTTCACTTTTTTTAAAAAAGATCTGTTCTGAAAGATGTTCTGCAGAGTAAGTTATCTCTTTTCCCCTCTGTTTTTCCATCAAGAGTCCCTCAAACTGATGCCCTCCAGATGTGCTGCATTACAAATCACATCCAACTTCAGTATGGTATTTATAGTCCAAATCATCTGGAAGAAAGACTCCTGGTTCATTTCGACTGAGCAGTTTGCTCCTGAGTTCCAAAGAAAGACAGGCATAGGCACATCTTGAAAAGCAACCAAGGAACCCCCCCCCACCCCCGGAGGTTTATCTGGAAAAAATAAACCCAGTTCAGAATTTGTAAAACAAATAAGGATGTGCTCTTCTTTAAAAGGTTCACAGACTTTACATCTGGTAAGGAAAAAGAAACAAAGCCACAATTTTGTCTGCCTGGGAGTATACATTAGGAACAACACATGTCAAATTGGATGTAAAAGTCTAATATTCATATGCTCGCTTATCATCCCTTCATTACAATTTAGTACAATTCAGGGAAAGAGAGTGGTGCCCTAAAATCTTTTTCACCATCATACAATGCATATGTTGAAATATGAGCAAGAAATGTACTTGACATGCAATTAAACCAGCATGTGGATCTTATTGCTCCTAAAGGCTGTTATTTGATTTCCTGCTCTGAAGCAAGCAATGAAAAGATTCCAAGTTTAAATGCAGCCGAATTAGATCATTCTTTGGGGTGGTCGCATCTTGGACTGGAAACCAGATGGAGTGTTTTAAAAGCCTTTTGTAACTGAACCAATTCACCAAGTTGCTTGGAAACCTACAGCTGTAGTTGTTGCTCTGGGGCAAGATTTAGCCTAGTTTTTTTTTTACTAAATCTGACAACATTTGCAGACACTACCATCAGCAGAAATAATCTTTTAGGCGGTGACTGGTTTCCATTGTAGGAGAGGGAGCTTTTATGGCAACAAAGCAAAGGAAAGTCTAACTTGATTCATACCAGTTTTCAGCTTATTCTTCTGTGTAAAAAAAAAATCCCCCAACATCTAATAATAATTGGTGCATGTTATCCTTAAGTTTATTTTTTTCTTAATCATCTTCATTAAAAGATTGTGATAAATTGATATATGGACAAACTGAAACATTTACTAAACTGTGGAGAATATGTGAAAGAGAGAAGGAACAGAGCCCTATAAAAGTTATTGATGGGACACCCAAATAGTCTAACCACAGAGTCTGATATTTAATGTCAGACAATTTCCTAAAGAAACCTCTCTGCCTGCCTGCCTGCCTCCAAACTCTCAGGCAGGCTCTATAAATGTGCTAATAATCATATAATGGAGGTTAACACACGCCAATTGAGTAAGTTGAAAGGTCTACATAACTTCAGGATTTTACCTCACACACCACCTTTCTTTCTTTCTTTCTTTGTCTTTATCTCATGAGAACTCTTTAAGGTAGCTATACTTTTACTCTGAATGAAACATCATTTCAATATAGTGAAGTCATACGCTTACAGGTCAAGTCAAGAAAAGAAAGGTAGCAATATCTGCTGGGGGATGTATTCTCCTTGTTTATAATTAACACTGGGATACCTGCAATGGCTACTCTTTCAATCCTTTGGAAGCAAGGCCTAGGTTGCAGAATGCTGAGACTTACAGCAAAGCTGGAAATAAATACTTCAAAAATCAAACCCTTGCAGTTGACAGCAGTGAAAAGAAGGGCCCGGAATGGAGGTGGTGCATCCATCCTTGTGCTCCTTCATCTCTCAGTGGTATCCTTCTGAAGACAGTTTCATGAGTTGGGAATTCAAAGTACCATTTTACTGCAGTTTCCTTCCTTTCTGTGGGCTGCTTCAGTGGGTGTTGGTTGAGGGAGAGACTGCTTCAAAAGCCTCTCCTATGAAGTGTGCTTAGGGTCTATTGCACCCTGTCCTATATCAAGGGGGGGATTTCAAGCAGTCACCCTTGTCCTTGTCACTTCACTGACTACTGCAATACGTTTTACACGGGGTTGTGCTTGAAGACCACTACAGTACCTTCAGCTAGTCCAGACTGCAGGGCATTCAAATGCAACTCAAGCGTATGGTACCAGTACCATTTACTTGAGTGTTTGCCTGCTTCCCATAGGATCTGCTTGCCCATTTCAATCCTGTAGGGTTGGTTTGTTCCATGCCTATTCAATTAAAACAATGTCATCTATCAGTACACCTATGGTATTGCAGTATTTACTCTCTGGAATTCCCCCCTGAGATCTGACAGCCCCCACCCTGCTGTTGTTTCAAAGGGTCTTGAAGACCAGGCTCTTCACCCATTCTCACCATCTTTTAGTATTTTCCCCCCACAGGTTATTAATTTATCTCTCTTGCTTTAGTAGTTGGGGGCCACCCAGTGTTGTTGAGAGTCATATAGCAATAGCACTTACATACTGCTTCATAGTTATTTACAGATATCTCTATGTGGTTTACAGAGTCAGCATACTGCCCCCAATAATCTGGGTCCCCATTTTACCAACCGCAGAAGAACGAAGGCTGAGTCAATCTTAAGCCGGTGAGAATCAAACTGTTGGCAGTCAGCAAAATTAGCCTACAGTACTTCATTCTAACCACTGTGCCATCATGACTTTTGCTGTTGCATTACAAATTTGATTAATCAATTAATCAAAGGTTCCTAGAATAGTGGAAAAACCATTTGGGACAGAAGGAAACAAGTAGAGTTAGAGACAACTTTTCAATCTATCTGCTATGAACAGAAGAACAACATTTATACCTTACACATTAATAGTTTCAGGGTTTTCTTAGAAAATTTCTCTAAATCACCCAAGATTGAGGGACCAATTTGGCCCTCTGTTTCTTTCTACTCAAGTAGTTTCACGTATTACTAAATAGTAGTTTTACTATTAGGCTTGAATCATCTTCTTTCACTAGACCAATGTCTCCCAACCTTGGCAATTTTAAGATGTGTGGACTTCAACTTCCAAAATTAAATGAATAACAGAATTCTCTAGCCAGCCTTTAACCCAACCATCTATCAATCAGCACTGGAGTTGAAATACAGCTGGAGATTATTAAATTATTGAGATCAAGGTAGACCGAACACTTCTAAAATTAGCAGAAATCTACACAAGACAGAATAAGAATCACAAAAGATATCTATCCCTCTAGATTATACCTAGTTAAATATTAAAATCAGTTAATTCGGAAATTTAAGTTATGTTAACACCTGGAATTCCATTTTGTATATTTCCACTAGAATTAATTACCCATAGAAATACATACATGCATTATTCATACAGCAAAATTGAGAGAAAGTAAAAATAATGTGCTGTAATCAAGAGGTGAGTTTTTCACAGTAACTAATGTGATTTATTTTAGAGGCAACTGAAAGCCTGCAATATGGTTTAACTAGCAGATTATACCATAAACTAAATCAGGTTTGGATAAAATCTTAAAAGCTTCATTTCATTCTACTTCACAGCCCTGCAGTCTTAATAATAAATATTAGGCTATTTTCACCTCCATGTAGAAACCAAGGGTACAATTTGAGCTTTTAACTTCCCCACTGAAGTTAAAATTAATTGCCACATAAAACTGCTGATTCCTACCAAATGAATCTCTCTCCAATGTGTCAACCCAGGGATGAAACAAATTCAGGAATGCCTTAATTATTTCACCTGAATTATGGCTGCATTTTGTAAACCTGGCACTTTTATGGATATTGGGGGGTTTATTAATTCCTTGGTATTAAGACATTCTAAATAAACAAAGACTTTAACTAAAAGAAACGCCATCTACTGTTTGCTCACAGAATGAAGGCAAACTCTCTCTATTCATTACATTTCTGCTACATGTGCCTGACCCCTGAAGTGCTCAGAGCAATGTTTTAGTCTCACAAGTAGCTTAAATGAGAGGAAGAGACTTCTAGACAAAGGACTTCCAGCATAAGCAACAACAAGCTGTTCTCTTCTTCAGGGATGTGGTGTGCTTGTGTTAAGAAAGGCAATAGCTTGAAAAGATGGGAGAGCAAGCAGCAGAGGCTAATATTTCCCGGGCCCTGGTAAAATCCTGTGAATAAGGTAGGGCAATGTTATCCTTTTGAAAAGTCCAATCTCAAGGCTGTGCTGCTATTCCCAGTTTTATGAGAGTACGCTCTATTGAACCCACAGAGGAGCAGGTTATGGCAGTAAATTCATATAAAATTATGAATTATTCATGACAGATGGGCTTCATTCTATGATATGATAAAGTATTTCAGTAGACTTCCATGGAAACCTCACAACAAACAAAATAATAGACTGCAGGAGTCGCTGAAGAATCTAACTTTCCGGGCACATCAGCATTTACATTTCTAATCTTACCAAATGCAACAGTGGTATCTTAGAAGCCATTGGATTGCTACAAATTTCAGCAGGAGTGAAAGCTCTATTCAATATACTCTAAAGTTCCTACCACTAATATAAAATGTTAACAGCTACAATATTTATTAAGTTCATTAACATTCATTTAATTTCAGTCACACTTGTCCAATTTTAGGGGACCAGAGGGCATATTTAAACTTTTGAGGGCATGAAAATGGGTGCTCTCATAAAATGGTTAACGAGGGGGAAATGACTAATAATAAAGCATTTGTTTGCCAAAAGGCAAACTGGTAGTATTGTTTGCACCCCCACCCTCTTTTCCACTTTAGTTTATTTCTGTCTTCTCTTGTCTTCTCAAATCAAAACATCAAGCATTACCCAGCCTTTGTTTTTACTTTCTAAGAAGGACAATACAGTGTCAATGTGAACTCAAAGATATTTGGGGGGGGGGGAGAGAATGGCATTTTTCTTTGTAGCATTCCTGTTTTCTTAAAATAATAAGGAGCAAAGTAAAGGTAAGACAAGATACCCAGTGAATTCAAAGAGATTTGTCCCCGAGTATTGATTGGGTTAATTTGTTTTAATTGCTGAATTTTTATTAGGGTTTTTTAATGGTTTTTATTGAATACCGCCCAGAGTCACAAAACCTTTAGATGTATGGCTGTATAAATATGATAGATAGATAGATAGATAGATAGATAGATAGATAGATAGATAGATAGATAGATAGATAGATAGATAGATAGATAGATAGATAGATAGATAGATAAATGTAACAAACACCAAAAGTACATTAAGTTAGCCAGGGACAAATACCAAATGCTACCTAAAGAAATTAGCCCCCTTTAAAGTAGATTTAATTAAAAGCCCTAAAATTAATCAGCCTTGTATTTAGGAGTTGCTGGTTTCTTTGAGGAGGTTGGCAACATAATGCCAATCATACAATAAAAATTGTTCAGGTTTCGCCTGGACTTTACTGCCTTTTTAAAAACTATCTGTCCCCAAAACATCACAATGTCATAAATTAGTCATTTCTGCTTTCTTTTCTACATCTCTCAAGTTTCAAAGTAACCATTGTTTTATAAATAAAGGAGGAATCCTTCAGAAAACTTGTATAATCTTGCCAAAACATGAAGAAAATGAGGTCCCATGCATTATGTTTATTATTTTAACTTCTGTAGAAGTTAATACTGAATAAAAATATATCCTGTAGTGGAGACAACAAGCCTGAGACAGTAAAAATCCAGAATCTTCCCAAAAGTAAGGAAAAGCTTTATCTCCAATCCTAAGCCAGTCATAAAACTATTTTTTTGAATCTTGAGGTTCCCCTTTCATAGTTGCAACTTGACATTCTTTGTATTTGACACTGTTCCTACAAAAAACAAAACACTCTCTTTTCTAAATCAATATTTCAGTTATATTTAATATTTCAAGGCATATTTAAAAGAAAAGCTGCTTCTTGACAACTGGATTTCATTAGCAAAATATAGAAATATAGCTGGAATTGTAATACAGAGCAAATGAATGGCATTTACCAAACTTTAAGAACCCAAAAAAAAGTTTAGTTTGGACTTGCCAAAATCATCCTATTGGTAATTTGATTGTGTCAGTTCTGTGTAATATAACATAATTTGCATGTACTTGGTAATGCTTGGTGTTTATCATAGAGAGCAGAATATCAGTCGGGTGGAAAAATGACCTTGGAATGAATTTATCATATCCAAAACTAACACAGGAATTAACTAGCTCTTCATCTTTTCAGACAGCTTGAAATCAAAGTAGCTTGGTATGTTCTCTCTCTCTCTCTCTCTCTCTCTCTCTCTCTCTCTCTCTCTCTCTCTCTCTCTCTCTCTGTGTGTGTGTGTGTGTGTGTGTAGCTTGAACATATTAAAATAGTCTAAATAAGTAAAAATCACTGTGCTACAACATAAAGCGAGCAAGAAAAAGAGTAATATTTTCCCTTCCTGTTTTGATTAGGCCATGCCTTTACCATTATTGTGCTCAGGTTTGTTTGTTTGTTGTTGTTGTTTTGCCATAGATCCTAATCAGCAAATAGTCTGTTTGGGTGTTTTTCCCTGCAGTAAGTTGATTTTTCAAAAGTGGCACAGAAGAGAAAAATAAATTTGTTGTCTAAGCATGCTATTAATATTGCTAAACCTAAACAAAAGAAAGTGATAAGCAAGCAGAAATAAAAATTCTCTACCTATGACTTTCAAGGATTCTACCCAGCAATTTCTGTTGAGAAGCTCTTTTGCAGTCCAAGACCAAATTGCACTATTTAAAAACCACAGCACAGCATTAATACAATGTATAACTGACTACGTATAGTACATTCATATAAAAATGGGAGAAGTTAACACTGCATAGAAGGGACTAAATGATTTCTATAAGTTAAAAGTGTAAAATAAAACATTTGCTACTGGGTATCAATCACTTCGAAAGCACGTAAAAATGCAAGTAGAAAAATAGGGACCACTACGGTGGGAAGGTAACAGCGTTCAGTGCGCCTTTGGCGTCTAGTCATGCCGGCCACATGACCACGGAGACGTCCTCGGACAAACGCTGGCTCTTCGGCTTTGAAACAGAGATGAGCACCGGCCCCTAGAGTTGGAAACGACTAGCACACATGTGCGGGGGAACTTTTACCTTTTTTATCAATCACTTCATAGGATTGCCTCAAATTCCTCATCATGAGTGGAATTTTTCAGATTAAAGAGTGGGTCTATTAGATCTGATTGATAGTGCATTACTGTGGGCACTTTAAAAAGACATGTGAAACAGACACAACCTCTATATTGGATGAGAGAGCAATTAACTTTGACTCTGTCCACCTGAGCTATCTCCATACCCACTGCTTAAGTTTTACCAGGGTATTTTTCCTAGGCCCAAAACAAGTAGGGCTCTTCTGTTTAAAATTTGTATTACAAAATATATGACCTAAAAATATAGATTGGGCTTTTGGGTAGTTTATTCTCTTCTTATCCTCCTTGGAAATTTTTGGAACGAGTCAAGGGCAGTAACTCGATAAGAAAGGCAGGGACAGAAGCTATTTTCCCTCTAGTAGTGTAAATTTTCTGTCAGTCTAAAATATTACTCTACCTGCTCCAAATCAGGCTTTTCACAAACAGCCACATTTAACTTGTGAAGGCAGTGAGAACAAGTTGTTTGATTAAAAATGAAACTGTACAGATTATAACAAAAAAAAACAAAAAGGCTTGGGCCACCTGATCCTAACCACTTTTTGTCTAACAAACTAACATTGTTTCTTTCTCAACTGGAGAACATCCTGGAGAAGGGGGGAAAGCAGCTGTGTTCCTGTGAAAATTCCTTTAGGCAAATCCTCTGTATAATTCTTCATCTTATCCTCCACCAACTAAGTAAGAGAAAAAATTGTTGGAATGCCACATTTCAAAAATCATCTAGCATGCCAAGTCAAGGATAAAATTAAGGAACTATTTTATTTTTCCATTCGATCAAAGCAGAATCAACACACTGGTTTGTCTTTATTAAACTATAAAAACTCTACTAAATCTCTAGCAGAAAAGTGTCCTATCAAAGCCTTTCACAACCACACAAAGGAAAAATTTCATTTCAATAAACTTAAAAGAAAAAGAAAACAAATTTGACCCTTCTTTCACCTGTGATTTTTCCTGTGATATCAGATTAGAAATTCTGGTGCATCCTAGCCAAAACATTTTATAAGTGATATTTTGGAAACTATGTTTCATTTTAATTTTAGTGACTTTTCAATTGTTCGGTTTTAAGAAATCCTAATAAAACATAGATTTATTAAGCTATTTAAATATTTTTAACTAAACTTTTCCCACTGAATCTTCAATAGTGCATCTGCAATTGGTTTTTCATAGACAATGTTAGATACACTAAATAGCTAAGATTTCTATGCATTTTCAGTGTTCTTCATATCTATAATTCTGTAATTAATTATTCCAGGGAACACTTTGCAAAATTTAAAACAATTTGAAAGGATTCAGTCTGCTAGCTGTTATCAGGTGTTGGATAAACATCCCAGAGAAACCTATCGTAACCTAACTATGAGGCATTAACATGCTTATGTTCCCTTCTTAAGTGTTCAGGGAGTTTAAAGCACAGTAAAAGTAACAAATCACCTTGCTTATTTTGTTCCAGATCCTGTATCAATTTTTAAACTGGTTGTGCTATGCATAAATCATTGTATGAGGCAAGAAGAGAACTGTATTAAAATGCTAGGAGGAAGGACGGATATTATATCGAAGAATTCTGGAATCATTTCAGATGCAAACGTCCCTAAATTACTTGTTAAAGTTTTACAGACCAGTTAACAATTTGCTAGGTCATGCATCCATACAAATTAACAAAAGTAGGCTTTATTCATCGTAGGCAGCTCTAGCAATCATGTGTAACTTTTGAGATACAAACAATATCACAAGAACTCACAAATCAATAGAAGCTGAACATAGAGAACATATATTCTGGAAAGTCAAGCTCAAGTATAAATGTAAAAACCCTCCAAAATTTATATTTCCCACAATACTTATTTTGTACATTAATTTCTAACATCCAGCTGAATCCTTAGAACTCTGTTAACACTTAGCTCAACATCTGCCAAGCACGTTAATGGTAAACACTGAAGGGACCGATCTACTGAAGTAACAGTTATTCTGATAAAATGACAGATATTTCTACAATTCAGCTGCGTTGGCAGATTCATAAATATAGGCACGATGTCAGGCATAAGCCCAGAGATAAGACAGTGAGATCTAATCTAGCTAAGTCCTTTATAGGATGTGGGTACCCTGAAGCTGTTCCCCATCCAACTTGCGACTGTGCAGTCTCTTAATCTGGGCCCCTTTCTGGAAAAGATGAGTTGCCAAAGACCTCACCCGCAACTCCTGCAGGTACACATCCCACCCCACATAACAAAGCATGGGATAAGGATCTCTTTAAAAAGACCAATTTACAGAAACATAAATATAAAATAAACAAATAAATCTCTCAGTGAATATCCTCTTATCTGCAAATATCATCCCGCAACTACTTTAACCAACTGGAAGTCATGAGTTCAGCCCAGTCAGGTTAAAATAATCTGCTTTTCTTGAAAATAAAATTAAGATTTATGTCGTTTCGCCACAGAAACAGACAGTAATAGCCAAACTATAATAACTCAATATAAACTACAGCAGGTTGTACTATATGTTGCTTTTGTCAACAGACAGGAGAAAGGAAGATTAAAAAAAGGGGAAGCATATTTAAGGCAATTCCTGATATTCCTATGCATGATAAAGGGTGGCCACATCATCCTGCCTAGGTAAAATTAAAATGGCACAATCTAAACTAAATAAATGCTACATAATTCAACTTTCTAACCTCTCTGTTGAATAACGTATTAAGTTTAGTTCACAATTTCCTGTTGCTTCAATTGCTAGGTAATCATGAAAGCAGAATAAGTGTGTGTCTGTAATAAGCTCAGTGTGCTTGTTTGAGTATGGCATATGCCAGACTCCTGTGCTGCAGCTTGACAGTGCATATAATCAAACAGAAGATAGCAATGCCATTCCCCAAACTAAAATATAACATGTTAATTGGCCTACACATCACTGTATAATAAATGATAAAACAAAACAGCTAATATCCAAATGAAGTATTTCACTCAGAGCTGTCCCCTGCACATACACAGCCCCAAGCAGGAACCACCCTGGAGTGTTCAACTGAGTAATACCATCTGCCACATTATTTTAGAACAGGAATCCTCACCATTTTTGCCAAATACATTTTCCTCTCCCCATGGCTCAGCTTCTGCTCAGCATTATTTCCCTACAGCACTATTACGTCAATCTTGGTAGGGTTGAGCTGGATAAGAGCTATCACCTACAAGTCCCACAACTGACAGGAAGTATTCATCTTTTGCGTAACTGGAGGCTCAATCCTGAATATCTAAATTAAAAATATTTTCAGGCTGCCTAGGATACAAATTCAATAAGGAAACATTTGTACAATCAATAATTATATTACGCATTTTAAAAATAATCAATAGCAGGCCATCTCAACTTGGTTCCCATTTGTAGCAAGAAACCAAGATTAAAGTCACTTATCTCCCTCCCCATGATGAGAATTCTAATCCAGATTTTCTGGTTTACTTTTCAAACAAAAGCTTGTTTTTAAAGTGTACCTTCAACTGATACCTTTGAAAAATATCCTACAAATGAAGCTTTTTAGCCTAAAAATTGCCTGGGGAATGGGGGAAATGAATAGAATTCAATTCTAAACTTTTTCCTATATATTATTAGATCATACATTAGTTGTTGTTGTTGCTGTTAGCTGCGAAGTCTTGTCCGACCCATTGCGACCTCATGGACAATGTTCCTCCAGGCCTTCCTGTCCTCTACCATCTTCTGGAGTCCATTTAAGCTCACGCCTACCGCTTCAGTGACTCCATCCAGCCACCTCATTCTCTGTCGTCCCCTTCTTCTCTTGCCCTCAATCTTTCCCAGCATTAGGCTCTTCTCGAGTGAGTCCTTCCTTCTCATTAGGTGGCCAAAGTATTTGAGCTTCAACTTCAGGATCTGGCCTTCTAAAGAGCAGTTGGGGTTGATCTCCTCTAGGACTGACCGGTTTGATCGCCTTGCAGTCCAAGGGACTTGCAGGAGTCTTCTCCAGCACCATAGTTCAAAGGCCTCAATACTTTGGCGCTCAGCCTTTCTTATGGTCCAACTTTCACTGCCATACATTGCAACTGGGAAGACTATAGCCTTGACCATATGCACTTTTGTTGACAGGGTGATGTCTCTGCTTTTTAGTGTGTTGTCTGGATTTGCCATGGCTTTCCTCCCCAGGAGCAAGCGTCTTTTAATTTTTTGGCTACAATCCACATTTGCAGTGATCTTGGAGCCCAGGAAAATAAAATCTGTCACTACCTCCATTTCTTCCCCATCTATTTGCCAGGAATTGAGAGGGCCGGATGCCATGATCTTGGTTTTCTTAATGTTAAGTTTCAAGCCAGCTTTTGCACTCTCCTTCTTCACCTGCAACAAGAGGCTCTTTAGTTCCTCTTCACTTTCTGCCATTAGAGTGGTATCATCTGCATATCTTAGATTGTTATTATTTCTCCCGGTAACCTTAATTCCAACTTTTGATTCATCTAGCCCTGCCTTTCTCATGATGTGCTCTGCATATAAGTTAAATAGGCAGGGCAACAGTATACAGCCTTGCCGGACTCCTTTCCCAATTTTGAACCAGTCAGTGGTTCCGTGTCCAGTTCTCACTGTTGCTTCTTGACCCGCATATAGGTTTCTCAAGACAAATAAGATGGTCTGGTACTCCCATCTCTTTAAGAACTTGCCACAGTTTGTTATGATCCACACAATCAAAGGCTTTAGCATAGTCAATGAAGCAGAAGTAGATGTTTTTCTGGAACTCCCTAGCTTTCTCCATGATCTAGCTTATGTTGGCAATTTGGTCTCTAGTTCCTCTGCCTCTTCGAAATCCTGCCTGTACTTCTGGTAGTTCTGGATCCACATACCGCTGGAGTCTAGCTTGTAGGATTTTAAGCATAACTTTACTAACATGTGAAATGAGTGCAATGGTGCGATAGTTTGAGCATTCTTTGGCACTGCCTTTCTTTGGAATTGGAATGTAAACTGATCTTTTCCAATCCTGTGGCCACTGTTGAATTTTCCAAATTTGCTGGCAAATTGAGTGTAGCACTTTTACTGCATCGTCTTTTAAGATTTTGAATAGCTCAGCTGGAATACTGTAACCTCCACTAGCTTTGTTGTTGCTCAGCTTTTCTAAGGCCCATTTCACTTCACATTCTAGGATGTCTGGCTCGAGGTCAGTGACCACCTCATCGTAGTTATCAGGGACGTTAAGCTCATTCTTGTATAGTTCTTCTGTAATTTTGCCACCTCTTCTTAATCTCTTCTGCCTCTGTTAGGTCCCTGCCATTTTGGTCCTTTATCATGCCCATTTTTGCATGAAACGTTCCCTTCATCTCTCCAATTTTCTTGAAAAGATCTCTGGTCCCCCCTGTTCTATTGTTTTCTTCTATTTCTTTGCACTGTTCATTTAAGAAGGCATTCTTATCTCTTCTAGCTATTCTCTGGAATTCTGCATTCAATTGGGCATATCTTTCTTTTTCTCCCTTGCCTTTCGCTTCCCTCCTTTCCTCAGCTATTTGCAAAGCTTCCTCAGACAGCCATTTTGTCACCTCTACTGTATATTCAACAGGGATATGATTTAATTCATACCTGACTGGCCTAGTGCTTTTCCCTACTTTCTTCAGTTTAAGCCTAAACTTTGCAACGAGAAGCTCATGGTCTGAGCCACAGTCAGCTTGTTGTGATTCAGTGTCAGCCTGTGGGTTCGGCAGTTGGGTCGGACGACTCAGAGGAGGAGGAGGGGGTGTTGAAGAGCTTGCTGATGATGGCCTTGAGGCTCCGCAGAGCCCTCAGCCGGGCCCCTCCCACCTGGTCACGACGGAGACCCAGCTGTGTGAGCCTGATAACGTGGATGAAGATGACCCACAGCTGGCCCTGTTCAAGGACGCCGGACGCAGGAGGCAGTCAATCAGGAGTAAACAGAGGAAGGCAATGGGGCACCTCGGAAGGAGGCAGAGAGAGGCCACGCCCTGAACTGTATTTAAGGGGAATGTGTGGGAGGGCTGGTTTGCTGAAGGCAACCGCTTGGATAGTTCCTGTTTCATAGCTCCTGTTTCATGGTTGGTGTCTTGTCTTGCTCTGTTTTATGTTAATAAATTTGGCAGGCTTTATTCCAGCCTCTTGCCGTTTGTAAAGGGGTTGTCCCTGCTTTTGCTGCAGGGCCGGTAGCAGGCTGGTACAGAACACAGCTCCTGGTCTTGTTTTTACTGACTGTATAGAGCTTCTCCATCTTTGGCTGCAGATCACATAGTCAATCTGATTTCTGTGTTGACCCTCTGGTGATCTCCATGTGTAGAGCCATCTCTTGGGTTGTTGGAAAAGAGTGTTTGCTATGACCATCGTATTCTCTTGACAAAATTCTATCAGCCTGTGCCCTGCTTCATTTTGTACTCCAAGGCCACATTTGCCTGTTATTCCGGTTATCTTTTATTTATTTTATTTATTTTTATTTTAATAATATTTCTATACCGCCCTTCTCCCGCAGGACTCAGGGCGGTGAACAGGGCAAGAATAAAAATACAAATTACAAAAGTTAAAACTAAATTAAATAAATGCCCACATACTAAAATAGATATTTAAAACCTAATAAATAGCCCCCGATCCCATCAGGCCAGGCCAGCTTGTTCAAAAAAGTATGTTTTTAGCTCGCGGCGAAAGGAGCGAAGGTCGGGCGCCGTCCGGAGCTCAACCGGGAGCTGATTCCATAGCTCCGGGGCGCCCACAGAGAAGGATCTCCCCCTGGGGGCCACCAGTCGACATTCTCTGACCGGTGGCACCCTGAGGAGGCCCTCTCTGTGGGAACGCACAGGGCGGAGGGAAGTCGATGCCGGCAGCAGGTGTTCCCTCAGGTACTCCGGCCCCCTGCCATGGAGGGCTTTGAATACCATTACTAATACCTTGAATCTCACCCGGAAGGCAACCGGTAACCAATGCAGCTCACGGAGCAGAGGTGTAACGTGGGAGTATCGGGAGACTCCCAACACAACTCTCGCGGCTGCATTCTGTACCAGTTGGAGCTTCCGGGTGGTCCTCAAGGGCAGCCCCATGTAGAGAGCGTTGCAGTAGTCAAGTCGAGAGGTCACGAGCGCATGAGTGACCGTGCATAAATCATCCCGGCTTAGATAGGGCCGCAACTGGCGCACCAGGCGAACCTGGGCGAAAGCCCCCCTAGTCACAGCTCCTATATGGTCTTCCAGGGTGAGCCGTGAATCTAGGAGGACTCCCAAGTTGCGAGCCCTATCTACGGGGGGTAATAATTCACCCCCCATAGTAAGAGGTGGAATGTCCGAATAAACCCGGGATGAAGGTATGCAAAGCCACTCGGTCTTGTCGGGGTTGAGTTGAAGTCTGTTCCTCCCCATCCAGACCCGAACCGCCTCCAGGCAACGGGACATCACGTTGAGGGCATCACTGGGGTGGTTTGGGGTCGAAAGGAAAAGCTGGGTATCATCAGCATACTGATGATACCCAACTCCAAAACCACGAATGATCTCACCCAGCGGTTTCATATAGATGTTGAACAGGAGAGGCGAGAGGACCGACCCCTGAGGAACTCCACAAATGAGAGACCTCGCGGTCGACCTCTGCCCTCCTGCCAACACCGACTGCGAACGTCCCTGGAGATAGGAGAACCACTGTAAAACCGTGCCTCCCACTCCCAATCCCCTGAGACGTCGCAGCAAGATACCATGGTCGATGGTATCGAAAGCCGCTGAGAGGTCTAACAGGACCAGAACAGAGGAATGCCCCCTGTCCCGAGCCCTCCAGAGATCATTCACCAGCGCGACCAATGCCGTCTCCGTGCTGTACCCGGGCCTGAAACCCGATTGGTACGGGTCTAGATAATCCGCTTCATCCAGGACCAGAGGGAGCTGATGTGCCACCACACTCTCAACAACCTTGGTGGGGGCTCTCCAATTATTATGCCCCTGTCATGGACCGATCATCATCTCCTGCGGCTGGTCTTCCGTTTTGCCACCCCCCGCCGTGGGTGTTTGGAACCAATTAAATGGTACCGCCCCAGACGCTTAATGGATCCCCAGAGGTTCCAGGCAGCGCTGGGGTCCCCACCTGCCTCCCTTGCTCACAGCTCGGCAGATGCCTTAGTGGAAGCCTGGGAAAGGACGGCCACTGAGGCTCTTGACCGGGTTGTACCCCTGCGGCCCCTGACCCGGTGCAGATCCCGTCGAGCTCCATGGTTCTCTGCGGAGCTCCGGGAGATGAAGCGTCGGAGACGGGGCCTAGAGAGCGGTTGGAGGTCCAGCCGATCCGAATCCGACCGATTGCGACTAAGAGCCTACATTAGGTCTTATCTCGCTGCGATAAGGGAGGCGAGGTCTAACCACTTCGCCACCCTTATCGCGTCCGCAGATAATCGCCCGGCCGCCCTGTTTAGGGTGACTCGCTCCCTCCTAAATCAGGAGGTGAGGGAGGATCCCTTGCAGGGTCGTGCCGAGGAGTTTAACCAACATCTGTCGGACAAAATCGCTCGGATTCGGACCGGTCTGGACTCTGACTGGGCAGAGTCTGACGATCAGGACACGGGCGGTCTTGTCGATATCACCTGGGAGGAGTTTGATTCTGTGACTCCGGAGGAAGTGGACAGGATCATGGGGAGGCTGAGCACCACCACATGTTTATTGGACCCGTGCCCTTCCTGGCTGGTTTATGCAGCCCGGGAGAGGACACGCAGCTGGTTCCAGGCAGTTATATCGGCTTCTCTGGGTGAGGGTAGCTTCCCCGCCGTCTTGAAAGAGGCGGTGGTGAGGCCTCTCCTCAAGAAGCCTGCCTTGGACCCAGCTGTATTGAACAACTTTCGTCCTGTCTCCAACCTTCGCTTTCTTGCGAAGGTTGTTGAGAGTGTGGTGGCGCATCAGCTCCCTCTGGTCCTGGATGAAGCGGATTATCTGGACCCGTACCAATCGGGTTTCAGGCCCGGGCACAGCACAGAGACGGCATTGGTCGCGCTGGTGAATGATCTCTGGAGGGCTCGGGACAGGGGATATTCCTCTGGGGATCCATTAAGCATCTGGGGCGGTACCATTTAATTGGTTCCACACTCCCACGGCGGGGTGTGGCAAAATGGAAGACCAGCCGCAGGAGATGATGATCGGTCCATGACAGGGGCATAACAATTGGGGAGCCCCCACCAAGATCATCTAACCACCGTCCAGATAAGAAAACTAAGTCAAGAGTGTGGCCTCCCTCATGAGTCGGTCCCGAAATTACTTGCGTCAGGTCCATGGCCGTCATGGAAGCCATGAACTCCCGAGCCAACTCAGATGATCCTCCCAGCGATGGTAGATTGAAGTCCCCCAAAACTATAAGTTTCGGGAACTCAATCACCAACCCAGAGAGGACATCGAGAAGCTCAGGCAGGGCTGCTGCTATGTGACTAGGCGAAAGGTACACCAGCAGCAAGCCCAACTGCGCACCAGGGCCGCATCTCAAAAAGAGAGACTCACACCCGACTATCTGGGGAACGGTGGCCTCCCGCGGACATAAGGTCTCCCTCATGACAACAGCCACACCCCCACCCCTACCCTGAGCCCGAGGCCGGTGTAACACCCGGAAACCTGGTGGGCAAAGATCAACCAGAGGAGTCCCTCCCTCTGGGCCCAACCAAGTCTCCGTGATGCAAGCCAGGTCCGCCAGCTCACCCTCGACCACATCACGGACGAGAGGAGCTTTATTAGCGACAGACCTGGCATTCAAGTACACCAGCCGGAGCTCAGGGGGCTGCACTTCCTCACTCCCAGAGCCCTGGGGCGGAGCCAGAGGGTCGGAGTGCCCCACCGCTCTTAAGCAGCGGAGAGGCCTTCCCTGAGGACGATACGGCCCTCTGCTCCTACACCTGCTGCCATTCCCTAATGTCGTGGGAATAGGTATTCCCACGACCAGCCCTGGAGCCCCGGAGGCAACCGGCCCCCGCCCCTCCCCCCCGCGAACTACCTTGGCACTGGCCTGAACAGAGGTTGTTGGACTGCCCCCCTTGTCCAAACAACCAAAAAGAGTACCCTCCCCCCTCCCTAGCCCCCTAAAAAATTTGGAAAGAAAACTAATCAGGGGCCTCCTATTGGGTTTCCGTCGAAGGCCCCTACCCGTGCCCAGCCATCTCTCGGGCTTCCTACTTTAGCATTCCAATCCCCCATGATAATAAGGACATCATTTTTTTGGTGTTAGTTCTATAAGGTGCTGTAGGGCTTCATAGAACCGGTCAATTTCCTCCTCTTCAGCACCGGTGGTTGGGGCATAGACTTGGACTACTGTGATATTGAATGGTTTGCCTTGGATTCGAACTGAGATCATTCTGTCATTTGGGGGATTGTATCCCAGTATTGCTTTTCCTACTCTTTTATTGACCATGAAGGCTACTCCATTTCTTTTGAGGGATTCTTGCCCGCAATAGTATACCTGATGGTCATGTGAGTTAAATTCACCTATTCCTGTCCATTTTAGTTCGTTGATTCCTACGATGTCGATGTTCAACCTTGTCATCTCTTTGTCATCTCTTTTCTGACCATGTCTAGCTTGCCTTGATTCATGGATCTTATATTCCAGGTTCCTATGGAGAAAAAATCTTTACAGCATCGGACTTTCCTTTCACCACCAGATACATCCACAGCTGAGCGTCCTTTCGGCTTGTACTAGCCCTCTGCTCTTCCCCAGTAGCATATTGGATGCCTTCCGACATGAGGGGCTCATCTTCCAGCGTCATATCATTTTGCCTTTTGGTACTGTCCATAGGGTTTTCATGGCTAAGATACTGGAGTGGGTTGCCATTTCCTTCTCCAGTGGATCACGTTTTGTCAGAACTCTTTGCTATGACCTGTCCATCTTGGGTGGCCCTGCATGGCATAGCTCATAGCTTCACTGAATTACACAAGCCCCTTCGCCACGACAAGGCAGTAATCCATGAAGGGGAGGCAGTAATCCATGAAGGGGCATACATTAGTATCCAGGTTTAAATTTAGATTGGGGGTGGGATTGGTGTCTTTGAGTCAGTGTTGATTCCTGATAACTGCCTAGACTGTAGTTTTCTCAGCAAGATTTCAGATTTCAGAAAGCTGGATATACTTCCTTGGAAGGATTTGTTTGTTTGTTGATTCCTTTGAGTCAGTCTTCCTGGACAAATCCCTGAAGTTTTCTTGGAAAAGCTTTTGGGAAAAGGTTTTTTTTGCCTCTTCCTTAATGGCTGAGAGTGTGTGACTGGCCCAAGAGCACCCAGGTGGCTTCATGTCTAAGGTGGGTTTATAATTCATGGATTCACAATTTCTAGCCTGCTAAGGTAAAGGAACTCCAAATTAAATCAGATCTTTATCCTAATTAGTGCTACTATTTGACATTTAATTAGAAAATGTAAAAATCCTACAATAAAATAAAACCATAAGTTAATTGTTTTAAATGTGTCAATACATTTTAGACTTAATCATTTTCCATTCATAATAATTCAGTGCAACAATTGACAGAGATTCTTACATTCAACAGTTTTGCATCTATAATTATGATATTAATTCTACTTTATAATGTGTTTTAGTTAAAATGCTGCATATTTTTCTCTTTGCTATTAAGCCCCCTTGGTCTCCATTGCTTACAGTAGCTGAAAAGCTACTGTATGCTGCATTATTTGTACTTTAAAAATATATTACTTACATTATATACCGTATTCTCCGGCGTATAAGACGACTGGGCGTATAAGACGACCCCCTACATTTCCTGTTAAATTATAGGGTTTGGGCTATACTCGCCGTATAAGACTACCCCTCTTCCAACGCACACCAAATAAAAATTAAAAAACATCAGATTTGATTTTAATATGGTAATTTTAATTCAAATGCTTATGACATGCCGGTGCTTAGTAGGAAAACTGTCACTTATAAACATAAGGCTGTTTGTCATCAAACATGTAAACATAAAACAGTGCAAGTGGATTAAAGTATAATAATAATAATAATAATAATAATAATAATAATAATAATAATAATAATAATAATAATAAGAAGAAGAAGAAGAAGAAGAAGAAGAAGAAGAAGAAGAAGAAGAAGAATTAGAAGAAGAAGAAGAAGAAGAAGAAGAAGAAGAAGAAGAAGAAGTTGGAGGGGACCTTGGAGGTCATCTAGTCCAACCCCCTGCTAAGGCAGGAAACCCTATACCATTTCAGACAAATGGCTGTCCAGTCTCTTCTTAAAAACTTCCAGTGTTGGAGCATTCACCACTTCTGGAGGCAGGTTGTTCCACTGGTTAATTGTTCTAACTGCAGGAAGTTTCTCCTTAGTTCTAGGTTGCTTCTCTCCTTGATTAGTTTCCATCTATTACTTCTTGTCCTGCTTTCAGGTGCTTTGGAGAATAGCTTGACTCCCTCTTTTTTGTGGCAGCCCCTGATTCTAGCAACCATTCCCTATTTTCCTAATTCACTTTTTCACTTTTCCTAATTCACTCTAAAGCTTTCCCTGCGCAGAGCCTTAAGTAACACAAGCTGCCTGCAATTAGTGCAGGTTCGCATCCCACCAGGCTCAAGGTTGACTCAGCTTTCCATCCTTCCAAGGTAGGTAAAATGAGGACCCAGATTGTTGGGGGCAATAAGCTGACTTTGTAATAATGCTGCTTGGGTGTGTGTGAAAGCCCTAATAAACATGCATATACACAGAATGAAGGCTATTGCTAAGCACATTGATTTGTGCTTTAAATTGTAAGCCACCCTGAGTCTTCGGAGAAGGGCAGGATATAAATGGGATTTAAAAAAAAAAAAGACCAAATGGGAGATCCGCTCCAGGTTTTCCAGCCAGCCCGCCCAGTTCCTGAGTCAAATGTGTCCTTAGAGCTAAGCCGCTGCTCTGGCTGCTGCCTTCCCCACCTGCCTTTCAAGTTGGGATATACTACAGCTGGTCTTCAACTTTAGAAGGAAAGACGCCCAGACCCCAGCCTGTAAAAAATCACAGACTGCAGCTTCTTCTCCAATTGGTCCCGCTTTCCCTGCGCAGACTAAATGGGAGATCCGCTCCAGGTTTTCCAGCCAGCCCTGTCCCTAAATTTTCAGCACCCGGCGTATAAGACGACCCCTGACTTTTGAGAAGATTTTCATGGGTTAAAAAGTAGTCTTATACGCCGGAAACTACGGTATAATAGTATATTGGGTAAGACTATCTATAGAATTATAATCTAAATTTTTTTAGATTATTTTATCCATCTCATTACTGGTTTTTGGCAGTTCACAGTGATAAAATAAAAATGAAGTATCTGCAATAATGAACCACAGAATCATTTAAAAAGCAGTTTAAAATATAATTTGACACACTGTAGAACAAGAAACAGAGATGATTGTGTACTGAACTATATACAGTGACCATTTGAAGAAGGTTTTGCTTTCCATTTTATTTTGTATTGTTTCAAAGTTCAACATTTATTGTTTACAAAGTATTAAACTACTTATGTAAAATCAATTTTGTTTCTTTGACCACCAATTTATAAAACAGTGACACACTAAAACAGTGTGGCAACAATTCACACACCTTTAGCAAAAACAATCAAGTAAGGATTTGGACACACCGATCATAGCAACAATCCAAAGTTTGACCGAAATCACAAAATGTGTTGTGATATCACAATGCAAGCTTTTGCACAAAAGGTATGGAATTTAGGTTGTGATATTGCAACATGCAATTTCACCATTTCCCCCCTCCCCACCCTTGTATACCAAATGCTTAGAGGCTGCATATGCAAAATTGCTAAGCATTTTAATGTCAAACGTAGTTTGGGGGTTGTTGAAGGGTTGTTGTTGTTGTTTTTTTGCGTAGATCCAAACCATTGGGTTAGTTTACAATATATTGTGTGAACTCAGAAAATTGACCCTTTCAGTAGCCAAGTTAAGCATGATAATTAGACTACAGGAAAAGAAAATTTCAAAATTAGACATCCTGTTTTCTTTTTATTTATTTACCTTCTTTCTCAGTGTTATTGAGGCCAGTCCCCTGGTTAATCTATCTGTAAATGTTTTCTCCCATGTTGGCTAAATTTGTCATCCGGAGACATTTTGAACAGGAGCCCATGCCCTTTTCAAAGTACATTAATTCTATCTGAAAGAAGTACGGTGCAAAGAACATAAGGCTGTCAGAAAGAGGGTGCTTGTCCTGCAAAGTTAAAGCTAAGACATGAACAGCTTTTTCTCAGCATTCATCATTTTAAGATCACCCTTTTGCTCCCACTTCCTCTTCCTGCCAAAACCAAAAGAATCTTTTGCCAAGCGCTCTCTTCTTCTAACGCAGCTTCACTCCCTCTCATTCCTGATAAGGGGAAAATCAACAACAGAGATGCAACATGAATTTCTGGAGTGATCTGCAAAGTAGCTCTGCAACTGAACATTGTTTCTGTGGTTAGGATGTTCAAGATGGCATCTCATTTTTGACAGAACTAAGGATGATGACACAGACCTTTGATCTGAGAGACCTATGAGCAATTGGGGAGCTAAAACATGGTACTGCAAGCAATTGAGGGTAGCAACAGATTTACCAAAAAATATAAATCCATCTACCTTATGTAGAAGTGGAACAGGAAATTAATTATATCATGCTCTATGTTTCTTTTTCAGTTCCAGAAGAAATCTATCATCATGCTTCCAATCCATCCAAAGCAGAGTTGTCAGCAGACAAGTTGGTAATTAATGCTTAAAACCCTCTGATTAAATAGATCTGATCTTTATTATAAATAAATTATAATTATAATTATAAATAAATAAATAAATACACTATGCAGGACAGAATAAATATGAAAATGAAATAACTAAAACAGAGCTTGTTCCATGATAAGCAACCTTTTTTGGAAGTTATTTTAGTGTTAGTGGATTTTGATTTGGCTGAACAATATCACAAACTGGTTGGAATTACATTACAGTCAAAGAAGCCTTTAACACAGGTTACCCACTCATAGTTCAGATGATATGGCTACCTGCCAGTAATTTAGTACAAAAATGGATATCCAATCCAGATTTCTAGATATATTAATAGCACAAAAGAGAGATTCAATCATTACACCACCCAATGACTATTTAAAATGCTTTTAAGCAGAGCCTACAAAGCTCTAGGGACCTCTAGAATGGCAAACTCTGTTAAATGGGATATAAAATTTGCAATCTGCAATAAGAGCTAAAGTAATTCAGCCCTTTATTTTTTCCTCAACAATGTAGTGGACAAAAATACCACTTTGGCAACAAATCACTAGCACTGTCATACAATGTCAACTTGACTAGGGAAAGCTAATGATGTCATAAAGATAGTGTCGGGCCAAGGACATGAAGTGAATCTTCTAAGTAACATTTATTTATTGTATTACATCTATAGACGCCATTTTGCCAAACTACAGTACCAACCATGTACATGAAATCTGTATTCTGGGAACTACTAGGGAAGGGCTGTCTTCACCCTCTTTACTGTAACTATCTGAACTAAGTTGTCATTTACTACCCTGAAATGCATTCCCTCCCTCCTAGGAATCCTTTGCTACAATCCATTACAGATAGCAAGACTTCTTATACCAACTTTTGTTTAGAAATGTGTATTTTTTAAGATGTATATTCCACCTTAAATCAAGGTAGCATGTATAATGCTTCCACCTCTAATTTTTTATACCAGCACAATCCTGCAAGTTGGGATGGGCTGAAAAGAGACTGACTGGCCCAAGATCACTCAGCTGGTTTCTGTCTCTTAAGGGAGACCTAAAACTCTTGCCTTCTAGTCCAGCTCCTTAACCACGACCCAAAATTGGTTTTCAATTTCATTCATAACCAAACCGCTCTGCATTTACATTTACAAATCCCATCACCACAGAAGACTCACTATTTTACTGGAAGGTGTTCTTAGCCATATTAAATGTATATTATTAATTTATATTTAATATTATAATTATTAATAAATATAATTAATACATATGCTTAATAATATGGTTTGTTTTATTTTATGCTTAAAATAATGGTTTTCTCTCTTTTGATGGGGCCAGCAATGTGTGGTGCAGGTGCTAAAATAAATGAAAGCATAACATTTTTAAAATTATTCAAAATCTCACATAAGAAATAGAAATGTTATGCTTTTTTAAAAAAAATTCTTTGACATGTTTTAAAATTTTCTCTTATGACAGTCATTAAAATAATTTCATGTTCCTTCAAGAGGTTTTTTTCCCCCAGAGACACATAACTCTTCCTCTTAGTTTTAGCAAACTGATCCTATTTTCCTTCTGACACAAAGTGACCACACAGTACTTACATTTTGTTCAATTATATGCTCATTCACCTTTGAAGGAGGGAGTGGAAGAAAGCTATAAAAATTAAATCTATAAAATAAGTAATGTGATAAAAACTGGAATATTGCTGTTCCAATGACAGATAATGATGTATCTAGAATTAACCAACTAACTTAAATATTTTTGTTTTAGATTATCTTTAGCCATCTACTTATTTTGCTTAGAAATTATTTTGTCTGAAAATTAGTTAAGTCTTAAGAGTTTGGTCAAGTTTAATTATCAATATGACACTAATACCTAGTAAACAGACAAAGAGATACAAGATTGTTAAAAAACTTAAAAATGAAAGGCATGTAAAACCCGAACATGGGGGTGGGACACAATATAATATCTGTACCTCTATGTTCTGAGAGTTTAAGAGAAGTTCTTATATACCATTCTGACAGCTTGTAAAATCTTAAAGGACAATTTTAAAAAATAGTGTTTAAATCTATTGTATTATTCGATAATTTGAATATCTGCCACATGGAGTCAATCTCTATAAATCCCTAAAATATTCATTCCGAACAACACTTCTAAAACGTCCTTTAAGATTTAGAAAGCAGATTACCCAGAATTCAGCCCAGCTTCTTATCTACCTACACACCCACATCTAGCCACATGCCATGACTGATTTCCAGTGACAAATAAGATTTCCCCCTTTCTGACGTAATATGGGCCAATGCAAAAGATTATCTTAATATTTTTAAACCCAAACTATATCCTTAAATCCTCTATTTTCTACAGAGAATATTCACTTATGGATTCCAAGCATTTTAGAATGTCTAAACATGCATTTATGTCAAGGAAGCAGAACATAGGAAATATTGCTAAATAAAACTGAAGTCCACATCTTTAAATATATTATTTTTTTAAAAAAAAGGATAATTGAAATTTGATGATTTCGAATGGAATGTTCTAGAGAATACCATGATGTTCTGTACCCTCTCTAGACTGTGTTTGACCTTCCAAACCATACCACTGCAGAAGCTTGCCTAAGTAAACTTCCTGAAGTGGAAATGGGGCATTGTGAACTGTATCATATTCAAGACACCTTAGATAGCTTCCAGTTCACAGAATTTATTTTTAGAGGTCCCCAGAACAGCATGGTCAGGAGATGTTTCAGCATGCTGCAGAGGGAGAATGTGATATTTTAGACTATGAGACCCACCATTACCAGCCAATTAAGTCCCTCTGCCCCCCAAAATAAAAGCAACAGCTGCAAAAAAATAATATGATGGAGCTTTGCAATTAGATTCATACGGTAAGATATGCCATAACCAACCAAGCAGGAGCAAATACATTACGTAGGCAATCTAACCCTTATGATTAAAAATATACTTTACATATGGACACTCACTCTTTCCCACAAAATAAAGTAAAAAAAAATAAGGACCAAGTCAGAGATACATGGGAACTTTGATCTGATCGCTTAAAACTACTTACAGAAATGCAAAACTGCTGATAGAAAGACCATAGATAACATTTCACCCTATATTGTTTTCCAGACCACAAAGCAGTTTAATTTAATAACATGTAGAATTATATTCTGAATTACAGCTACTTTAATTAATTACCAGGGTAAAGCATCTCTGGCTTACAATCTCTGGATCTTTAAAATTGACTGATTCAAATATATCAGAAGTTAGAGGAGTTACATTCAGTATTATATGAATGTAGCCTTGGTTAGGAATGATCAATATAGTCAACTCAACAAAGGGAATACTGTTGGGACAGCTCCTTTAAAATGAAATTAATTTTCTCTGCCTGAAACAAACCAGGGCAAAAACTATATTTTCAAGTAATTCAGTGATGCTTAATTCAGGGCATAGTTTTGTTTTTCTGGTAAAGATTTAGAGTAAAATTTAACTGGATAAAATAAAATAATTGGAAATGGGTATGCATAGAAATAATATTTTTAAGTACCGTATATACTTGAGTATAAGCCGACTCGAGTATAAGCCGAGACCCCCAATTTCACCCCCCAAAACTGGAAAAAGTTATTGACTCGAGTATAAGCCGATCCGCCGTTCTGCAAGCCTGAATACACAGGAATACCCTGTGTGGCCGCGGCTCGTCGGCAGGTCTCCGTTCCTCCTGCCGACCTTTGGGGAGGTTTGGGCGCCTCCCCAAACGTCGGCAGGTCTCCGTTCCTCCTGCCGACCTTTGGGGAGGTTTGGGCGCCTCCCCAAACCTCCCCAAACCTCGGCAGGTCTCCGTTCCTCCTGCCGACCTTTGGGGAGGTTTGGGCGCCTCCCCAAACCTCCCCAAACCTCGGCAAGTCTCCGTTCCTCCTGCCGACCTTTGGGGAGGTTTGGGCGCCTCCCCAAACCTCGGCAGGTCTCCGTTCCTCCGCGCAGACCTGCCGACCTTTGGGGAGGTTTGGGCGCCTCCCCAAACGTCCCCAAACCTCGGCAGGTCTCCGTTCCTGTTTGGGGAGGTTTGGGCGCCTCCCCAAACCTCCCCAAACCTCGGCAGGTCTCCGTTCCTCCGCGCAGACCTGCCGACGTTTGGGGAGGTTTGGGCGCCTCCCCAAACCTCCCCAAACCTCGGCAGGTCTCCGTTCCTGTTTGGGGAGGTTTGGGCGCCTCCCCAAACCTCCCCAAACCTCGGCAGGTCTCCGTTCCTCCGCGCAGACCTGCCGACCTTTGGGGAGGTTTGGGCGCCTCCCCAAACGTCCCCAAACCTCGGCAGGTCTCCGTTCCTGTTTGGGGAGGTTTGGGCGCCTCCCCAAACCTCCCCAAACCTCGGCAGGTCTCCGTTCCTCCGCACAGACCTGCCGACCTTTGGGGAGGTTTGGGCGCCTCCCCAAACGTCCCCAAACCTCGGCAGGTCTCCGTTCCTGTTTGGGGAGGTTTGGGCGCCTCCCCAAACCTCCCCAAACCTCGGCAGGTCTCCGTTCCTCCGCGCAGACCTGCCGACCTTTGGGGAGGTTTGGGCGCCTCCCCAAACGTCCCCAAACCTCGGCAGGTCTCCGTTCCTGTTTGGGGAGGTTTGGGCGCCTCCCCAAACCTCCCCAAACCTCGGCAGGTCTCCGTTCCTCCGCGCAGACCTGCCGACCTTTGGGGAGGTTTGGGCGCCTCCCCAAACGTCCCCAAACCTCGGCAGGTCTCCGTTCCTGTTTGGGGAGGTTTGGGCGCCTCCCCAAACCTCCCCAAACCTCGGCAGGTCTCCGTTCCTCCGCGCAGACCTGCCGACCTTTGGGGAGGTTTGGGCGCCTCCCCAAACCTCCCCAAACCTCGGCAGGTCTCCGTTCCTGTTTGGGGAGGTTTGGGCGCCTCCCCAAACCTCCCCAAACCTCGGCAGGTCTCCGTTCCTCCGCGCAGACCTGCCGACGTTTGGGGAGGTTTGGGCGCCTCCCCAAACGTCCCCAAACCTCGGCAGGTCTCCGTTCCTGTTTGGGGAGGTTTGGGCGCCTCCCCAAACCTCCCCAAACCTCGGCAGGTCTCCGTTCCTCCGCGCAGACCTGCCGACCTTTGGGGAGGTTTGGGCGCCTCCCCAAACGTCCCCAAACCTCGGCAGGTCTCCGTTCCTGTTTGGGGAGGTTTGGGCGCCTCCCCAAACCTCCCCAAACCTCGGCAGGTCTCCGTTCCTCCGCGCAGACCTGCCGACCTTTGGGGAGGTTTGGGCGCCTCCCCAAACGTCCCCAAACCTCGGCAGGTCTCCGTTCCTGTTTGGGGAGGTTTGGGCGCCTCCCCAAACCTCCCCAAACCTCGGCAGGTCTCCGTTCCTCCGCGCAGACCTGCCGACGTTTGGGGACGTTTGGGGAGGCGCCCAAACCTCCCCAAAGGTCGGCAGGTCTGCGCGGAGGAACGGAGACCTGCCGAGGTTTGGGGAGGTTTGGGGAGGCGCCCAAACCTCCCCAAACAGGAACGGAGACCTGCCGAGGTTTGGGGACGTTTGGGGAGGCGCCCAAACCTCCCCAAAGGTCGGCAGGTCTGCGCGGAGGAACGGAGACCTGCCGAGGTTTGGGGAGGTTTGGGGAGGCGCCCAAACCTCCCCAAACAGGAACGGAGACCTGCCGAGGTTTGGGGACGTTTGGGGAGGCGCCCAAACCTCCCCAAAGGTCGGCAGGTCTGCGCGGAGGAACGGAGACCTGCCGAGGTTTGGGGAGGTTTGGGGAGGCGCCCAAACCTCCCCAAACAGGAACGGAGACCTGCCGAGGTTTGGGGAGGCGCCCAAACCTCCCCAAAGGTCGGCAGGAGGAACGGAGACCTGCCGAGGTTTGGGGAGGCGCCCAAACCTCCCCAAAGGTCGGCAGGAGGAACGGAGACCTGGGGAGGTTTGGGGAGGCGCCCAAACCTCCCCAAAGGTCGGCAGGAGGAACGGAGACCTGCCGAGGTTTGGGGAGGCGCCCAAACCTCCCCAAAGGTCGGCAGGAGGAACGGAGACCTGCCGAGGTTTGGGGAGGCGCCCAAACCTCCCCAAAGGTCGGCAGGAGGAACGGAGACCTGCCGAGGTTTGGGGAGGCGCCCAAACCTCCCCAAAGGTCGGCAGGAGGAACGGAGACCTGCCGAGGTTTGGGGAGGTTTGGGGAGGCGCCCAAACCTCCCCAAAGGTCGGCAGGAGGAACGGAGACCTGCCAACGTTTGGGGAGGTTTGGGGAGGCGCCCAAACCTCCCCAAACGTCGGCAGGTCTGCGCGGAGGAACGGAGACCTGCCGAGGTTTGGGGAGGCGCCCAAACCTCCCCAAACGTCGGCAAGTCTCCGTTCCTCCGCGCCCTGCCTGCCTGCTTCTTTCCGCTGCGGAAAGAAGCAGGCAGGCAAGGCGCGGAGTTTGGGGAGGTGCGCGCGCACCTCCCCAAACCTCCCCAAACTTCGGCAGGTCTCGGACGGCGGTGGCTTGGGAGAGGTGCGGGCGATCCCGGAAGCACCAAAGCCTCGGCCGCGCACAAGTCCTCGGTAAGTTTTTTTTGTTGACTGGAGTATAAGCCGAAGTGGAATTTTTCAGCCCAAAAAGTGGGCTGAAAAATTCGGCTTATACTCAAGTATATACGGTAGATAGTCATGATACAAGGTACTTTTGCCAAGGTTCAAAGAACTTGATTAGGGGACTGGAGGCTGATGATTCGGGGACTAAAATATAAGGAACGGTGGCTGGAATTGGGTATGTGTAGTTTAATAAAAAGAAAGTCTGGGGTGACATGCAGTATTCCAATATCTCAGGGGTTGCTACAAAGAAGAGGGAGTCAAGTTATCCCCCAAAGAACCTGAAGGCAGGACAAGAAGCAACGGATGGAAACTAATCAAGGAGAGAAGCAACCTAGAACTAAGGATAAACTTTCTGACAGTTAGAACAATTAACCAGTGGAACAACCTGCCTTCAGAAGCGGTGAATGCTCCAACACTGGAAGTTTTTAAGAAAAGATTGAACAGCCGTTTGTCTGTAATGGTATAGGGTTTCCTGCCTGAGCAGGGGGTTGGACTAGATGACCTCCAAGTTCCCTTCCAACTTTATTATTATTATTGATCATCGCACAGTCAGCCAGATGTTCAGACTGGATTTGGCATTTTTGTCTACCTATCGAGTGCTTACCAAGGACCTGGGATAGGCAGATGTGGATGTTTGATGGTATTACAGATATCGTCGCAGGATGGAAGCAGTTCCTAGTAAAGCCGCCTTTTGCAATTGAGTAGTGACGAATTTGTCAATGCCAATGGTGTTCAAGTGGTGCTCCAGTTGTTTTGGGATTGCACCCAAGGCGCCTATTACTATTGGTACTACCCTTGCTTGCCTTTGCCACAGTCTTTCTATTTCTATTTGTAGGTCTTTGTATTTTGTTATCTTCTCCAGTTCTTTCTCATCTATTCTGCTGTTTCCAGGCACTGCCACGTCCACTATCCAGACTTTTTTGTCTTTCTTATCGACAATTGTTAAGTCCAGGATGTTATGTTGCAGGTGCTTGTCTGTTTGAATTCTGAAGTCCCAGAGCAGTTTAACTTTATCATTTTCTATGACTTTCTTTATTTTATGATCCCACCAGTTCTTGCTTACAGGCAAATGATATTTCTTGCAGATCTTCCAATGCACCATTGTTGCTACTTTGTCATGTCTGTGCGATCTTCTTGCAGCAGCTTACCAGGTGGTCCACTGTTTCTTCAGCTTCTTTGCGTAAGCGGCACTTACTGTCTGTTGCTGTCTTCTCAATTTTGACTTTGTATGCATTTGTCCTTAAGGCTTGGTCTTGTGCAGCCAGAATTAGTCCCTCGGTCTCTTTCTTCAACTTTCCTGCTCTTAGCCATTGCCAGGTCTTGTTATTATCTGCTTTCCCAGCTATTTTTTTTAATGTACTGGCAATGTAGTGCTTTGTCTTCCCATGCCTCTATTCTTTTCTTCATTTGGTCTTTCTTGTAGGCCAGTTTGGTCTCTCAAGTAGTCAGTAAGCCTTCCTGATATACTAATTTCAGTGCATCTTCATCATTGTCCTTCAGATATTCTTCCAAAGCCATTTTTTCTTCTTCAACCATCTGATGTACTTGCAGCATTCCACGTCCACCTATTTGCCTTGGTAGATAGAGTCTATCAATGTCACTGCATGGATGAAGGGCATGATTCATTGTCATCATTTTTCTGGTCTTCCTATCCATTGCTTTTAGTTCTGCTTGAGTCCAGTCCACCATTCCAGGTATTGACTGGAATTGCCCAGGTGTTGATTGCCTTCACAGTATTTCCTTCATTGAATTTGGACTTTCTTCTTCTTTCTTCTTCTTCTTCTTCTTCTTCTTCTTCTTCTTCTTCTTCTTCTTCTTCTTCTTCTATTATTATTATTATTATTATTATTATTATTATTATTATTATTATTATTATTTATTATTATTTATTATTATTATTTATTATTATTTATTATTATTATTAACAACTAGCAGTGCCATTTCTATAAAGAGCAGGATGCTTAAAATCATGAAATGTTCAGTGTCAATCAGATTATTTGGAACGCTGGTATTAATGTTTAGTAACCACTGAATTTACAGACATTTATCCTACCTGTCCAGAGCATAAGTCCATCTTCCTGATGGAAACTTTTTTTATTTTCAAATCAACAGCATCACAAATGGAATCATGATAAATTTATTTGGCTAATTGCTGTTTCAAATGCAGGAAGTCATGAATCAACTTCCAATAATTTTTTTTCTTTGTTTGAATGCTGCTACTATTAAAAGGATTTCTCCTGCAGTTAGTTTATATGCTCCAGCTCATTAACATCTCCTAATACCAGAACCTTAGCCTCATTAAGCATAGTAGTTCTGAGGAACATATTCTCCGTTCATCTTAACAAAGCGAGATTCTCCTTGGTGTCCCAGCTGTAGCACCACATGCTACCAAAAGAGGGATTACCCTTGTAATAAAAATACTACAGGATCCCACATAAGTCACAGCAGGGGCAAGGGCATTTATTAGCTAGTGCACAATTTGCAGGCTGCTGGAGAGCTGGAAATTCCTTTGCCATCAACACAGCTTCCACTACAGAATAGCATGGAAACTGCTAAATCTGGGCTTGCAAACACTGTTTGGATCATTTGCGTTTCCACAAATATAAGCTGTGGGGAGAAAGGCAAAATAATAATAAAGCGGTTTCTAATTTTTGGTATGGCACAGGCTTAGGGTTTCCTAACTTTGGCAACTTTAAGGCACGTGGACTTCAGTTTCCAGAATTCCACAGCCAAATCTGAAAGCTGAAGTCCATGCATCTGAAAAGTTGCTAATATTGGGAAACCTTGCCCTAAAACAGGGGTCTCCAAACTTGGCGAGTTGAAGACTTGTGGAATTCAACTCCCAGAATTCCTCAGCTAGTGATGCTGTCTGGGGAAATTCTGGGAGTTGAAGTCCACAGGTCTTAAAGTTGCTGAGACCCTTGCCCTAAAACATCTGATTAAAATTGACCCCATGCTGAGAAGCTGGAACAGAGAGAACTCAGCTTTTGTTTTCCTCTAAAAGCCTTTCCCATGAAATCCCATTTATATAATGGCACAAATGGTGGAACATAGACCATGCCTTTATAATTTCATATGGCTCATTAGGAAACTAGGTTTAACTACTAGCTTGTTTTTTATTTGTTAGATGCAGGCGAGTGTCTGCAGGCAGGGGCACTATGGGCAGTTGATGGTTCCTTGAATATGATAAACTGGATCCAATTTTCCTTGGATAAATTGTCAAGAGAAATCCCTGGTCCCTATTGCATGGAGCAGCCAGAAAACTTGCACACCTTTCCAAAAGTTTTTTTTTTTTAGGTCTCTGCAATATGGAAACCTGACCAGGGGGGACAACTGCCTTTTCTGTACTACTATATTTCCCTGCCTTGTAGTTTTGTCTGCCAAGTGTCACACTAAAAAACACACATATAACTTAGGGTATATGTGGAGGTGGGAAAGAGCCTGCCTGAGTCACAGTGGGGGAAAAGAAAGCAATCATGTCCACACCAAAGAATGCTAACTCAACTTCTAATTTTCCACGCTAACTGCAGGTATTGACTGCGAGTAGAACAGAGTGGATGTTGCATATGTGCTGTTGCCTGGATACACATCTAAAACAGGAGTTAGTTATCTGCCTTAAACTATATCATGTCCTTTGATACAGATGAACTAAGTATTATTTTTATTGCCAGGCAACTGATTTTTTAAAGCCTCACTTTATTATTGTATTCTCAATATATTTGATTTGAAATCTCACTTTTTTATATAAAAAAGTGCAATAAATGTGCAATAAATGCACATTTGTATATTACAACAAGAACATTAATCTTCATTAAAGCAACAGTTTACCCCCCAAAAGCTGTTTTTTACTCACACATTACATGAAGCTGAGAAAGGAGAGAAGGGGAGGAGCAACCAAGAGGGCCCATCTACAAACATCTTAGCAGAAGGTGGAGATTATTTCTTTCTATCTACTCCTGTAATTCTTTCTGTAATGAACCCTGAACATGAGCTGAACTCCAAGAATTACTCAAAAAGAAACCAATACCTAGTATAGCTAGGTCGATTGTAATTGGAAATCTCTGTCAAAAACAATTGTTACATTTCTCTGTTTTCCTATATTTTCCTTTTCCTAATAAACTTTTTTTATGTCACAGATTTGGATTCACTGGCTTAATAAGAATTTTTTTCTGATTAAATCTTTCCGATCTTCCAAGACTACAGAATTGTACAGTTTTAAGACTGACACAAGATTTGCTAACTTCTATTTTTTTTCTGGGCTTTAGGTAGAAAGATCCAATGTTCTTCCTTTTCTATTTTTTTCTGGGCCTTGACTAAAGACAGAAATAGTTCATAGAAAGGCTAAAAGCTTTCCAATTAGACAAACTAGGGGATATCAGGGAGTTGAGACTGACTGTTGGTTAAAGGATTCTTTTTATAGGGGAATTCCTGGAAGAAAGACTCTGCCAGTGATATTTTAAATTATTCTCCCCCGTCCCCCTTTCAGACAACTATTCTTAAAAGGACTTCAAAATCCAAATTTTTTCCTTAGTGGTTGTTAACCCTCTCGAAACCATAGTTCTGAATTTCATATTTGGTAACTGAGGTGGACGTTGAAGAGAACAGTTTATTTTCCATAACTGTGCTTCTTTGAGTAGTCATCTTTATACATAAATTTGATGCATGCAGAGACCTTTTCAGAATTTAAGAGATTTGGGCATAAGTCCTTCTGTCCAGCATACCACACACGATCTGATTTCACCAATCCTCTAGGTTTTCTGACATGGTGAGTGCAGAAGGTTAAAAAATAGGGTCCTATCAGATCTCAAGAGGAAGAGTGTTTCAAAGGGCAGGGGCTGCCATAGAAAAGGTATGCTTCCTAGATCCCATAAAATGGTAAAATTTAAGGGAAGGAACTTGGAGCGTGTCTATTCTATCCAATCCAATGCATCAGACATTACATTCAAAAGGTGCAAGAACCCCTCTAGAAAGTAGGCAAAATGAGGTCCAAATGAAATGCAGAAAAGGTCTTTGGTAAGAAGACCTTTGTAAGAGCCATTGTGGCGCAGTGGTTAGAATGCAGTACTGCAGGCTAGCTCACTGCTCACTCCAGGAGTTCAATTCTGAGCAGCTCAAGATTGTCTCAGCCTTGGGCTTCCGGTCTGCGTGTGCGGTGCCAGCGGACGTGCGGGAAGAAGCCTCTTCCCACTGTCCAATCTATCTTCCTTGGAGGACCCTGAAAAGAGTCAAAAGTCGCCCTGGAGGGGTGACCACTGTGAGGAGGCCCTCCTTGTGATCGCGGAAGGGCGGCAGCCCTCTGTTTGATCTGGAGCAGCTCCGCTGGCCCAAAGAAGAGATTGGGCCGCTCCCTGCCGAAAGCCAAAATCACCATCAAGCACAACGAAGTAATCTGGAGGATTTGGGCGAGACCTTACCTTTCTTTCTTCCCTAATTACTTCCCTGTGGGACTCTTCTGAAAATCTTCTCCCCCTCTCTTGAAAGATTGGCGACTGCTTACTTGGGGAACTAAAAATTTAAAGCCTCAAAAGAAACCAAATGACTAAGCTAAATAATTAAACAACACTATTTGTACCTCTGGAATTTTTGGACTACTAAAATGTTCTTATCTCTGTGAGGACCTTCTACCCTATTTATTACTAAAAAATGGACTAATTGGATAAAAGCCTCATATTAGTCTGGAAAAAGATTCTACATGCTATTGAGGACATCTTGTGGCGAAACCTGATATAGCAAGTAAACCTTTTTTACTGTGAGATCTGGCTGTAACAGATGTGTCCTTGACATTATCTCTAAAGATAAGAATTGGGAACACCTGGCACCGAAAACAACCTTTAGGAATAGTGGAGGTGGACATTCACTGACTCTTATTAAAATAGCCTCCACTAAAGACCTATCTGTAAACATCAAAGAAATGGAGGATTATATTCCACCACTTGACTATAAACCTATACTTGATACAATTTTGACAATGACTGGACAAATGAAAGCCAGACTTAAAGACAAATCTGACAGCATAAACCCACTAAATGAGACTCTGACTTCAATCAATGAACTGACAATCCAAAAACTAACAGAAGAGGAGGAAATCAACAACAAAATAGGGGACTTTAAAGAACAACAAGTACAATTTACTGAGAGCCTTAATGCCCAAACTTCGATTTCAACTATAAAATCTACAATTCAACGAACAACAGAAGCTAAAGAAAGCAATACTAAGATGGAGGATGCCATAGGTCTTCAAATATAGTACATTAAGAATCTAACCAAACAAACAAACAAAAACTGTAATATCGGACATGACCTCTTACCTAAGCCAGATGGGACTGAAAGAAGAAGAACACCAGACTGAATTAATGACAACTATACTATGCCAAACATGGAGACCTGATTTATTACGACAATTTAATGACTATAAAGTGGTCACTCTTCTTTGAAAAATTGACAACTGGATGGTCTCCCTGGATCCAAACAATGTGTGTAGGAAGAAAGGGAGACACATTTGAGAAGTTAAAGGCAATGATATGGAAGCCTGCCTGGCACAAAAAGAAACCTAGAGTTAGATTTAAAAAATGGCGTTTTTTTAATGTTGGGATTTGTAATAATAAAGCTTAAAATTGCTTCTAATGGGCTAAGGGGAACTGTTAAAAGGTATAAACTGATTTTATATTTAGGACCTAGACTTTTAAGGGAATGAAAATTAGCTACTAGAGCATAACTTTGAATTATATTATAGAACTTGGAATGACACAACAAAAGATACCTTGCTAATTATTGATAATTACAAAGACGATAGAGTATGTTTTTGAAATATAACAAGAATGCACTTAAATGAACAATGTATGTATTTCAGATATGATAACTACTATATAATGAAATAGGGGAAATGTGGGTTACCCGAAAATTAAGTTTCTTCGATACCATAGGCTAATTTGGAGCACTGTATTGAAATTAGATAAAACTTAAAAACAGGACGTGGATAAGTATCTGTGAAAATGTATTGATAATTGTTGTAATTGACTCTGTCACAACCAGAAATGTATTAATTTGATTTTGATATTATGATTAAGGGAATTGTAGAGGGAAATTTTGTTGATCTATCCTGACCTACAGTATATACAAAAAGATTTTGTTATTGGACTTTTGATTATCCAATCACCACATTGCTTCATAAATATTTTGGATGTAAAATTAGAAAATTAATAAAACTTGTTTTTTTTTTAAAAAAAAGGTTGACTCAGCAAGGTCAGTAAAATGAAGACCCAGGTATGCTGACTCTGTAAAATTGTTTAGAGACAGCTGTAAGGCACTTTGCTATTGCAAAAGAGATGTAAAGACGAAGGACCACTGTACTGCAATGTGTATCCAGTATCCAGAAAGAAATTCATGAGGCCTATGCCTTATGGATACCATCTGACAAAATTAATGATACAAATACAATTTTCCAAAAAAGAGAGGAAAAAACCAAATGAATGGAAGCAGATGTAAAGATGCATTAGTTTTTATGCATCTCAAATCTCTGGACAGGAAAAAAAAGTGGCCCTGGCAATGCGAACACATCTCCACAAATGCGTTTATTAAACCCATAACTGAAATGCAACATTTTCCCAACAGAGATTCTATTGCTATGTGCTGCAAACTGTATCTACAAGTAAATGCTGCCAAGTAACCAGATAAAACTCTGTTCAGGGCATCCACAAATTGTATAGAAAAAGCAAAAAAGAAAAAAGAAATCAAGGTCATCAGCCAATCTCCCACAAAAAGAATATCTCTGTGCAATTACAGTAATCTCGTAGACTTTAAAAGGTGATAATGAAATATTGCTGCTAGAACTGCATAATAACATTCTATTTATCTTTAGAAAAATACAACACACAGCAACTTATTTGCAATTGTGGTTATCCTGAATCTCTGAAGGAAAACATTTTTTGTTTGTATGCTTCCATTGTTGAAGCTCACGGCATAACTATAGGTACTGCTGTTATGTCTTCTTTCTTTGTGACATAAAATGCGTGCAGATTGTAAAGGCTGAAATTGCCAAGCCAGAATTCTCTTCATCCTAGAGAAATTTAATTTATAAACAAGGGACAGGTGGCAGAAACCTTCAGTGCCAAGATAGAGGTAGCCAAGCATTCTGATTTGCAAAGATGGGCAGAAGAAAGCCAGAATTCAAATCTTGGGACTAACTATCTAAAGAATAGGATTTTTGGTTTTGTTAAATGGAAAACTTTTTAACTGCATAAAGGTAAAGGTAAAGGTTCCCCCGCACATGTGTGCTAGTCGTTTCCGACTCTAGGGGCCGGTGCTCATCTCCGTTTCATAGCCGAAGAGCCAGCGCTTGTCCGAGGACATCTCCGTGGTCATGTGGCCGGCATGACTAGACGCCAAAGGCGCACGGAACGCTGTTACCTTTCCACCGTAGTGGTCCCTATTTTTCTACTTGCATTTTTACATGCTTTCGAACTGCTAGGTGGGCAGAAGCTGGGACGAGTAACAGGCGCTCACTCTGCTACGCGGCACTCGGGATTCGACCCGCCAAACTGCCGACCTTCCGATCGACAAGCTCAGCGTCCTAACCCACTGAGCCACCGCGTCCCTATTTTAACTGCATAGCTTTCCAATTATTGGCAACAGATCTGCTTTCCTAACCTTCTTGAGCCTGTTTGGGACACTGGGAATGAAGAGACAGTCTAACTGACACCTGTTGTAAAGCCTTAATATAGATGGTTTAAAAAATGCTAACTCACATTTTATATACTAGTCTTAATGAGGAAATAAAATATCATCCAACATAACATCTAATTTTGATCTGATGTTGTATTGCTGGGCGATACATCGTAGGGCAAAACATTTTGAAGCAAGGTTTAAATGGATTTAAATGGATTAACTTACAAATCAAAAGACAGTAAGGAAATACTTCTGAAATGATGATTTAACAGGGCACAGGGTTGTCTAATGAATTAATCTGCTAGTTCTGGGCCTATGCCTGCACCTAAACCTACTCTGTGAAAGCTGGAATTCCTGCAAATAGCCCGTCTTCCCTCCAAAATAAGGCTTGGTTTTTCAAAACTTCCCCAAACCTCTTTCTTCAATGGAGATAAAACAAAACTTGGTACCCTGCTTTCTGGTTCTTACAAGGGAAGTCAACGAGAATTAAAACATTTTTTTCCTGAAAGAGAAAAAAAAATCACCGCTGAAACATGCCGATAGAGCAGCTAAAATAGGTCATCAAATAATATTGACATTTCTTCAAACACCTTCCTCATTATGGAGGGTGGTTTTTTTTAATGCTTTGAAGTCAGTGTTGACTCCTGGTGACTGCCTAGACAAGTCCCTGCAGTTTTCTTGGCAAGATATCAGAAGTGGTTTGCCACTGTCTGCTTTGTATGGCTGAGACAGAGAGATTGGCCTAAGGTCACCCAGTTGGCCTTATGCTTTAGGTGGAACTAGAACTCTCCTGATTTCTAGCCTGATTACCTTAAGCACTACATTTAATTGGGTCTCAAGGCAATCTTTATACTAAATAGTAAATACTATTAAAAAGAGCATCATCTTAGCTACTTGGATTAGCAAGTATCTTAGTATATATTCTTCTCCAGTTGTTTAAAACAGCTTCAAGATGGTAAGGACAGAAAACTGGAATTTAGCTTTTTATGGCTTTTAAATAATTGCTCACACTTTAGAAAATGCTGAGAAACAAAATGCCCACCCACAATTTTTATGCTGCATGTAATACAGATTTTTGTTTCCAAAGCCCTTCCATGAAAGCTCTAAATAGAGAGCATTTTAACAATCCGGTTTAAGCATAATTTGATAGATAATTAGTTGGCAGCGAAACTGGTAGCTCTAAATGAGTTAAGCACTTTGCTCAAACCAGATCAATGTATTTTCTGTAATGAAGGATATTACTCTCTCTAGGACCATCATCGTAACCATCAGTGTAAAAACGAAAGGACAATGTCCTGATCAAATGGAGAATAAAGCGAATAAAAACAGAAATGGCGTAGCAACACATAGGTCAACTTTGTACTTGGCAAATTGCAATTCCTAAATGAATATATAACAATAGAACAGATTTCCAGTTCTACCTTATGCAAGAGGATTCCAAATAGCTACAAAAAGCTATAGCATGAAATGCATAGCCTACCATTTCTTTCTACAAAACAATGCAAAGTTGCATCAGAAGAACTGCAGTAATTTCATCAACTATATGCTAGTACTTTCTTGGCACTGTCTACTGAGAGTCATGAGAAATATGGATGGGCACCGGATTGGGGAAAACTTCTGTACAATATTAGAATTTCAAACAAGTTCTACCTTACCAGAAAAATGAAGCATACAAGCAGCACAAGTCATCTCTATAAAGTCATCACATCACCAGAACAAAATTTCAAGAAATAATTTTTAATCTCTTACTTGTGAAATAAAAAAATAAAAATCCATTCATTGTGTCAATTAATATACCTGCATTAATACTGAAACAAAATCTGAAATACATTAAAGCAGGATGAGTTTGATTTAAACCAAATCAATTGAAATTACCAATCAGGAAGATTACCATATTTTTCGGACCATAAGACGCACTTTTTTCCCCCAAAGTGAGGGGGAAAACGAGGGTGCGTCTTATGGTCCGAAGGTGATCCGTATGGCCAGCCCCAACCTCTGCAAGTGGAAAGCAAGGGAGATTGTCAGGAGCACGAATCGGCACGTGCTGAGAAACGCCGATCTCACGCTCCTGCACTCTCCCTCGCTCGGTTTCAGCTTCCCTTGCTACAAGAGAAAGCAGGCTGAAACGGAGTGAGGGAGATTGCCAGGAATGCGAATCGGCTGATCTCGCGCTGCTGCAATCTGCCTCGTTTCAGCCTGCTTTCTCTTGTAGCAAGGGAAGCTGAAACCGAGCGAGGGAATTTGCAGGAGCGCGAGATCGGCCGATTCGCATTTCTGGCAATCTCACTCACTCCGTTTCAGCTTGCTTTCTGCAAGAGAAAGCTGGGCTGCAGGGCCGCCTCTGCGGGTACTGCTCTAATGCAGAGAGGGAAGGACAAAGAGGGAAGGAAGGAAGGAAGGAAGGAAGGAAGGAAGGAAGGAAGGAAGGAAGGAAGGAAGGAAGGAAGGAAGGGACAATGGGAGAGGGAGGGAGAGAAAGAGAGAGAAGGAGAAAGAATTTTTTTTCTTGTTTTCCTGCTCTAAAAACTGGGTGTGTCTTATGGTCCGAAAAATACGGTAGTTTAGTAGAATCTTCACTTTTACTAAAAATGCATTCTTGCAGTTCATGTAACCTATGTATTTTTCATTACTCAGAGATGTAGATTTACCATTTAAATAAATCATTTCGTCAGTGTTTTTTAAAAAAAAACAATTTTCATTTAAAAATGAATGACTTTGTTAGTATTAATTACATATTCTAGTCAATAGAACTGAAAAGTTAAAACAAAAGCACTGATATAGAAAACTGGACTGCTTTCATGAGCCAAACATGTGGCATGGTATTTCAAGTGTTGGACCAGTCAGACCAGTTCACCCTCAGCCAGAGGGCATACTTGGTGACTTTAGACCACAGATTCTCAGCCCAACCTATCTCACAGGGTGGTGATCATACCCAAGGTATGTTGGGTATGATCATCACTTTGAGTTATTTGTAAAAATAAGTAGGTGGGTATGTAGAAGGAAGGAAGGAAGGAAGGAAGGAAGGAAGGAAGGAAGGAAGGAAGGAAGGGTGGGTTTTTCTTGAAACATCATTAGCAAAGAGACTTTTTGAACACAGGATCTTTTCCCTGAAATGGATTACAATTAATATTAGAGAAAGATGGCTGCTATGATGATGTCTTAGGATGCTCCTTTTCTTCAGCAGTTAAGGACTGTCCTTGATATTCAGTATTGACAATACTGCCAAGAAAACAAGCTGGAGAAAGGGCTTGTTTCGTTGGTCTATTTCTCCTTTCAAAGTTACACTTAGTGCCTTCCAAACATCACCAGCATCAGAGAAAGAATAGTTCTTGCTTTGTACTTTGTTCAAGGTCACAGAAATAGGCTTTGGGTAAATTACCAGGGGTTCACTGTTTCTTATAGCAGCAAATTGAGGACTCTGCTCCTGAAAGGTCCATCTATTTCTTCCTGATTTTGTCTATCAGCTGTCATCAGAATAGGCTTAACTCTTTACAGAACTCAAATAAACTGCAATAATCCGTTTTACTGGTTACTCTGCAGGTTAACGTTCCCCTGTTTTCTTCATGGATATGTTTTCAACTGAGTCAGATAAAATTGTAGGAAATACTGTAGAACTTCACAGGGAGAGAATGCTTCTTGCTGTAATTTTTAAATAATCCTGCATTTATTATGCATTCACTGGTTAACTTAATTCTCTTATATATGCCAAAGAAACATCAAGTCCCCTCTTAAAAAAAGAGCTGTGAAGTAGCATTAATAGTAGGTTATTTATTGCTTGGGGGGGGAACTTGTGTCAACTGTCAAAACATACTTAAAGCACCAAAAGGATCTCTTGCAATAGAAACTCCCATTCTTTTGTCCTCTTGTATGAAATGTCTATTAAATATCACTATGTGACAATTTATGAAAGCTCTATACTACTCATGCTTCATGGGTGCCAATACTTTAATATGATAATTCCACTCTGTCATTCAATCTTCTCTCTCTTTTTTAGGGATTTACTGTATACTGTTTTATCATAAAGCCATCGTTGCCACCTCCTGCAGTTAAGTTAAATCCATATGGCTCATGAGTAACTTGCTTACACCAAACAAGGTAGAAATTGCAAAGTATACAATATACACCTGCTACACTTGCGCCCCTTTTTGGACCGAGATGCCCTATGCACGGTCACCCACGCCCTTGTCACTTCTTGCCTGGATTACTGCAATGCTCTCTACATGGGGCTGCCCTTGAGGTGCACCCGGAGGCTTCAGCTGGTGCATAATGCGGCCGCGTGGGTACTTATGGGAATATCTCGATACTCCATTACACCTCTCCTGCGCGAGCTGCATTGGCTTCCGGTTGCCCTCCGGGTGCGATTCAAGGTGCTGGTAATTACCTTTAAAGCCCTACATGGCTTAGGCCCGGGGTACTTGCGAGACCACCTGCCGCCAATGTCAACCTCCCATCGCCCAATTCGCTCCCACAGAGTCAGCCTCCTCAGGGTTCCGTCGGCCAGGCAATGCCGGCTGGCAACCCTCAGATGGAGAGCCTTCTCTGTGGGCACGCTGAACCTCTGGAATGAACTGCCTCCGGAGCTGTGGAGGGCCCCTGACCTTCGATCCTTCCGCCGTGACCTGAAGACATGGTTGTTCCAACAAGTGGGCCTGGACTGACCATGGTTTTTAATTTGGTTTTTATCGTGTTAAATTGTCCCGTATTTCTTATATTCATTGTTTAATTCTTTTTTAATTTTTGTATTTTATGTCTCTTAATTTTTATTGTTGTGAGCCGCCCTGAGTCCTTAGGGAGAAGGGTGGCATATAAATCTAATAAATCCTAATCCTAATCCAGTCTTGTGTTTCTTGGCTGAAAACTGTTTCTTGGCTGAAAACAGTTACTGCAAACAATAAAAGCAATAAGATTGAAGCTGCTCTCCCAACTGAGTGTTAAATGTGAAAATCTATCAAAATATTGCCAGAATGATATTCATTTATATTAGCCAAGGAGAGCCAGTTTGATGTAATGGATAAGACATTGGCTGAAAACAAGGAGACCATGAGTTCAAATTCGTCCATCAGTACAAAGCCAGCTGAGTAACTTTGGACCTTGTCTCAGCCTTAGGAAGAAGGCAGTGACAAATCATTTCTAACATTTTTTTTTAAAAAAGCACAAACTTTTTCAATTTTAGAGTTCTTCACACTGCACCACAAGATCTGAAAACAATTTAGTATCATGTGAACACAAAGACATTGTCTTTCAGTCACTGCTGCTTAACGAGGTAAACTTTCTTGAGTAAAGAGATAATCTAGGCACATACAGACGTCTGAGTGCATGGCTAATATCTCTCTTCACTTTGAAACCTCATGCATCCCAAGTAACATGCAAAGTAGACTTAAGTAACTGAGATGCTGGAGGGATAATACAATTAGAAATCTATGCCTACCTCACATTTTAAATTCAACTTACTTTCTAAGTGCTACATCATCTTTGTAATTAACTGTATCAAGCTAATATGACTTGAGATTTTAGTAAAACTGTCTTTTTACTAAGCATATTGATTTTTATTGTAAACCGCCTACAGTTACGTATGTGAAATGAGGAGCTATATAAATTGATTTAAATAAAATAAAATATTGAAAAATCCAGGCAAAGTCAAAGAAGATATTGGGGGGAAAAAACCAATCCAAATTCTGTAAGATGTATACAGTTTAAAAATAAGGCATTCTCTTGCATTTTAGTAAATTAAAAAAAACTTTAGGATTTAATCATCTTTGTAATTAACTGTATCAAGCTAATATGACTTGAGATTTTAGTAAAACTGTCTTTTTACTAAGCATATTGATTTTTATTGTAAACCGCCTACAGTTACGTATGTGAAATGAGGAGCTATATAAATTGATTTAAATAAAATAAAATATTGAAAAATCCAGGCAAAGTCAAAGAAGATATTGGAAAAAAAACCCCAATCCAAATTCTGTAAGATGTATACAGTTTAAAAATAAGGGATTCTCTTGCATTTTAGTAAATTAAAAAAAACTTTAGGATTGTCTAAAGTAACAACAACAACATCTTTATTGATTAGCCCTTGGGCCATATCAAAGTACAAAGTTCCAGCAACAAACCGTCACCAAAACTAGATAAAAGCAATCCGAAATGGAATTTGATAAAATACAATTTAAAATGGAATTAAAATACAATTTAAGTTAAAATAGTAATAAAATGCAAATTTAAGATATAGATAAAATATGGAAACATTATATTTTGGAGTCGCCCTTACAATCTACCCCAATCAGTCCCACATATGCAGATCTTAACTGGATCATTTTGTTCAAATACTGTGCTACGTTGGATGTTATTTTCAAGTTCTGGCCGGACATAAGGTACGTTATTTTGATATGGGGATCCCAATGGGTCATTCGTTTGGTATATAGACCAAGATACCTGTCTCTCGTCTAAAGTAACATCACAACTTGACTTTGCTGGCAGCTGAAGTCAAGGTGCAATTCTCAAGAATTTTGCATATTAGTTTCTCATATGTAATTTTGGACAGGAAAGTGAGAAGCTATCAGTAGCCTGTATCCGTGGAACTATTAATCAAACAGGCAAAAAATCCAATGAACTTTGAGTCATAATTTTAAAAAGGAAACAAATAAAATTAGTTCACCGTGAGTGACACTACTATCTCAAAACAACCAGAAAGTTCAGCTGCAGTTGGAGCACTGCAGCAAATAATGGATTCAAGATAAAAATTGGCAACCCTATAAAGTTTTAATAAATTGAGCCCAGTCGATTGCATAAAAGAAATTTAGGAAAGATTTAATCTCCCAGCAAACTCAGGATAAGCAAGAATTCTAAAAATCCTCTTTTGTTGCCAATTTGAAAAACTGATGTTTAACATTCAAAACCTGGAACACTGGCTCACTTGATAACCAAATAAGCATTCTAGAATAAACCAAACTACATGATTGACAGCATATTGGGCTGTGAGAGTTCCACTGTCTTTGTATGTATTTCACTCATGCTTTATATTGTAGATTTGAAACATCTTGCTTACTGAAAAAGTAAATCAAGGGGGGTGGGTGCAATTCTTTCTTTGAATATGCATGAGGCAAGGATTAGGAAACAATTGTTGGCATCATACAAATTCATTACAGAAAGCCTACTGGAGGCTAGTCAATTTCAAGATGAGAAAAAGGAAGTACCTTAAATCATGGTATCTTTCTGATTTTTTTTCAGGTTTTACTAATCAGTTATGTGACTGGTGTTCAATTGTCAATTTCTGTGGCCTTCAGCAGCAGTCAGAATGGCACTCCACAAAAAATGGCCCAAAGAAGTAGGTGTTAATTTGCCTCCACAATACAATAAAATTTAAGAAAGTAAACTGAAGGATTTTAGTTTAAAAGCAATCAAAGGGGCAACTTAATATAAAAATAATTTTATAAAATGTATGAAGTCAGTGGCTGTTTCTCTGCATGAGGGTTGTAACTCATTCACAAGGGCTGCAGAAAGAGGTTGGGGCAAAGGGGTTAATAAAATTCAAGGGTGAAAGTTGGAAATGAGATTAAATGAGGCACCTCAGCCATGAGTCTGAAGAAGGCCACAAAGCCAAAAATGTCTCCTTTAATCCTGTTTTCTGTTTCTAGAATGCATTTTAATAACCTCTTTGTATATGCTACAATGATTTTAGCAAGGTCCATTTTAAACAGATTTTCCACACTAGGAAGCAATATGGGTTAAAATAATTGCCTCCTGCACCTCATACATGAAACCCTTGGTTTAACCCTGAAATCAGATAATAAAACTATACAATTTAAGAAAGTATCCACGGAGAAAGTGACTTTCTTGACAAACATCCAAGGGCTTCAACATTCAACGGTCTCTCCCCATCACCCATGCACAAGCAGAAGCCCTTTCTTGCCAACTGGAAGGCTAAGAAAACAGAAATGCTTTTTGCCTGATGTGGAATTTCCTGATCAAATGTCACTGGGCAGAGAATTTCTTTGCTTTGGGGCAAAACTGTCAAAGGTTCTGGCACCCGCCGTTTCCAATCTGTACTTGGAAAACAGTTAATACAAACCATTAGCTAAAAGGACATGGCACAAAATTGAAAGCCAGGATGTGAAAGTTAGGCAAATATTTCTGGATGCGCAGGAGAAGTCTGTCAAGTATGAAGCAACACGACTTGGAAACTTTATGGGAAAAATGAACACAACTGGGCATCTATAGTAATATATTTACAAAGCTCACTCTTACAATTAACCAATGACTGTACATAATAGATGAATTTTGAAATAAGCAAAACCAACGAACAAAATAAAAATCCTTTCTCTCCTATTAATTCTGTTCTCTGCAGCTGGTTATCTGCTTGGATTTGCACAAAGTATAGTTCAACAGTTAAGTTACTCCACACTTTAAAAATATTTACTATTTCAACAGCACAATCTGGGGTTTTCTCCCAATCTAAGATAATGCTGTTGTATTACTGCATTAGAGCTTTGTCATTTATGTGTTACCCAACAACACGAAGGGGAAACTAATTCAGACAGAGAAATGGGCAGACACCTGTATTCACATCCAATTTGTCAACTTAATTTTGCAAGAATAGAGGCAAAATGTGGAAGCAAAATACGCTGCTTACAGACAAGCTGGGGGATGTGATCAAGGGGGAGGGTTTGATCAATTTTAGTTCCCTTCCTTCCTTTTTTTAAAGAGAGATTTAATGCCAGTGATGATAGCACATAAGCATGGATTAGATTTAGTTCTCCTGTTTTATTTTTGCTCCTTTGTGATAATCCTTTGTGCTTCTAAAACTGCATCCTTTCCTTTCTTCCGAGTGAGCTGTGAGTGCCTTTGACATGGCATTTTAACTGAGCTAAATAGTTATGATGAGTTATTGTAAGAAGCACTTGTTCCTCTGGCCATAGGTACTATGTCTTTTTTCCTCCTCTTTGTTAAAACATATAAGGAATTTTATGACACTGTTTAAACTTATATAAAAATATAGCTATTAGCTCAGTAGAGCATTAATATGTTACCTAGAGTAGAGTAGAGAAATGATCATCTAATCTAGCATTGTATTTCTGCTATGCCCAATTAGTCAGTTTTATGAATCCCAGAAGTGGCCTTATAGTTTATCAATTCACTGGTCTATCTAAAGCAATACTGTTTATATCTGGAGATATTAGGACCTTCTATTTCAAGGGTAGGCAGCCTGTGGCATATTGTCTATTTTTAAACTAAAAATCATCAATAGAACTCTTCCATTATTTATCAGCTTTTCAAATGGATATGCAGTCTTTAATTTTATACATCCCACTGAGTTATTACAGCTTAACAACTTAAATGACTGAATAGAGAATCTCTTCGCTTCAACTGGTAAATTTCCCTCTTCTTGTTTTTTCCATTTCAGCTTTTACATGTCCTTGTCTTTTCCTATTTTTGTTTCTGTATGAAAGATTTAATGTTGGGATGCAAAACTTGATGCAAATAGAACATTTAGAGCAGCAGCCCCCAACCTTTTGGGCCCCAGGGACCAGTTCCATGGAGAGAGATTTTTCTATGGATGGGAGGGGGCTTGCATCCTGCAGATGGGAATTTGCTTCTTGTGTGGCATGGTTTCTGGTATGCTGCGGCCCGGTGCCAGTCAATGGACTGGGGGTTGAGGACCCCCTTTTTAGAGGACTTCAAAATACTTTATTTTTTTCTGGACAAGATGAATCTAGTCATTTGAGAAACACTCTAAGTAGTTTTCCAGAAATTAATCTTTTGAGAAGCACTTTTTGCTGTTTCAGAGATGGTCCAGTTGAGAAACAGTCCTGCTTCATTCAGAACACAATGTTACACTATTTTATACTATTTCTAGTTTGGGGAACTGAGTTTCAAAAATCACCATTATCAGAACAGCCATCTTGGAATGTTCAGGAAAGACAGACTCCAGAACAGAAGATTTCATTCATACCCAGTTGGTTATATTTTACCTTTTAAGCACAATGTTAATACTGGATCTCAAATCAAGACACACACAGACACACACATAGGGACACACGTGGGCACACACCCCCTGCAACTCAAAATCCTTTATCTAGAAAAAAGAAAAAGCAAATTTCATACTGATGAATCCATCAACATGTTACAAGTAACAGCTAATGAGCATAGACACTGTGATAAGAGTGCTCACAACATTTTAATGATTGGTTAATCAAGGATTCTTACACACTCACACTCACACACACACACATTCAGGATAAGATGAACAAAGCACTTAGGGAAAATGGATTGTTAGCTCACCAAATACTTCTAGATGTCAGCTATACTTCTTAATGCCACTTAATGAAGAGCTCTCAGCAACTGCCAGAAATTGGTTCAATGAAACAATGTTCCTTTGCTTCCATTTTTACAACTCCTTATTCCTTAAAGCCAAAAGCACAACAGCGCTGTACACTTATTAAAAAATTAAACAATAGAAAAATATATATCCAGCAACTGCATCAAGACTTGCTTTTTCCCAGAGAGTAGACAAAACAAGGTTTCTGTTCTGGCCTGACTGTAGTCATAGTGTTCAGCCACCACCCACAATTCAAACAATATCTGATACATTATTTGAACACCACAGCCAAGACCCAAGAGCAAAGTATTTTTTTAACAAAATCCCTTACAAAAATCAGGAGCACTTCTGTTTTCAGATTCCCTTCAGGGGGAAAAAAACAGACTATCCTATTTTTTTCAAGTGAAAACCTTTGAATTTGCCTCTTTTAAATTTCTTTCTGTTATTTTAACTCCATTTCTACAACTTACCAATATTATTTTGAATTTTATTTTCATTTTAGAGCTGGGAGAGGGTGACCAGACCAAGGTCACCCAGTTGGCTTCATGCCAGAGAATAGGACTCACCATCACTAAGAAATATAGTGTCTCTAACCACTACACCCAAATAGAATTGTCAAAATCTGACAGATGTTGTTTATCTGGCCCTGAAAGTTTAAGCTCATATAGAGTAAATAGTTATTCCCATAATTCTATCACTCTGCTCCTTCTTTCTTTGTGGATTGCCATAAAGAAAAGGGATTCAAACTATCCCCCAAAGCACCTGAAGGCAGGACAAGAAGCAATGGATGGAAACTAATCAAGGAGGGAAGAAACCTAGAACTGAGGAGAAATTTCCTGACAGTTAGAACAATTAATCAGTAGTACAATGTGCCTCCAGAAGTTGTGAATGCTCCAATACTGGAAGTTTTTAAGAAGAGATTGGACAACCATTTGTCTGAAATGTCTTGTATGTCTGCCTTTTCCCTGCTAGATCTTCAGAAAGCTTTTTGTGCAGCTACCTTTACATAGGTTTCATCCTCTCTGGAATTGTTAAACAACTGTGCTTTTTATATCTCCTTTTTAAGGAAGGCACTCTCATTCCCACAATTATTAGCTTCTCTTGCCATGGAATCTTACTTATAATTGTTCTGAGTTTATGAATGTATGTTTTTGCAACGTAACTTTAGTGTCCCTTACAAGAACTAGAGCACAGTGACACTTTCCCACAATGAGCCTGCTGCTATTTCTTTGACTAAATATTTCTTACTCATTCGTAATCTGAGCTTTTTGCAGGAGATTGATCAACATATTTAAAAGTTTGTAGCCTTCTGAAAACAGTACTTAGGTGTTTTATATAGAGATCTGGTTCCTTGGGTTGCAACTGCCTTCATGCAACAATCTAGAGCAGGCATGTCAAACTTGTGACGTTACGTGACGTCGCATGATGTATCACAACTTTTTCCCCATTGCTGGCAATGGGGTGGGGGCGGTTTCAGAATGATGCAGCTGGCCCACGGGCCGGCAGTTTGACATGCCTGATCTAGAGGCATAGTAAACTTTATTTCTGAAGACCAAGTCAAGACTGGGGTGAGGGAAGACACATGGCAAAAAGTTGATTGACTTGGTCTCTGGGCAGGAAGACAAGATTAACCCATTCTATTGTGGATTCTCCATTGGTCATGCTGGAGAAGTATATTTCAATCTCCCTTTGGATTATTCTCCCAAGCCTAATAAAGTAGATCAGAAAGCTAAAGTGGACCTTGTCAGTAACATAGTGACATTTAATCTGGTGTTATCCACCCAGAGTATTTTGTCTGATGTCTATACAGGTAGTCCTCAACTTAAAACAGTTTATTCAGTGACTGTTCAAAGTTACAACAGCACTGGAAAAAAGTGACAGTTTTTCACACTTACAACCATTACAACATCCCCATGATCACATGATCAAAATTCAGATGGTTGGTAACTGGCTTGCATTTATGATGGTTGCAGTGTCCCAGGTCATGTGATCACCTTTTGCAACCTTCTGACAAGGAAAGTCAATGGGGAATCCAGATTCACTTAACAACCATGTTACTAACTTAACAAATGCAATGATTAACTTAATAACTATAGGAAGAAATGTCGTAAAATGGCACAATCTCACTTAAAAAATGTTTCACTTAGCAACAGAAAGTTTGGGCTCAACTATGGTCGTAACTCGAGGACTACCTGTATTGTACTATTTTCAGAAATAAGCAAAATGTTTCATACCAGCTTTCTGAAAATTCTTTAATAAATTCTGCAAGCTTTGGATTTTGACATTTTTCAGATGAGCATAAAAAACATAGCTACTATGAAAATGTTATAAAATAGAGTATAAGATTAAACATTGCATTTTGACACATTTTATATTACAGGCAGTCCTCGACTTACAACCATTAGTTTAGAGACTGCTTGAAGTTACAACGACCCTGAAAAAAGTGACTTTTGACTTATTTTTCACACTTACGACCGTTGCAGCATCCCCATGGTCATATGATCAAAATTCAGATCCTTGACAGCTGGCTCATATTTATGACAGTTGCAGTGTCCTCGGGGTAATGTGATCACCTTTTGTGACTTTCTGAGAAGCAAAGTCATTGGGGAAACAGATTCACGTAACAATGGGGGAAAAACTCACTTAACAGTTGTCTTGCTTAGCATCAGAGATTTGGGGGTCAATTGTGGTCATAAGTCAAGGACTAGCTATAAAACAAAATTTGCATTATTTCTTTTATATTTTAATATTCTATGTATTTCACTCACTAGAACCTGAGTAGGGTAGCCATAAACAAATACATAAATAGAGCTTGTACAATTTATAGTATTCAATGGGCATGGGCAGAGACAGAGACTCAAAGTGCAAAATGTGATTTGGAGTCATGGCCATCGGGAACACGTTAACAAAACTGATCTTTCCTGGCCAGTCACAGCTAGCATCTGCAACTAATGTACCACTGCAGGAAAAGATACAAATGATTTAACCACTGGGCATTGCAATGGCACTGGTCTGCGGCCCACCAAGTTCCAGGTTGCGCAAGCAAGTGAAGCCCCATCTGCACACAAGCAAGATGCAGGCTAACTGCAAAACCACATGCCTCCACTGCATGGAAAAACCATCCTCCAAGGAACTGGTACCCAGTGCCCAAAATGTTGCAGGCCACTGGTTTAAGGTGTTCAGGACAGAAGCGTAACTGGATGTGTGCCAAATCTGAATCTGTGTTTCATATCTAATATTGGTCCAAGATTTAGATTTTAACTTTAGCGGTCTCTTCTCAAAATCATCTTTGGTTATGGTTTTATTTTTCATTTGCTATCTGTTGCAGAAGTTATAAACCATCCCTCTGTTCGTAGAAAGGCATTGCTAGATTCAGCTCATTATACATTATATAAGTAAACTGCACAATTACAACTGGAAACCTGACCAAATTCCACCTACAAAAGTTTCTAATACACCAGAATGAAGTAACTAATAACATTATATATAATGTAATAATATAATTAATATATCATGTCATATAATAAATAAATATGACAGAAAGCTTGAAACCCCTCTGAGGGAAATGGGCTCTTAGAAATATGAAAAATAAATAAATAAACAAATAAACAAAATAAATGAATAAATTGCAAGCAACAACTCTGCTAGCCAATGACCAAAAGCAAACCGAGTTTTAATCAAAAGAAGGAAATGCAAAGCTTGATGTAGCATGAAATATCTCCAGAGACCTTTTTAGTGAAATTAACTAGTAGTTTAATAGGGAAAAAAAGGCTGATATACGAGAGTACTGCAATTTCTTCATAGAAATTAACGTTTCAATCCTGTTTTTATCTAAAAGTCATTAAACTGTGCAACATGAATTATTGGAACTGTAGCAGAGAATTAACTCTATTCATCAAGGAAGTCCAAACAGTTTAGAGTGCATCTGTAATGAAAAAATAGCTTCACATTTCTATCTCTTCTCATTAAAGTAAACCAGTTTTCCCCTCTCTCAGTATATAAAACTGTCTTCTCTTCATGTAATTTATATTACCATAAGCCCACTCACGTTCTAAACTATTACATGCCTCCAATTAATTTTTGCGGCTTTTGCCTGAAAATTTAATGAGATAGTAGAGTAGGAACCTGCTGACTCCAGATTATGTGTGTACTTCCAGTATTAATGTTGGGATAGTAAAATCATCTGATAACATGCTTGATGGGAGCTTCACGCTATTGTGGAAGTAGTTAAGGAAGTAGGCAAACCTATTCCAACATTTATTCCTTTTTTAAAAAAGGTCAACAATTATTAAAGTAAAGTAAAATTACAACAGTAGCTCCTTACTAGGCATTTAGAAAATTAAGATTCTCACACTTAAAAGTGTAATTCCCAAGAGAGATATTTTCACTAATATCTTACTCGTCTTTTAAGCACATTTTTACTCACAGAATTCCTAGAAGAACATTCAAATTGATTTAGAATGTTAAAATATATTCAAGACGAAAGACATATTTTAATGACTTTATTTGAGAGTACCCAACATAAAAAAATCAGTTTATCTATTAAAATGTAGGTTTGTGCAGATTTCAAAACAGATTAATTTGGAAAGTGAATTATGGGTGATTACATGAAACTATAACATAAATAAAAAGTAACTGATTCATACATTTTTACTTATTATCAAGCAGTACCTAGGGAATGTTTGTGAAAAGGTTAATTTTGATGTCTATAATTCCTTTCAAGTGGCATTCTTATTATCCTTAGTTTCAAAAAGGAACCAAGACATATGATAGCATCCTTGTAGATATAATACAGAGGAAGGAACACAAAAGCTTACTCGCAAGGCCAAGGACATTCATGGAAATAAAGATGATGCTAGATTATTTTTTAAAACAATAAATTGGAATCTCAGGTACAAGTGTATATCTAGTAATCACCAAGGGAAGGATCTATTATTGCCCCGGATACCATGTTGGAGCGGATGGCTGTAAAACAATCCTCAACAGAAACAAAAATTATATTGCATGTCGAAATGGCACATGATCAGAACTTTATTCAGCCTACTGCTGCAAGCATCATTCAAGCAAATCAATCATCTGAATCTATCTGCAAAATATATCCTCAATAATTCAATCAGAGCAAGAAACAATAACATCAGGAAGCTGTTTTTAGAAATCCTGATTAATACTTTTTTCCATTTATTTTAAGATAAGGAGTCACTAAAATGCAAGTACTATTCCTGTCACACTGGAAGTTGTAATACAATGTTTTCAAAAATTTCACTAGCTATAGCTATATGTGCCTTGTTAATCAGTAATCTGTATCTAATCCACTGGCATTCACAATGCAATCTACAAGTCACCTGGGAATTACTGATATAATAATTTATTTGAACAAAATTGAATGAAATTCAGAATATTCTCAGCATCATATAAGTTTTTTTAAAAAAAATCTAGAAAAGAAAAACAAAACTTTATCAACCACTTTCTTTCTAATGTAACTTATTAGCAATATTTTCAAACTTAAAGGAAGAACTTAGGAAATTTGCAACTTCCTCCTTCAATATTTGTCTCCATCTGAGCTAATTTGCTTTTTCTTTCTTTAGTCCTCAACTTATAAAATGAACCCAAAATTTCTGTGGTGAGTGATACATTTGTTAAGTGATTTTACTCCATTTTACTTTTCTTGCCATAGCTGCTAAGTGAATCACTGCAGTTAAGTTAAAAACACGGTTGTTAAGTGAATCTGTCTTGCCCATTGACTTTACTGGTCAGAAGGTTGCAAAAGGGGATTACATGACTCCAGGATACTTCAACCATCATAAATATGAGTCAGTTGCCAAGTGTCTGAATTTTGATCACATGACCATGGGAATGCTGAAATGGTCATAAAAGTGAAAAATGGTCATAAGTCACTTTCTTCAGTGCCATTGTAACTTTGAACGGTCACCAAATGAACTGTTGTAAGTTGAGGACTACCCATATACGTTTCATATGGATTCTGTAGGGAGCATTTTCAGACATTACTATCCAGATGTACAATGATCCTATATAGCACAGGTGTCAAACTCGCCACGTCATGTGACGTGTCGCGATGTATCACGACTTTTTGCATTGCTGGAGCGGTGGGCACAGCCTCCATAAGATGCAACTGGCCCATGGGCCGGCAGTTTGACACCCCTGCTATATAGAAACATTTCCAAAATGGCTTTCCTTGTTGGAAGCCTGGCTAATAGCAGGAGACATCTATTGCAGGACCACATTTAAGGTACACACTCTTAAGACTAGTCAATTACGTTCTCATAACCAAATTTAATTTCTAAAAATGCACAACCTTTCATGCCTGAGATGTCAGTATTGTGTGCATTTTGCTTCTATAAAAAAAACCAATTGCAAAAACATGACAAATTTTTTGCAGATATTGATTTTATTGCAGTGAGTCTCAAATTCATGCAGTTTACCTAATCAGTATTTGGGAGACCTCAATTTAACTGTGGTTGCAACTCCACAGGAATTCACAAACAGAAAGAAATGGATTACAGGCATGAATAACTTGTCACCAATGGGTGGACATTTCAGTTCCCCAAGAAAATCAATCTCCGTTTGCCCCTTCAATATTGTCTTTAAAAGGAATTTCTACAATGTCTTTTAAAGAAGCTTTAGTGTAAAATTTCATAAACTGGTTTAACCCAAACATGACTACATAAATCTTGGATTTCACTTGTAACAGTTGTAATCACCACTGCACAGTCCTGAAGCTATAGTAAATAAACATGATTTTTTATTGTAGCTCTCAACAAATATTTCTATCACTGTTTTCTTTTCTTTGTAACATTTAACATTTGAATGAAACTTTTAATTCTGCCAGTCGCTCTGGGATCATCAGATCCAGATCAGATTACTACAGATTTATAATATTTAGATTTTGCAACACCTGACCTCGATAGGACAAATGAAGTACATTTTATATTAAAAAGATATAGATTTCCTGAATTCCTCATCATTTGCCTTACTCACTATGCCAATGAGCAAATCAAAAATCTGCATTTAAATTGAATGTTTTGATGTATAAAAAGTGGGCAGCCTCAGGGTAAAGAGATATCATTTCCCATCTTCTATGCAAAATTACATTTAAAATCTAATCAAGGATTTTAAATATATACTGGACATTTTAAGTTGTCATTGTATCACCCAGTTTTATAGTCAAAATGTGGATTTCTTTTGCCTACAGATTATTTATAGAAAGGAACACTCATTAATAAAAATACTGTGATATTTTAGATTCTGTATCAAACTACCGGTAATCTTTAAAAAAAGAATGCATTTCTACAGGTTTTGTAAATCACCCTGGCTCATACTTCCAGCCATTATTCAGTGAAAAATTCAAGCAGTTGGATTTCATTAGCATATGTGTTAACAAATCTGCATTTTTAGATTTGTCATAATGTGCAATGACCAACTCAGTGACCTGAACCTAATAGGCTTTCATCTGAAATGCCCTTATCAGATGGGTTCTTCTAACCTTTATACCTTTTACAGACCAAATAAAGATGCCACATGCACTCTCAGCTACTGACCAGACCAAAGAACAAAAGGGAGCAATTTGAGCATCACTGACATTATGGTTGTATTTTTAGAATACAATGCTACTCAATCAAAATGTCCTAGTCCAGTAGGATGTATTTACTGTAAGCATTATGCAAACCAGTGCTTTTTTTGTAAAAGAAAAAGGTGCCCCGCCTTGCCTATCCTACAAGGTTCCATCCAAAAAAGGTGCCAGAACTCTGTTCTGAGCGTTCTATGAGAAAAAAAGCCCTGATGCAAACCTATGGGTTTGAAAGGAAAGGGTATCTAACATTTAAGTTTTAGAATAGGATTTGGGAAAACATCAAACCCTGTCTTACGTTTTAAGGAAACTGCATAATCTATTTGTCTTGGCAATTAACCATTTAGAAGTTTACTTATTGGGGTCAAACAAGAGTTAGTACAGCAAGCAAAGAGCCTCTAGGCTAGAATTTACCATTAGACTTGGTTCACGACTTCAACTTATGTCTATTAAGAGATCTAGGCTCAGACATAATATTAAACATTGCATGGGACTGGACTACCTGAGGGACTGTCTCTTCCCAGTTACATCCACCTGCCCCATTAGATCTCACAAAAAGTCATGCTGTGGATACCATTGATGATGGACCTACATCTGGTGGGTCCCAGAGATGTGCCTTCTCTGCTTTTGTGCCCATTTTATAGAACATCCTTCCCCCTGAAATTAGATTGACACCATCTCTTCTTATTTTTCATATGCTACCAGGCCTGGGACTCCCGGGAACTGGAGATTGTCCAGATGGCTCCATTGCTGAGAGGGGCATTTTTATCCTCACTTTGCCCAAGGCTGGTATACAAGTAGTCCTTGACTTACAACAGTTCATTTACTGACCATTCAGTTACAACAGAACTGGAAAAAGTGACATGAGTTTTTCACACTTACGACCATTACAGCATTGCCGTGGTCACGTGACCAAAATTTGGATGCTTGGCAACTGTTCATATTTATGACAGTTGCAGTGTCGTGGGATCATGTGATCAGCTTTTGCGATCTTCTGACACGCAAAGTCAATGGGAGAGCCAGATTCACTTAAGAACTATATCCCTAACGTAACAACTATCACGATTCACTTAACAAATGTGACAAAATGGGGCAAAATTCACTTAATGTCTCACTTAGCAACAGAAATTTGGGCTCAATTGTGGTTGTAAGTCGAGAACTACCTTTATTTGCTTTTATCACTTTGATTTTCATATTTTTATCTGTTTTTATTGTCTGTTTTATTTACTGTTGTGTACCTGCCACAGGGGTGGAGCAGCATTGTTTCTTCAATTGTATGACACCAGAGTCATGCCTAAACAGAATCAATATATTAGCAAAAATGTTATATCCATAAATATTGTATATAGATACTAGAAATTCATGTTGCAATGAAGATTTCCTATCGTGTGCATAAACGTACACTCCAGATTAGAATATAAGAAGGTAATTATTAAGTTGAACCTAGTTATTATAATCAAATTCTGATTTGGAGTATCAATGAAAATTGGACTTTAAACCAATTTCAAAGAACTGTCTTAAACCCTACAGATAAATCTAGTGCCATATAGTGGTTACATCTATATACAACCCACACTAGTTTAAATGTTACTTACTTCAGATAATCTCTGGCACTCTGTCAATTTGTATTAAACATACCCACATAAAACACCTGGATAGGCTTACCACACATCCAGGCTTGACCAGACTGACCCAATTTTAAGATGCTCTCTGGAGCTCCCAGATGTTTTTCAAAGAGTTGGGCAGTAGAAATCTACACTGAAGGTGCATAGACTTACTGTCTGTCAGCAGAAGCTAGTGGGCTTGCGTAGACAAAATGGGTGTAACGTTAAATTAGTGCTTTTCCCTTGCATAGGGTGCAGCACTTTTTCAAAAAACATTTGTTTATGGTTGTCAATTACTGAATTCACAAAACTACATCTTATTGAATTGAGTATCCCGCTAGGGGTAAAAACTTTTTTAATATGTTGTCACATTTGGAATAATAAAAATTAAGCTAAAATAAGACCTGCTTTGAAATACGCACATGTTTTGTTAAAAAAAAGTCTAGGGAAATGAGAGAACGTTATTATGGCATCATCAAGAGAAATGTTCATCAGATTGACTTATTAACGATCAAACTACAATAAGATGATTTATGTCCCAATATTATCTGAAGCTCTAGATTTCAAATTAATTGGAAAACTGCCATATAATTTCAAAACTTCACAACTAAATTGCATATAACCTAAGACTGAAATCCTGAACACTTATTTAGCAATGATTTAAATATGAAAAGAATGCTTCTGAATGGTTCCTTAGTGAACAAAGTTAAGTAACTCAGGATAACACACAATAAAAATATATTGTTAGTGGAGTGACATATATAAATATATTAATATATAGTTTCTCTTTTATATTAAACTTTAATACTGCAACAATAGTCTGATGAAAATAAAGTACAATTTATCATCTGTTAAATTTATCGTCTGCTATAAATATGAGAAAAAACCCAGAAGGGAACCCTTTTTGGAACTTTCAAAAATAAAGTTATTATGCCATAAAGTACTGTGAATTTGATTGGGAGGATATAGCAAACTACAAGGCAGAGAAAAATGAAATCAAAAATTATATAATACAATTGTCTTCTTGAAAATGGTTTATAAGACAGACATTCTTGAATTTGTGAGGCAATTAATCATGTTAGCATAAAAAGACAATTGTCTCTGCTGAATTTTCAAGACATAAAGCTTATTTCCTAAATACCTGATTTTAGGATACAGTATAGCTGTTTCAAGAATAGTTATTCTCAACAAGTTAATTGGCAGTCAAACACTTCCACATTTCATTTTCTTCTGGTCAGATTATTTATTATTTGTCACTGAACCAAGATGAGAGAGAATGTGAATGTGCTGGCATAGAAACTTTGTTGATTCTTACATGCCGTTCGGTCAATTCCAGTGCAAATCAACATAATAGAGCATGTGGTTTTTTAAGCACACCCACACCAGAATTAATCCAAGCATCTTCTTACTTATGTATGATTTGAAAAAATGACCAATCAAATTTTAACATAGCTAGGGTGCTTAAATAATGTAAAAAAAAACCTAACTTGTAGCTTGTAACTTGTATGTCGAATGGTGAAAGGTGGATAGTTGCGTTCCAAGCTTGACAAGACATGAAAACCTTCCCCAACCAGTGAAGAACAGAAAATGTGAGTGCAACAGATATGTATGAGTATTCATATTTTACCCACTTAGGTGACCTTTTCATGAAATAAAAAAATAGATGGCTGGCCTTTAATATTTTATAAGCCTCTTGGTTGATTGTCAAATATTTAAAAAAAACTAAGATGATTTGAGCCAAGCTTATTTTCTCAAGAGAAAACGTTGAACCACAGACTAGAATGCAAACACATGAAAAATAAAGAACATCTTGGACTTCAAATATGTACAAATGGCAATCCAGACTTAATTGTTATATCATAGAAAACTCAGAAATTGTCCCCAAAAATGAGTAGTACTATTTTCTTCAGGCATTTTCATATGTATCAAATCATAACACTATGATTTTAAGCCCACATTTTTGCTGTACATCATGGTGATATTAGCATACGACTTTAATAAGTAGTACAAAGCATAACATATGTTTATGTTACTGCTCATTCAAACTGATCCAAATTACTTTTGTTTGTAAGATGAAATGTGGCATAATAATTTAATAAGTTTGAATATTAAAAAGAATATGCATGTGAAAAAAATATAATAATACCCCCAAAGTTTTAAAATGTATTTAAGATTGAACAGATGTTAAGGAACAAAAGAGGCTTCTAATAATTCATTTTGTAAATTCTCCATAATTCTTGCTTCCAGTAACTTTAGTTAAAAAGTAAGGGGAGGACAAAATAGGACAATAATGTTTTTTTTATGTGAGGTGTGAAAGACAACTAAACAAAAGCACATAGATATAAAGCCCTACTCATTATCAGTGTGAGCTGAAGAACTATAGCAAAGATTGGCAACTCAGGTATAGTCCTTGGATTCAAGAAAGTTGCCCAACCCCTAAATTAACTGTCAGAATGTTGAATATCCAAGTTCATTCCATGTCATTCTTTCCAGGACTCCACTAGAAGATGGGGACTATATATACTTCCAACTATATATATACTTTTTCTCTTTTTTTCCTCTTATGCCCCAGTCAGGGATGACCCAGTCTTAGTCTCTTTTTAATACTTTCCTGAGCTCAAAGCATGTTTTTGCACATGGCTTCCTATATTTCAAGACTTTTTCTAATGTTACAGTTCTTGAGATATTATGATCTACAACTTTTTCAAATGTGGCAGTTCTTGATATGTTATAATCTGATGATGTTGCTACTAAACAATTACGTTCATAAACCTGAGTGTCTAAACAGGAAATGTGTAAATTCCCCTGAAAATGATGAATGCCATCAAAAAGCATATAAGCTCATATACTGCCAAGTGCAGCAGACAGAAGAAGATGGAGGTGCAATTTCAAAAGATGCTTGCTTAAGTCGTGGCTGCATATATGCAAAGTTTATGTTTGGGGGAAAGACAGTAGCAACCGTATTGTCTGAACATGCAATGTTCGATACATGGCAATTCTTCCTGCCCACTCCCACTTCCAATTTTATAATAAACCTGCAACTCATTTCCCATATATTAAACCAGGGGTGTCAAACTCAATTTCATTGAGGGCTGCATCAGCATTGCGGTTGCCCTCAAGGGGCTGGGTGTGTATGGCCAGGGTGGGCGTGGCCTATTGGGTGGGCGTGGCTAGAGTGTGTATGGCCTACTGGGTGGGCTCTACATCGTTCGCATCAAAGGTGCCTATGGGGGGCCTGGGCAGGAGTGGGACAGATCTGAGGGTCTCTGGCAGAAGGAGGGTCTCTGGGCCAGGGCCAAGGCAGTGGGGGCCGTTCCCTCACTGTTTCCAGGATGGCTTCGCGGGCCACATGAAACCACTTCGTGGGCCGCATCCGGCCCCTGGGCCTTGTGTTTGACATGTCTGTATTAAACCATTTTATTGTTTGTGCTTGGATACTTTTGCTATCAGATTATGCTGTTCCTGAAATATGCCAACCAAGTCTGTGTATGTATCCCACAAAGAAATCCTTTATTGAAAGACTGTTAAATTTAAAGGATTCTTGTTAAAATCTACTCGACTGCAAACTGAACTGTAATATATATTACTGTTATCCAACAGATTCTTAGCCAACAGTTCTATACACGATGATATAGGTTCATAAACAAGGAGGTATTTCCAAGATGTTGCCTTTTGTGCCCAATTCGAGTTAAAGAGGATAATTTTCATAAATCCATATTAATCCCAGTGGTGAAATGAGTAATTTACTGAGCATTAAACACAGGCAACATAAAAATGGGAAAATAGTTGTTTAGAGAAAGAAATGCTATATCGCAAATAATAAAGCAATATATTAGCATCCCCACAAAAACAAATAGAATCCCAGTCACTGCAGATTGGTAACTTTTTAATTCCAGGAGGTTGAAGTACCACTTTCTCCACAGGAAATCACCTATGGAGGAGTTGTAAGTGAAAGTAGACTATCACAACTGTACTGAATTAAAAATGAGTCAAAGAAAGGATTTTTATTGTTAATAATGAAAGCCAAGTATTTTATAAAAATGAACAACCCACCTAAATTTAAAGTCTCCCTTGCACTATTGGCACTAATAGGGAAAATAGCAGTTTTTTTCATCTTAGTCATGTTCTTTTATTAGTAAAAATGGTTCTCTTTTTCATTTATATGGAAAACTAGTTAGCTTTGGCAAATCCTAAAAAAATCTAAGTGTAGGCCTAATTAAATCTATGAAAGTATTCCAAGTTTTTAGGATTGACTGGGACTGCAAAGTCACAGTAGGAAAATCGTGGCTTCTAAAATACTTTCCAAGTTTTAGGATCTAATCTGGGTAGGTCACGGGGACCAGAGTTTTAGTCTTCCAAGCTTTTGGCTGGAGCCCATCCTCAGGGAATTTCTCTTGCCAAAATACTTTCCAAATCCTTAACAATACAGTAGCTCCATTCTGAATCACGTGATCTGAACAGAGGCAGGCCAAAAATGGAAGAATCAGTAACATACTGATGGGCTACCCAATTGCCACAGGTATGCCCTGGAAAAAAATTTTCTGGATTTTTTTCTCTCCACAATCCCATTCATCTCATTTTTGAATCTGATCTTTCTCCAGCTGGCTTCTTCCACTGCAACAAATCTAGTCCTGTTCTATTCTGAAAGAGTTATGTTGCTGAGAGACAGCAAGATGGGCCATACATGAGCCCCTTTATATATTATCTTTGCACTATTCCCTTGGATTCTGATGAATAGAAAGGTCCAGGAAAGAGCCAAGGGTAAATCCTTCCATAGTGTTTCAAAACAAAAACAGAAACAAAACTTGTCCATGAACTAGAAAATGAGATTGATTCAAAATAGGCACTAAGTTATATACAATACAAGGTAAAAGACAATCCTCTTCCTGGTCCCTTTTGTACACTTTAAAAAGAAAGCTCACCTATCATAAATTAGGCACAGATTCACAACAGAATGTCCTATTTTGCACAGATGTATAAAATTTACCTGAGCAGAGCTCCTCCACTTATCTCTTGAACACACCAAACATACAAAACTACATGTCCTAAAAGCAACTTAATTAAAACCCATCTACAGTGTACAGTTTTCTATCCAGAAAGAACTAGGATGGGAAGAGAAAAAAACATTTCGATGTGCTTCCATCTGCAGGTTGAGCTGGTATAACTCAGACACAAATTAAAAATGAGTCAGCACAACATGTTAATACCAATTAAGTACACTGACAACAAATATGTTTATTATGTGTACAGAAGTCTGCCGCTTAGGTGAAGGACTAAATAAACCAGGAAAGATTGTCTGCAGTTTGTGATTTGTGCAATTCTGGAATTCTGGGCTGGTCTTCTTAAGGCAGTTAGTATATATCATGAGCAAACCACAACTCATGACTTTGATAGAGCAAAAGCAGCAAGCCAGTTACCTGTTTCCGCATAACGCTAAATAAATCACAGATGGAACCATTATTTGTGGTTAATAAGGGAAGAGGGAAGGGACACAGTGGCTCAGTGGGTTAGGACGCTGAGCTTGTCGATCAGAAGGTTGGCAGTTTGGCGGGTCGAATCCCAAGTGCCGCGTAACAGAGTGAGTGCCTGTTACTCGTCCCAGCTTCTACCAACCTAGCAGTTTGAAAGCACGTAAAAATGCAAGTAGAAAAATAGGGACCACTACGGTGGGAAGGTAACAGTGTTCCATGCGCCTTTGGCATCTAGTCATGCCGGCCACATGACCACGGAGATGTCCTCGGACAAGCGCTGGCTCCTTGGCTTTGAAACAGAGATGAGCACCGGCCCCTAGAGTTGGAAACGACTAGCACGCATGTGCGGGGGAACCTTTACCTTACCTTTACCTTAACGGAAGAGGGTGTCAGAGAATACTGTTCATGCAGTTTAACCTAAACCTCTTTAACCTGGTAGACTCCATCTGTGTTGAAATGGAGTAAACAAGATAATTGGAAGGCACCAGATTGGGAAAGGGTGGTTTACTATGTCACTAGAATATATCAGAGTATTGTCTACTTGTCTGGCTAAATGATGATCACAGTAATGTTCATTCATTGGCTGTTTTTGTAGCATGTGCTGCAATGTAATCCTGGACCATGTAAACCCTTTCTCCTACAAATTAATTAATATACCTGGTAGTATTTGAAAAATGATGAGGTCACAATAGCAACACACTTTCACCTCAGAGATTCCTACTTCAAACAGTTCAAATGATAGAGCTGGCCAATTTTGCTACTCACTAGAGGTATTTGCTGCTTGCTCACTTTGGAAAATTAGCGTATGTATACACATTTAAAAAAACTCCATGAAGGAAAATGCCTGCAAATATTTGATATAAGGTATGCAACTGTTAATGAGTATCCAAACAAAAATAAGATCTCTTTACAGTACATTGCTTCAATATATTATGACATTTATAAAATCATAAATTTTTAACTAATCAGACAATTCTTTTATGCACCAAGGTTTAATATTCTTTACACATTAGGCATATTTTCCTATGCCTAACATTATATCTTCTGCCATTTATAATTAATTTTAACAGCTTCTGCAACTTATCCCACAGGTTGTTGCTGTTTCTTTTAAACAGTGTGCTGCTGAGAAATTGATTTGTTTTCTCCATATGCCAACAGAAATCACATTATAAAATATGCATAAATGTCATTTCTTTGGCTGCTTCAAGATTAGTGCAGAATAAGAGCATACATTAACACACACACACACACACACACACACACACACACACACACACAGAACGAGGACATGAAATATAATATATTCCCAATGATGCCATACATCCAATTCCATCTTACTTGCACTACATAGGCATGGAATTCTATTTAACTAATACAAATACTCACTTTCCAAGATAAGTCCGTAGCAATTTTAAAACTGAAGAATATAATTTCTTAACTTTTGACTGATGCTAAATCATCATTATTTTTCAGGATAGCTAGAAAGCTCATGACTATAAAGCCCTTAAGGGTCAATATACATACACATACAGAGAAAATGCATGAGTTTGGGCAATACAAATGGCAAATATTAAGTATTCTAACTTAGATTAGGCATACAATAGATATTAGGAATTAACACTTTTCTTATCATGATGATTATCATCTGAACTTGGTTTTTATACTTATTGGAAAGTCAAATGGGGAGGGAGGGAAGATATATTTTTATTTTGAAGTTAAATGGCCCAGATAAAATGTTGGTGCGCCCACTTAGTTACTATGTAAAAGATTACCCCAGTATCTGATCCTTTGGAGAGTGAAAGGAAGAGTATTTAACATCTTTACCCACATATACACATGTACACAATAGCTATTGAGGCTGATATATAAAGATTCCATATCCTTTAGTGTAATTGTAAGGGCTCATCAAATGGTATCCATAGTCATTTCCTATACGCTGAGTACTGTGCAGGCAAGTTTCTAGGGTTGCTTTTGTGGCGTCAACAAAGCAGTTTGATAGATCAGCTGCAGAGATGCTCTCTTCCACAACATCCCCTGTTATGTGTCAGACTTGTAAATTTACTTCTATTGGTTATCACATAATATTATTAGAAATGATGGAAAAACTATTTCTAGAGATACATTTTCTGTAATTGACAGTAAAGCCAAAATTTTGCTACTTTTTAAGTTGTCCAAAGATGTGCAAAGATTTCTAGCACAGGAAGTATGTCAGAATATTTTTTGCAGAACTAATGCAACACGTGTAGTAAGTTATCCTTGGTTGTCATCTCATTGATTCAGATAACTTAATGTTTAATTTTGGGTACCACGACATTTCAAACAGGTTCACCCATACTTTGGGAATTCAAACAGATCGTATTTTATTTATTTAGATTGTGTTTATTTGCTGTTTTAACTATATCACACACATTTACTGAATTTATACCACTACTGTCAAATTACTTACACACATTTGTAATAAATTTACAAATATAATGGGATCTATTTCAGCAAAGGATTAGAATTTCATCCAACTTACTTCCTGGTGGCCCGTTACAAGCAAAGTAGGAAGGCAGACATGGAAAATGGTCTGTAGTACTTCAACTTTTCTTGTCCTGAGCATAATCCATTTTAAAATCTATTCACAGGATAATGTTATTATACAAGTACAAGCAGCATCCACTAAATTTAAACTTGCAGAACAGGTTTAAATACAATGGAGTGGAACAGAATCTGATACAAATTGAGCTGTAATGGAAGCAAACTGAGCACAATGTCCTGTGAGCAATATTAACAGGTTGTCTGAAACTGCAAATCAATTTCTATTCAATGGAACTAAAGTACAACCATTCTTCCAGAGAGCTCTCGTTTAAGACTGTCAAAGCAGAAGCAGTGAACACATGTTTAATGGATGCAAGACTTGTGACTGTCTAATGCCATTTTCTATTTTAAACCAAACAGATTTACACATTGAGAGATGCAAAGCAGAATAGCTATTTCTCAAAGATTTTGTTAAGGGCATCAGCCTTATGGTCCATTACTCAATCAGAAACCCAGCACTGCGATAATCAGCACCACACAGCTTGCTGTGCTTTTATGAGTTGCTTCAAAGACATCATTTAAAAAAAACACTTCTTGCTCATCATCAAGTTTCTATCAAAGATCTTTACCAACTTCTTTTGTACTCTAAAACAAAGGTAATACGTCTAAACTCCAAGCAGTTTGCAATCTGAAATATTTCAATATAAGTATATCATTACAAGTACATATTATATTGTATACTACTTTCTTATTTCTATATTTAAAGACTTCCCAAAATGAGCTGGCTATTATCTGAAATCCATGGTTATAGGCATCTGGATATTTAAACTAACTAATCTGGCTGCTGGATAAGCTACTAATTAAAAGACAAATCTGAAGCTATCCAAAGCAAATCCACTAATCTTTTATCCATGTGTGTATTCTGTAATTTTCCAAGTAATTGGGATGATATAAATTGGTATATCAATTTGGAGGAACGTTGTCCATAGGGTCGCGATAGGTTGGACACGACTTCGCAACTAACAACAACAAAATTGGTATTGCTAGACTCTTGTTTTCAAAGAGCTGTAAGATACTTGAGATAAATGCTAGAACTGGTCATGCCCCAACAATATTGAGGCTGCAGCTAGACTACTGATCCAAGATTAGCACTCCAGAAGGATCCTCTGTATCTTGTGAGAGAATAAATATTGTATATAATAAAATAATAATAATAATAATAATAATAATAATAATAATAATAATAATAATAATAATTCAGTAATATTTTTTTTAAAAAGAGTCTTCCCTTTCTTGTCATTCCTTCCTCCCTTAGAAATCTTGGGGAAAAACTAAGTTGTTAGGTGTGATTTTAGCGCCATTTGGCAGTGCAGGCAAACACATTAACAATTACAAATATTTCTTGGGTTATGACCATTTAGTGATGGTTCAAAATTGCAGTAGTGCTGAACAAACGTATGACAAATTTATGTCTTAGTTCTGGCTGCTGCAGTGTCCCCAGGGAGATGTGATTGCAATTCAGTGCTTGGCACCCAGCTCATATACTTACAACGTTGCAGTGAGTTGCAGTCACACGTTCACAATTTCTAATGTTCCCTGCCAGTTTCCAACAAGCTAACTCAGGGGTAGGCAACCTTGGCTCTTTTATGACTCATGGACTTCAATTCCCAGAATTCCTGAGCCAGCTGGCTCAGGAATTCTGGGAGTTGAAGTCCATGAGTCATAAAAGAACCAAGGTTGCTTACGCCTGAGCTAAGTCAACAGGGAAGTTTGCAGGAAGTCAGAAGTTGTGGTCACTTAACAACAACTGGGATGGCTGAAATTGCCATCGTTAAGTAATGCAGTATCACTCTTTAAAACCATGTTGCTTGGCAACAACAATGTTAGTTGCTGTTGTAAACCAAGGACTATCTGTATAGAAAAGAGAGGAAAAAAAGATGGGAGAAAAAGGAAAGAGAATGTGCATAAAGAAGCGGAAAGTAGAGTTGAAAGAGATACACCCATACGTAAGATGTGGAGCTTGAAGGTTCCATAGCTACTACTATTATTGTGGAATGAATTCTCTTTTAAGAATTGGACCACCAATGAATGGGGCTCCTCAAGATCATACTATGCCTCCAGAAAAATCAAAGATCAATTTGGGAAGATGATTTCTTTTTGGCATATTTGTTAACATACATAACATATATAAGTAGATGGGTAACTCTGTTCATGTTAACAATGTGAATATTATTTTGAATTACAGTTCAAAATCATGGAATCTGACCATTTACTTCCTGTTATATTGGGTATGGGAAACAATCAAGAGAATTATATTGAGAGACTGGGAAAGTGTTCCTATTCCAGATATCAAAAAAATATAATTTACCAAGTTTTGAAAAGACTATTTTTAATACTAATTTTAAAAAATGACTCAATATGTTTCATTTTGGCACAGATTTCATAGTAATTTACCAGAATAGACAAATAATTATGTGTAATTTGATAATTTGTTGTTAAATATATATGCGATATGTTTGGGTGATTTGTATCAATTCAGCATGTTAGGAATTTATTTGCATGGATTTTTATTATGTTTTTGCCTATTTTGGTATTTTAACTTAATAACTAAGATTATTTATTGGAGGTGATTACAGTATATTACCATTTTTTAAAAAAATGTATACTGTTCTTTTTTTCTTAAATTTTAAAGATGGTGCTCCCACACATGCAATTCAAAATACAGATCTGTTCTGTGGATGCCACTTTCATCATAATCATAAAAAGAACACACATACAAGACAATCTACAAAAGACTTAATGGAATCAAATTCATAAGGGAAAAAGAGAATAACAGCCTACATACAGAGAAAACAACGGCTCTAACTACAAAGCAAAGTACATGACAATGCAACCCAGACTGAACAAGTACTCTATAGCCACAGTGACAACCCATCAGCACACAAAAGAACTTGCAAAAAACCTCTTCAAACAAGCAAGCCTACTGAAGAACTCCAGAAAGCAGAAATTACTATATAAACTTATGTATAAAATTATGTATGTTATATACAGTCATTTTATATAGAATTATATAAATCATGTTTTCCAAGTCATGTTTTCCAGAAGACAGCAGTACGCCACTTCCTCTTTAGAATTTGCACTTCTTTAGGATTTGGAACAACTTGCCTCTAGAAGTTGTGAATGCGCCAACACTGGAAGTTTTTAAGAAGAGACTGGACAGCCATTTGTCTGAAATGGTATAAGGTTTTCTGCCAAAGCAGGGAGTTGGACTAGAAGACCTCCAAGATCCCTTCCAACTCTGTTATTCTACTCTATTCTGTTTTAGGATTAAAGCAGTTCTAATTTTTCGACAACATCAATAACTTAATCGGAATACCCTCTGTGGTGAACAGTAACTGTCTGTAATGCAAATGAGCTAACACAGTCTGTCTAAATGTTGACTTCCTCTCCTTAAAGTCAATTATCTTCTGAAAATTACAGGGAGTTGGTGGTAGGAAAAAGAAATGACAATGAGGATTACAAAGCTATCTGAGAAAAAGTAAGATGATCACTAAACATTATGGGCTATTCAGCAAATACACCAAGAGTGAAAATATTACTAGAAAACAGTTCCAGATACAGCTGAAGTTACACTTCCACAATACTTTGTGCACACAACTGTTTCAGTAAAGACCACTGTAAATATCAAGGGGAAAATGTAATTTAAAATATAATATAATTAATAGGTTCTTAGATTCTTCTTAGGTTTCCAAACCTGCACTATAGAAGAAAGGTGCTTTATATACCTGAAGATTAAACCTTCTTTAAAAGCATATTGGATATAAAAAAAGATAGTATACCTCTGAGATTCCAGATGTTGCTGGACTACAGCTTATAGTATCCCTTCCTGTTTACCAGTTAGAACAGGGGTGTTCTGTACCAGCCTGCTACCGGCCTTGCAGAAAGGCAACCCCTGTACAAACGGCAGAGGCTGGAATACGTCTGCCAAATTTATTATACAAACAAACAAAACATGAAACAAGATACCGGAGCTTTGATCCTCTATCGGAGCGGTTGCTTTCAGCAAACCAGCCCTCCCCCAAACACTCCCTTTATAAGAGTTCAGGGCGTGGCCTCTCTTTGCCTCCTTCCGAGAAGTCCCACAGCCTTTCTCTGCTTGCTCCTACTTGACTGCCTCCTGCGTCGGGCGTCCTTGAACAGGGCCAGCTGTGGGTCATCTTCATCCACACTGTCGGGCTCACACAGCTGGGTCTCCACCAAGTAAGAGGGGCCTGGCTGGGGGCTCTGCGGAGCCTCCAAGCCATCATCAGCAAGTTCTTCTTCAACACCCCCCTCCTCCCCCTCGTCTGAGTCATCCGAGTCATCCGACCCAACTGCCGAACCCACAGGCTGACCCTGAATCACAACAAGGGGTGTCAAACTGCAGGCCCATGGGCCGGACGCGTCACGAGGAAACCGCACCCACCCCATTGCCGGTAATGGGGAAAATGTTCTGATGTCGCGTGACGTCACATGAATGTCGCGAGTTTGACATGTCTGAGTTAGAACTTTTAGAAATTGTAGTACTAAGACACGGCCACTTGTAAGACAACCAAAGTAGAGTGAAAAGTTCTTAGGGCAGAAGTAAGAACTAAGTGAGAAATTATAAAAAGAGAAAAAGTATATAAAACATTGTGGAGGGAAAGCAGTCTGTCAGAGATTGTTTAAACTCCATAGATTTAAAATAATCTGTATTCTAGCACAGCCATAATTATTCTCCCACTCTGATTTATCTATCTGTGCATGGAAAATTATCTAGAATTCCTGATAGCATGGAACTCTGCCGATATCTGTGTCAAAACCTGGGGGTTCAAGGAGAATGACACTGGTTTATAATAGCTTGCACTATTCCTTTCTCTATAAATTTCTGGAAAAGACTACTAGGGATATCTGAGCATCATTTATTCTATTTATTGATCTACTCATAAACATTCTACTTGTGAACAAAATGATCACATTTCAGGTAGCATTTCATTTGCAATAATAAATACTAAAAAAAAAAATCCAGTATGCCAGCACTACATAAATTTAAACACAGCTTAATAGAATTCACATTTGAGGAATGATCATAATTTATGTGGTCTTCTTCCTTTCCACTTTAGCATATATATTTTTTTCTTGTCTTACTAAGATTCACAATGGCATTTTACACTTTAGTTTTAAATTATTATTCCTTGATGGACAGAATGCCATTAAGCATCATTTTGGCTGGTGCTCCCCATTACTTTAATTTATCCTGAGATATTTTAGTGACAGTAGAAAATACCATTCTGGAATGAGTTCTCTCACTTCAAAGTTAATTACATGTATTTGTTTTTTGATAAATGAATGTATCAAATGTGATTAATTGAAGAACAATCAATAAAAATCTAGCCATTAGGCATCTTGATGAGCTTCCCGGGGCCTTTGGACAATCTATAGCAATCCGCTAACTAAAGTGTACATTATAGGTATTCTATAATTCAGTTATGAAATCTCTGAAACATTTCCATTCTATTTTTAAAAAATCTTCCAGGCGTTGTATCTAATATTTTTTTCCTCACATTCCTGCAGAAAAAACGACCACAGACAAAACTATCAAACTAATCATATTTTCCCACTGCAATTTTTAAAACTTATATGCCTGTAAAATGTATATTGAGCAGTTATTTGAAAAATAGATGGTCCCAAGATCCTTCATGTAGTTACAAGAGTCTCTTAGTTCCATGTTTTAACTGCTGAAAAGAGCTACAAGTTTAGAGACCGTATCTATTCTAAAAACTAGATGCTACTTGTTATTCAACACAGAAGAATTTTTGCCATCAGATAGTTTGTGAGATTTTCTCCAAACAGCAGCTTGGCAATTAACTCCAGATAAGAAAATTTGCCCTTGTAAAAAAAGAAGTCAATGATGCCTTGGAATCTACCACGTTATCTTTTTTTTCTATTTTAATACAGACTTAAAAGAATTGTCTGGACAATCTCTAACTACAAAAAGGAGTATTACTTAATGATTCGGAAAAGTATGAAAACCTAAGTGCACTTCACAAATCTAGGTATGTTACCCTTATTAGCATAAATGCTGACAACTGTTAATCTACTATAACCCTGATTAATGGATACAGCTGTCCATTAATACTAGGCAGTTTAACTTGCTACTAAAATTGATTACACAGTTAAGAATTCAATCCTGTTGTTCAATAAAAACTGTACTCTCCTGAAAATGCAATGTAGAGTACAGCACTATTCACCAGCACTTACATATATTACAAAATATGTTTCCTTTGTGTCTGTGTGTGTGAGGCAGGCTTATGTGCAAAAGTGCAGTGTTAACTATATTAGTGGCACTATTTCAAACTGACATGAAACACTGAAGCTCAAAACAAAAATAAAATTCTGGTGCACAAGGTTAAAAAAAAAAGTACTGCAAGGTAAAATCCAGGTGATACGATTGCATTAAAGATACTTCTTCCCCATCCAAACCTGTATTTTGTCTAGCACTGGGACACAACTGTGACAACTTCATTTAGCTAGCCTGGATTAAAAAGTATAATTGAAAGAAGCATAACCTGTAGCAGCCTACAAATGGTGGGCCTAGGGCAGGGTTAGGCAACCTTGGCTCTTTTAAGACTCGTGGACTTCAACTCCCAGAATTCCTGAGCCAGCATAGCTCAGCATGGAAACCTCTCCCTTTCTCCTCAGCATGGCTGGCTCAGGAATTCTGGGAGTTGAAGTCCACAAGTCATAAAAGAGCCAAGGTTGCCTACTCCTGACCTAGGGGAAGGTCTCCTCCCGCCACATACCCACCCGATGAATGCCGGTAGAATGAAGTTTTGAATGTGTCATGAAATGAAATATCCAATTTGAATTACATTTTCACATGAGTTGGCAAATCACCATTTCTATAGAAAGCAATATTTGATAATGTATCGTGAAATGGGAAAATCCACTTCAAATCACTGTTCCACATGAGTCTGACAAATCACTATTTTTAATTTCCATGGCCACAAATAGTGGCTTGTATAAACTGTAGCCTATACAACAGGAGCAAATCAGCTATCTGCAACCCTTCTTTCATTGGTCTTCCCTCCTGTTGCCAAGTAAATAAACTTATATTTCTTAGCTGCCCCTGCTAAGCAACCATTGAACATCTAGATCCTAGAACTTACAAGGCAGCCAATTAATTCTTTGAACGAAGTAGCCAGATAAACCTTAGGTAAAGCATTTTACAGCTAAGTGCATTAGACAACATTAAACTTAAACAAATGTAGCTTTTACTAAGGAGTGTGTGCCTTGATTAGCAACTGTTTGAACTTACGACAGCACTGAAATAATTAAGATTTATGACAGGTTCTCAAATTATGACTGTCAGCAATTTAGGTGCCTGGCAACAGGTACACATTTATGATGGTTACAGTGTCCCATGGTCATGTGATCACTATTTGTTACCTTTATAGCCAGATTCTGACAAGCAAAGTCAATGGGGAAGCCAGCGCCAAGTTGCAAATCATGGTTACATCATACCACATGGTGATTAGCTTAATGAACCTGACACTGTAAATTGGGCACAGTCGTGTGCTGTTTTAAATAATGACCACTTTACATAGTAATAAAGTTCTCAGTTGCAATCATTAAGTGAGGACTACTTGTAATTTAAATAGTTATTGTCATATTTTCTTGGAGAGAGAAAACTGCAAATTTCAAACATAATTTTCTACTAGAACAAAAGGGAAATCTAACTTAGGAAAATGTTTTCAGAAAAAACAGACATTTACTTATATCAACATTTAACAATAAAACAGTTTCATATCATACTGAACTCTTGTAGCAATTACACTCAATCCTTCTTTCCTTCTGATTTTACCTCCTCTTCCTTCATATGCACACACATAATTCCCTTCAAATCTTAATATTTCAATTTCCCTTTCTTCTCAAAAAAAGAAGCAAATGATTGAAAAAGTTGCAATTTTAAATCAGCAGAAAACACCATAAAAACAAAAAGTTGTATTTTTTTCATAAGGAGAAAACAGTGCTATGGTTTCCTGAGATATGATAAAATGACACTGAGAATGCTATGCATATTGTACATAATTAAAGATCTAAGCTATTTTGTGAGATAGATATAATTAATAAAACTAATGAACATTTTAAAAATAAAATTAGTTGGTGGCTTTCTAATTAAGAATTCTTAATTTTTCCCCCAGAAAAATTAAGATGACTAGTAGGTATGAGTTGAATTGCTTTACTATAATTTACTATAAATTAAAATATTGTACAAGCCAGGAAGAACATATGTTGCATATATTCTATTGAAATAATCAAGATTATTTTTCTAATGCAGTATGTTACTTTATGGAAATAAGTTGTTCTCATATCCCCAAATGCCAAGATCTTCTAATGCCTGAAATGGTATGCTGCAAATTACAACAGTGTTAACTACTCTCCAGGTGATATGGAAACACTAACACCATAAAATAGGTGATGTTGGAATATTACCATATGGGTGGTGATCAGATTCACGAGTTTCTGCCAAGTGTATCTCCCAGATCACAATCTTTAGTAAACTCTGTTATAGAACTTCAGCTATATGATTTTATGCTCAAGGGATAAAATAAATCTTCATCCTAGGTCAAACTACTAATGTTGTTGCATTCTACTCAAAACGGATATAAAACAGACCCAAAGTGCAACAGAACTCAGATTTTGTGAATATCCCTACTAGACTCTCCTTCTAGCTCAAATATCACCATCTGGTTTTGCAACATATTGAGGCACCAATTCAATTTAATATCACACTTAGGCTATGTTAGAGCGTGGTTGCACAGTGGTTAGAATTCAGGCTAATTCTGCCAACTGCCAGCAGTTTGATTCTATCTGCTCAAGGTTGACTCAGCCTTCCATCCTTCCAAGGTCGGTAAAATGAGGACCCAGGATGACTGTAAAGCACTGTGAAACGGTATATAAGTGCTATTGCTATTGCTATGTTCTCTAACACTGCACACTCTCAAATCAACCTGTGTGTTGATATGCAAATAGAATTACTGGCAGTCTATGATTCTGATTATATGATAATACAGTACTATAAAAAACTTACATTTCATCCTTTTTGCTCATTCGTAAAGAGTAGGATTTGAAGAAAGGTATCTTTGGAGGCTTCATATAATTTTCCTCCCAAATTACGTTTCCTTCATGAATGGAAAAACATTTTATGGGGAGATGCAAAGACCCAGAAAATTATCCTTGCCACAGTACAATAGTATTAGTTATTAGAGTCACAGACCAGCTATAATAAAAAGCAATATCCATATACAAAATGAGAATATGCCTATAAATACAAGAGAAAAAACAATAAAAGCAGAATTCCCAAAATTATGCTAAAGTAATTGTTCTTTTCTATGATATGTGATTCAGGATAGATGAAAAATTTGGACAGTAAAAGCAAAAGCACAGTATTCGGCAATCTTTCTAGAGATTTCTGCTTACATATTAACTGCAAGAAACAGCACTTTCCCCTTTTTTGACCTTCCAGAGCAATCTAACAATAATTGGGGTTAGCAATTGCTTAGAAGTAGTTGTTGATTATAGTGGACAATTAGCCAAAGCAAGCAGGCAAACAGACAAATACATGTTTAAGACCCAACTGATATAATAGCTTAGCGGAACAAATGTGACACACCTAATGTTTCTCAGCTGAAGGGCCATGTTAGCTTCTGCATTTCCCTTCCAGCAACAAAGAAGTTAAGGAAAGGTATTAATCCTTGCCAGGGACAACACTCAACATGGCAAGCACAAGCATTAGCTGAATTGGAAAGACTCTGGCCCTGGCCCCAATCCAAGTATAAAGAGATGGTTCTCCTCTCATTAAAGGAAGACCTCCACACCCATTAACAAATGCAACAAAACACTGGGTATAAAGTTTTTAAAAACAACTTTTAGACGACATTTTAAAATTATATTTAACATGTGCATTTAAACAACTGGGTACTTTCCAGGAACCAAATTATAAACTGGAATTTGGATTGTGTAGATGACCTAGTTCTATCATCATCTTTCAATTTCATTAATTTCAGCAGCTGTATATTTCCTGGGGAGATCCAGATATGCTGGACTTCTATACCTATCAGCCTCCAGTAACACAGCCAACAGCAAGAAGTTGTAAAAATGTGGAGGGCAGAGGTTGCTAACTTCTACTGAGATAAAATATCCTTCTGTACTGTGTAGCCCAGCTCTCAGCTGCTTTTCCACGCTATTTTGAATTTTGCAATGTTTTGCAGATTGTAGTTTTATAAATGTCCTAAAGACTAAAACCTTGTGAACCTATTTTTAAAAGTAAAAACTGAAACAATAATCTATACAATCATAGCAAATTTTCCATACCCTGCACTATTTCCTTTGTATTAAGAAGTTTCTTTAAAATAAATATATAGCAGCATTTCAACCAAGTTATATGGCAGAATGTTCAAATGCGGTTCCAAGAACCAGAAACAGAAGGGAAAAAAAGATATCATTAGACATGATGAAAGATCCGATGATTTCTCAAATCGCTTCAACTTTCTACACCAAATCTACATATCCATCCGTATTTACAACATTGGGTAGACTCGTCCAGTAGTTCTTGCTGACATACAGAACCGTTCATGCCAACTTTAAAAAGTCATTCTTTAGAACAGCAACCCCCAACTTTTTTGGCACCAGGGACCAGTTTTGTGGAAGACAGTTTTTCCACTGACTGGAAGGTGGGTATGGGGGGATGGTTTTGATTTTGCTCACCTGCCTGCCGCTCACCTCCAGCTTTGCGGCTCTGTTCCTAAAAGGCCATGGGCCGTTACCAGTCTGTGGCTCAGAGTTTGGGGACCTCTGCTTTAGAAGTCATCCAAACAACTATAGTTTCAGTAGTATTGGGGGGTGGGTAGGTCTAAATAAATAAATAAAATTATAAACAAATCTGCTCACAGTTAGATCAACATGCGGTTTATAAAAACCAGTGGCTCTATGGAAAACTATGTATGTACAATTTATTCATGGCCCTATGGAAAAGGTCTGCCATTAATGATAAAACAAAACCAGTTTAAGCTTTTCCTTATTGCAGTTTTTTATTGAAAAAAGTGGCAGTTTCATGATTAATCCTAGCCCTGCGAATTGAGATAATTTACTGCCACTGAAATATTTTTGAACTGATCATGTGCCCGAACTTCAGAATACACCCGATACCCTAGGGATCTTTGTCAACTTTGAGCAAGTATGATGTCTCTCTCTCTCTCTCTCCCCTTCCTCCTCTCTCTATGTATATCTTGTGTCTCTGTATGCATGTGCTAGTTTGGTGTAACGGTTAAGGTGCTGGAAGTTCACTCTCGGTTCACCCTGGAAAGCTGAAATATATCTATCAACATGCACTGGACCAACAACCATAACCTTCAACAAAAGATGCTTTCATTCCACCGTGGATTGATTTAGACTATAGTAGTAATATTTTTTTTAAAGAACAGCAGCCACTTGCTTTGACATTAGAAAATGGCATCCTTTATCATCAATTTCTACAAAGCCCTTATTGGACCTGACAACCATAAATAAAAATAAGAAAGGCAGATAAAAGGATAGAAAGCAAATAAACAACGCTCAAGCTTATGATCTAATGAAATAACAATCAAAGTGATAAGCAATTTATCTAGCAAAATTACTTAACCTAATTTTTTTTTTTTTTTTAATTCCATTTTTATATCCCGCCCTTCTCCGAAGACTCAGGGCGGCTTACAAGCTTAGCAGTAGCCTTCATTCTATGTATATGCCTGCTTATTAGGGCTTTCACACACACACACACACACACCCCAAGCGGCATTATTACAAAGTCAGCTTAATTGCCCCCAACAATCTGGGTCCTCATTTTACCTACCTCGGAAGGATGGAAGGCTGAGTCAACCTTGAGCCTGGTGGGACTCGAACCTGCACTAATTGCAGGCAGCTGGTGTTACTTAAGGAGGCATTAGCCCACTGCTCCACCAAGGCTCTAATTGATCACACTGACACAAATAAACCACAAAACCACAGGACATATTTCCATGCCTGTTCTTTTTCTTTTTTTTTTAAAGCAATATATTCCGAAGTACCAACTCACCTGTAGCATGTTTACATTTTCACATCCTTGGATCATCCACAGAGACATTTTTAAAGGACTATCATATTATCATCATGGAAAATAAATTTATAAATGCTTGCTAATTTTGACAGAACTTTACTACTGCCTAAATCAAAGGCAACATACATTAAATAACATTTGCTGGGGAACAACTTTAGAAGAATCGCTTAATGTCCTGTTTGTGAATTTTAAAATCTGATACAAGCTGCTAAATCAGAAAGCTTTTGCCTGATGCTCCAGAGCTCTTATTAGGTTTTTATCTTTTAAAGCAGTATAAAGGTAAAAAAGATCATTGTTACATCCAATAGCATTGTTAGTATGTTAATTTCTTATCATTGCCAAGAGGGTAACATTAACATAAGAGATTTTTGCTTCTTCTAAATCTTAGTAAGGGATGCTTTGGCTATAAAAGGAACAAATCCTCATGGATTTTCTAGTTATGATGTTAAATAATTCATCCTTTTCAATTATGTTCTGTGAAGCTTTCCTACAACTAACTCTTGAGTTCAGAGTTGTAATTTCACCTATCCTCTCTCCTGCTTTTCCATTGCTGATGGCAGCAGAACTGTTTTGTAAGCCATCTGGAAAGTACTATCTTCCAAAATAAAACACAACTGGCACTCTCAAAAATATTTCTGAAATTGAAGAAAACGTAAATCCTAAATATTTTTATCCTGGAGTGGATAACCATTCACTTCTGTTTGAAGCACTGAATGCTCATAAGCCCTGATCATAGGTAGAGGTAGTTCTCAACTTACAACCATTCGTTTAGTAAACATTCAAAATTACAACAGCATTGAAAAAAGTGACTTATGACCATTTTTCATGCTTATGACTGTTGCAGCATCCCCGTGGTCATGCTATCAAAATTCGGATGCTTGGCAACTGGCTCGTATTTATGACAGCTGCAGTGTCCAAGGGTCATGTGATCACCGTTTGCGGCCTTCTGACAAGCAAAGTCAATAGGGAAGCCAAATTCACTTTAACAAGTATTACTAACTTAGTGACTGTAGTGATTCACTCAACAACTATGGCAAGAAAGGTCATAAAATGGGGCAACATTCAAGAAACTGTCTTCTCTTAGCAACAGAAAGTTTGGGCTAAATTGTGGTCTTAAGTGGGGGACTACCAGTATTTTAGTCTAAAATATGCAATGGGTCGCAGAATCTTTATGAACATAACAGGATGCAAATTTTAAAATGTAAATTCAGTACATACAGCAGGGGTAGGCAACCTTGGCTCTTTTATGACTCGTGGACTTCAACTCCCAGATTGCATGGCTGGCTCAGGAATTCTGGGAGCTGAAGTCCACGAGTCATAAAAGAGCCAAGGTTGCCTACCCTGGCCTAAAGCAAGAAGCACTATTCTAGAAACTGACCATAAGTGTTTACTGTGTATGAGCTGGTAGGTTGACTTTAAGTAATTAAGGATTAGTAATACTGTATTAGGTCAGATTTGCAACCCAAAACTTTTAGGAATGAACTATTAGAATGAACCACATCAATTATAATCTGGTATATAGTTCTTTCCTGTCTATTATTGACAAACTGAAGCGTATGAGCTTTTCAATAGCTTGTCTTAAGAGCATTTACCATTTTTAGAGATAACCAAACAGCAATTGCCAAATAAAAAGAGTTGATTACTAAGGTTTGGGGGGGGGGGTTGGCCAAATCTTGATTCTCACACTGTGTTCCACATGTTCCTCAAGGCACATAAAAATCATACAGTATAATTTCTAATCATGAATAACCTAACACCACAGGGAGGAAAAAAGAATGTGATGGACTTAAGTCTACAGGAATTTGTAAAATGTAATTATTGGCATGATCTGTGGAAATAGTACAATTTATCATCCCTTCCAAAATGTGTGAGATAATCCTTAAAAAGATAATAGAATGGTGCTATATTTATGACCCAGAAATTTAATGTATCATTTGATCTTTACATATAATTAATTCAGCCCATTCAGCATGGGTTCTGACTCAAATGGAATATAGCTTATGGGGTTTGTTTCCATCAGCAATTCAAGCTGCTAGTATTGTCATTTTAGAAGTCCTGCACAGTTCAAGATGTGAGTATCTACATACCACCTTCTCTTCCAGATCTGAAGCATTAAGGAGTGCTATCTGCAGGAATCTTGGGACTAGGCCTTCATACACATCCCTCCCTTCTCTAAAACAGCATATCTCCTTTCTGGAATGTGGTAAAGTGATAAAAACATGACTGTTTTAAGGCTTTCGGGATCTAATGAACTACATTTGTTCCCTCCTGGAGGGTGAATGTTTACATATGTTCAAGCTGTCCTTTAGTGTCTGAGTAATTTATACTGGTACTATTGTGTACTGCTTAAATTCTATTAGTGCCTGTAGAATAGAAAGCTGCTGAGATGTGCTATGCCTCGAGCAGCATGTAAAATGGATGGATGGGTGGGTGGGTGGACAGACAGAATGGAAGGATGGATGGATGAATGGGCTGTAGATAAGGAACTTTTTCTTGCCATGTCTTAATGAGGGTTCATCTATAAAGTAATATTACTATTTCATGCTGCCCCGAGAAGTGAGACAATCAAGTAAAACACTAATCTACTAATAGTAATTTACAGACTATTCACTAACGCAGAACTATATCTCTGTATCTCACAAGAATATCTCAATCAATGTGAAATGTCAAACTGGTATATAAAGTTTTTATCTATACTATGTTTAACGATGGGGGGTGAGGTGTTACCCCCCCGTTGATAGGGCTCGCAACTTGGGCGTCCTCCTGGATTCACGGCTCAATTTTGAAGACCACATAGGAGCCGTGACCAGGGGGGCTTTTGCCCAGGTTTGCCTGGTGCGCCAGTTGTGACCCTATCTGGACCGAGATGCCCTACGCACAGTCACTCATGCGCTCGTGACCTCCCGTTTAGACTACTGCAACGCTCTCTACATGGGGCTGCCCTTGAGGACCACTCGGAGGCTTCAACTGGTGCAGAATGCGGCCGCGCAAGTTGTGATGGGGGCTTCCCGATACTCCCATGTAACACCTCTACTCCGCGAGCTGCATTGGCTTCCGGTTGCCCTTCGGGTGAGATTCAAGGTGCTGGTGATGACCTATAAAGCCCTAAATGGCTTGGGTCCGGGTTATCTGAGGGAACACCTGCTGCCGGAATCAAGCTCCCTTCGTCCCGTGCGCTCCCACAGGGAGGGCCTTCTCAGGATACCGCTGGTTAAGGAATGCCGGCGGGTAATTCCCAGGGGAAGAGCGTTCTCTGTGGGCACGCCGTCCCTATGGAACCAACTCCCCATGGAACTTAGGACTGCCCCCGAGCTTCACTCATTCCGCAGGGACCTGAAAACTTGGCTCTTTGAGCTGTCTGGCCCTAATTTTTATTGGGTTTTAGTTTTAAATTTCGGGGACCTCATTTAATTAATTGTTTTAATCTGATTTTAATTTTTGTATGTTTGTTTTAATCCTCCCTGTACACCGCCCTGAGTCCTCCGGAATAGGGCGGTATATAAATTTAATAAAATAAATAAATAAATAAATGTTATAAACTAGGCACAATCCACAAAGAAGTACAAAGCATATAAATGATAAAAAACACTTTATTATCACCAACTTCTTTGTTCTTTCAAACTCACATAGAAGCCTAAAATTAGCTTAGCTGTTTAAATTCTGGGAGTGTATTTCAGATTATAATTAAAATGAGTTGGTTAATTATTTACAGATATTTTAACAGGTGATATTTTCTGCATTCACTACTTTTCAATATGAAAATATTTTGGACCGGTTTTTCCCAAAGGAGATGTCAGAACTGCAGATGCTGATTTTTTTTTATTCTTGGAAAAGAAAATGCTAATTTAGAATACCAAACAAGAGTTCCCATCCAAACAAGTACCACATCTAATCTGGGAATTCACCTTTTCCTTTGAGATCCCTCTCACAGTATGGACCTTATTACATTATTTTATAAAGTTGGGTCATTTTAAGCAAATTCTGTAGTACTATTACTTCCAAAGATTACTAGAGCAGCACTTTCCAGAAATTCATTTTAAAGTATTTCTTCTCCTTTTAATCAGGCTTGTATATATTCTAAGTAATTCCACCTCAACGGAACAACTGAGAACACATTAAGAATTTTAGACATGTTTTAGCATCAGAATTTGGACATACTGATGGAGTGTTAAATCTGCCAAAATTCTGCCAATTAACATCCACAGTTTTATCCTTGTTTAGATTCCTCTGCCAATAACTCCACCAATATACCAAAGGCTTCAGGCAACATTTATTGATTCCATTTTGCTTAAAGCTTTTAGCTTCCATACATGTGCTATCTGTGTGCAAAACCCAGATTTCAGAACTTAATTAAAAGGGTGTGTAACAAATTACTTATCCATCTTTATTTCAATACTATACAATGAACCAATAGTGTAATATAAACTCTTACAGGCAAAGCTCAAAGTAACTACACACATATGATGTACAAACTCATTAAGAGATCAAGTTCTGTTATAAATAGTTGGCAGTGACGGGCTGTAGAAAAGAAAATTAAAGGCAAAAGAAATCAGCAAAAGAGTATAACAAGACAGCAGCCCTAACAACACTTTTGGAAATCTGCTTCTACAGAATTATGGTTACCAGTTACAGTCACCCTTTTCAGAAATAATGCTCCCTTGGAAGTTACACAGTGATTTCAAAGAATTTTCTTGTTTTTTACATTTAAACTTTATCTAATTTCTAGAATGATCATATGGCAGGTTCTCAAAAGTTGAGGCTGTTCCAGTACCCGCGCCTCCCAGTTATGTGATTATGATTTAGGCACTTGGCAACCAGTTCGTAACTGTGATTATCATCATTTGGTCACTTTCACTGCCAACTTCCAAAACGCAAAGTCAACTGGGAAGCCAACAAGTTGTTGTACATGACCATCGTGTGATGTCATGCCCAATAACCACACAGGATGCTTCTAACAATTGCAACTACTGGAACTGCCATCATAAGACTGTGCAGCCATGTGACATTTTATTATTGTGTTGCTTAGCCACAGAGTTTCTGTTCCCAATTACTATCCTTAAACAAGAATTACCCATTTGTGTTTATGTCTATCCTGGGAAGTGTCTGAAAGGCTGCATATATGCTTGTCTGGATCACGTGACATCGAAGTAGGAGGGACTCAGTATGGGGCAGTGATGGGGACCCAGATTGTTGGGGGCAATTAAGCTGACTTTGTAATAATGCCGCTTGGGGTGTGTGTGAAAGCCCTAATAAGCAGGCATATACATAGAATGAAGGCTACTGCTAAGCTTGTAAGCCGCCCTGAGTCTTCGGAGAAGGGCGGGATATAAATGGAATTAAAATAAAAAACAAATATTCTGGACTACTGCAAAATTGCCTCTCCCAGACAAATGCAATGAAATAAATTCTTCTGAAATATTTTCTGTAATCTCTAGCCAGATATGGCTCATTTTCAATGGCAATCTTTTTCTTTTTTTCTCTTTCTCCTATCCCACCTGGTTTGCTATCCTGATGATCAACACAGTCCACTGAATTGGAAAAAACAACAGGGCCATAGTAATAAGGTGACTTCTGTCTTCCTTTCTCTTTGACAATTCAAACAATTTTACAAAATGATATATCCTTATTTTACCCCTGAATAACCCTGAAAAGTAGCTGAAAATAGGAAAGTGTGATGTTGAACAAGTCAATGTTCACTATGTTCATGTGGGAATTAGAAATTGGATTTCACAGGAGATAATATATTATATATTCATTTATATAAACCCGTCCTTCTCAAATACACAGACATGCACGCCTCTCATTGCACTCTGTTTTAATAACAGCCCTTCAGTGCATCTTCCTTTCAGGAAAACATAAATAAAAGGCTGAGAGGCACAGTAGGCAAAGGAAGGCTAGATCCTGTGTTGGGGCAGGATTTTTGTCAACTGGAAGACAGGCAGAATGCTGCCAAGCTAGCAATGGGAAAACTGACAAGAAAATAAGCAAACAGTATTGAGTTAACAGCAGAGTGTACTGTAGCAGTTGGAGGTAGCAGAAGAAATAGCTGGGTTGGAAGCAGAGAAAAACAGGGGGAAACAAATGGCTAGGACAGTGAGGAAGATGAGTTGCCCAAATGTGGAAAAAGGAAGAGGAATGTTGAGGGTGAGCAAATGTGACTGTTCCAACTTCTCCAAAAACAAAGGACCAATCCTGGAAATTTCAACTCTTTCCATTTATAACCCAAATTTTGTTCAAAAAATTCTAGGTATGGAGTAGTGCTATCTGTAATACGCCGAGGTACTGTTTTTTTAAAAAAAAACTTTTATTGAAAAAGAAGCTAAGAGACATGAAAGTATGCTAAAGTGCAATTATATCTGAAGATAAGAAAAGAAAAGAAAAAGAAAATTGGCAGCAATAGAGGTCAATAAATTAGTTCATGAGAGCTTGAAAATTTAGACAATAATAGACAGCATGTGCCCTGTTGGGTCATCCCTTCAGATATATTTCGTTACCTAAGCAGAGAAACAGATTGATCAAGGGCAGGCAAAAAAGCAGAGGGATCAGGAGACTTTGGCTTCCCAATTTAGTTTTCTTATAAGAATCTGGCAGGAAGCATCAGAAATCCCCTTCCATTCCCAGCAGGTAGATGATTGACTACTGCTGGACAGGGGAGGGACCAAAGGGTTGAGACTGACTGTCATGAAACCCTGCAAGTAATGATTATGTGACTGTAGCAGCAGTCCAGCAGTAGCCAAAAGCACCGAAGTTGGCACAGTTTCCCCAAATTTCATTCTCTCAGGAGTCATGGGTCTCAGATTTTGGACACATTCTGTAAATTAGCCCATTTTAACCTTGAATCAAAAACTGTTGCCCTATGATGTATCATTTCACCCAGTTAATGGTCAAGACAAGTGTTTTAGCAGAACATACAGGTAAGGTAAATAATGTGCATATTTCTTTTCTTGTTGATGTTCTGCATGACTGCAATATATTAATAAACATTATGGCTTACAATGCATAAAAAGTCTAAACAATAAAAAAGACCATCAGGACATAAAACTTCCCAATTAATTTCTGGAATTTCAAAAATATGAGAAATATAATGCTATATTATTTGGGTATAGCTCAGCAAAGGATATAGCACTGCTTTTGATAAGTTAATGCGTATTAGGGTATGAAAAGAATGCTCCAATACATATTTGGTATTCAAGCCAGGAAATCTGACAAACATGAATGAAAAAAATATGAGTCAGAAAATGATCAGAAATAGTGGCGCTCTCTATAATAAACATAAATGTACGTTCTATGACAGCAAAACTTTCAGTAAGTATCTATTGACTTAAAAGGTCATTGATCGAAATGTAGGCAAAATTTCAAGGCAAGCTTATAGAAAATATTTCAATGAAGAAGTCCTAAATCTGAATTACAAAAATTATTAAATTCGCAATAATGAAGAAAAGCAGTATTTTAAAAGAATAGTAGTTTAATCTAAGAACAAGTCTTAAGTATTTTAAATTAAACCAAATTACATTCCAAAAGACAGCCTGCAGTTATGATTATGTATGCATTGTGTACTAGGCTAGGCATGATGGCACTGATGCATTAAGAACGTATTGAATCCAGACATAGACCAAATATACCCACTGAAATCAATGAGTCTTAAGTTAGTCTCATAACTTAGCCAGTACCACTCATTGAGAATGGCCTGTCCCAAGCATGATTAAGCTTGAATCCAACATAATTATGTTATTCAACTCTAGGGAAAAATACATTTTTTGATTGTTTTTATTTTTTACATAAAACTGCACATAAGCCAACTGGAAGCACAATGAAACATCACAGTGACAGAAAACCTCTCCTGCCAAATTACTTTTGGATTAAGGATATCTTTCTAAAATATGACAGCTGGCTTGTATTATGGCACATTATATTATCCAAAGTACTGCTTGAACCTCTTCTCTGTTTTTCAGTTGTTAACTTACACAAGGTAATTAAACTCTATCACAAAAGCAGAATAAATATACTAATTTTCTTTATCTTAACAATCACTATTAATATTCCCTTTGATGAACTGGTAGCCAAAAGAAAAGAAGCCTAAATTGCTAAATATCTTTTGTCCAGTCAAATCTAGTTCGTTTATTATTCACTAATCTGTTTCACTAAAAACAACAAATTGAGACTAGGTAAAAGGTAAAGGTTCCCCCGCACATGCGTGCTAGTCGTTTCCAACTCTAGGGGCCGGTGCTCATCTCCGTTTCAAAGCCGAAGAGCCAGCGCTTGTCCGAGGACGTCTCCGTGGTCATGGGGCCGGCATGACTAGACGCCAAAGGCGCACGGAACGCTGTTACCTTCCCACCGTAGTGGTCCCTATTTTTCTACTTGCATTTTTACGTGCTTTCGAACTGCTAGGTTGGCAGAAGCTGGGACGAGTAACAGGCGCTCACTCTGTTACGCGGCACTCGGGATTCGACCCGCCAAACTGCCGACCTTCTGGTCGACAAGCTCAGCGTCCTAACCCACTGAGCCACCGCGTCCCCTAAATTGAGACTAACCCATTATCAATAGTTATGGGAAAAACAGTGGCATTGATAAAACAAATGTTTAGCATACAGAATTCATAATCCATTGTCCTAAAATGTACTGTCTAAAAGAAAAATTTAGGTATTCCCACATTCACAAGGAATAAACAATTTCAACAAAATTTCATGCAAGAAGGGATGAGATGTTTTAAAAGGTTTGTCTAGTTTGTGGAAATTCTGGGATATATATATACTATAACAACTGAACCAAATTCAATAGATTTTTAAAAATGATGCAATCTGCACTTTTTTGTCTGAGCAGCAGTTTGTTAATAAAAAGCTGTACTTGAAGCAGTAGAAAGAAAGCATTTGGGTTTATTATATAGTGCACACACTTACAATGATGATGATGATGTCTCATAGTCAGTCAAATGTTTGGATTTGATTTGGCATTTTTATCCATGTATTGAATTCTTCCCAAAAACCTGGGATGGGCAGATATAGTTGTTTAATGGCATTAAAGCCTGTTATCAGAGGATATAAGTTGTTCCAAGTACAGCTGGCTTTTGAAATTGACTGGTGATTTTGTCAATGGAGATGGTATTCATGTGGTGCTCCAGACATTTTAGGATTGCATCTAAGTCACCTATCACTATTGGTATTATCTTTACTTTCTTTTGCCAAGTCATTCTAATTCTATTTGTGGGTCTTTATATTTTATAATCTTCTCCAATTCTTTCACTTCCATTCTTAAAGTTCTACTACAGGGGTGTCAAACTCAATTTCATTGAGGGCCGCATCAGCACTGCAGTTGCCCTCAAGGGGCCAGGTGGGTATGGCCAGGGTGGGCGTGGCTAGAGTGCATATGGCCTATTGGGTGGGCATGGCCAGCTCTACATCGTTCGCATCAAGGGTGCCTATGGGGGCCTGGGCAGGAGTGGGACAGATCTGAGGGTCTCTGGCAGAAGGAGGGTCTCTGGGCCAGGGCCAAGGCAGTGGGGGCCGTTCCCTCACTGTTTCCAGGATGGCTTTGTGGGCCACATGAAACCACTTCGCGGGCCAGATCCGGCCCCCGGGCCTTGTGTTTGATATGTCTGTTCTACTACATCCACTAATCAGACTTCCTTGTCTTTCTTATCAATGATTGTTAAGCCTGGGGTATTGTTTGGCAGATATTATTTTATTAAACTCTGGGCAGTTTGCAACTTTCAAACAAAGAAATCATAATTACAATCTACTATAATAAAATACTCAAACAAAACAGACAAGGAGCCTAAATCATGGCATGGATGTTGAGCAATTCTTCAAACATGAAAGTCAGCCAATTTCTCCTGCACTTCTTAGCTGGTAATCCTGGGCAATTTTTAGAGTCAAACATATGGCTAAATTGCATAGCTTCTCATTCACAAAAACGAACAGAATCTATTGAAATATGTCACCCTCACCTTATTCATATTTAATTCCTATTAATTTCAATTGTAAATGAGTACAGACTACTATTAATACATACTCAGATACACCCACCTTGACAATTTTAAGATCTTACATCTGCAAAGATATTCAGTAACTCAAGTTTTGACTAAGATAGATACAAGATTTTAAATAATAATAATAAAAAAACAGAGGCATGATATTCCCGATGATATTGTTCTAAAGTCTACCTAGTGATTATAAGATCAGTCTTGGACCTTGGTGGTCCAGGACCATTCTCACAGGCTGCAATTCCATTATGGACATAATGTTGGACATTACTGGCTGGAGTAACTTTATAGGACAGGTAGCATTAGATTTAAAAGCTATGATACAAAATGGTTGCAAAGGATTGCTTACAATGGATATTAACTATTTAGTAATTAGCAATGAATGAAACTTGTGATAACCATTGTATGTAAAATATATGTCCACCTTTTTCTGTTAAGAGATTCAAAACACTGCTTGAAAAAGTTTAAAACACTATTGCATTCCTAACTTAATATTTTCTTACATGAAAAATCGCATTCACTGGATCCTTGCACTACTGGTAGTCCTCAATTTACAATAGTTCGTTTAGTGACCAAAGTTACAACGGCACTGAAAAAATGACTTATGACCATTTTTCACACAATCATTGCAGCATCCCCATAGTCACATGATCAAAATTCGACTGCTTGGCAACTCACTCATATTTATGACAGTTGCAGTGTCCCAGGTTCATGTGATCCCCTTTTGTGACCTTCTGACAAGCAATCAATGGGGAATTTATTTAACAGCCGTGTTACTAACTTCACAACTGCAGTAATTCACCTAACAAAAGGCAAGACAGGTCATAAAATGGGGCAAAATTCACTTAACAACCATCTCACTTAGCAACAGAAATTTTGAGTTCAGTTGTGGTTGTAAGTTGAGGACTACCTGAATATGAAATCGGGATTATATCCTCAAATCCTTTTGCCCAAGCAGACCAAGGCCAAAACGAAGGCCAAAACTGAACCTTAGCATTCTTTGTTTTCACAAGTTTTGAAAATATTTCAACCTCAGTCAGAAAGGGGACCGGTGAAAAATCATGGACATATTGGGTGGAAACTGATCAGAGAACAAAATGTAATTGCATTCATGATTTCACACTCACAAAATATAATACGCATTGACACATTACCCTTTCTAAGCTGTTTCTCACACAGAGGATGCCACAAATGATACAGGACACACAAAAGCTATAAATGGCATTTAAACTATTTAGTTTGAGCTCTCTAACTGGATATTTTGGATGTCTCCCTGAATTTAGGATGAATGGCTGATGACATGATTTCAATTTTTTAGAATAAAACTGGATAGGAGAGAGCTTCTTCACTCTAAGCCTTTGAAATGGCAAAAAGTCAGTCCCCTTCTTTCTCTCTTTCATATGAATAAAGGAAAAAATGTATTTTGCATAAATTAAATATAAACTTGATTAAATGTGTTTGTGTCTCTGCAATGACATTTAGAATAGGAAGTATTCGTGTTCTGTTTTAAAAAGAAAAACTCTTTCAAATGCAATTTGAAGCTGTCAAGTCAATCTCTTTTACCGATCTTTTAAATGTCACATACCTTCGAAAGGGGATGGCTGATTCCATAGCAAATGTGTGACTGAAAACAGTCCATGCTAAATCAAGAATTTATTAAAATACGCCACTGACATTTATATTAAGCCTAGCCCTTTCACTTTCTCACTTTTGAAAGAAATCCTTTCAAAAGAAGCATCACAGCATCTTGTATTGTATCTTATTGTACTTAAAATAATTCTCAAGTACAACTACAACTAGGCACTATGCACACAGTTTCTTCATGAAACACAGCTGCATGAAAAGAACATGCTGCTAACTCTGCTTAGAGATTAATGTGAAATTATATTATGAGGACTAGGTGGGTGTTCCTTTACAGTTTTTCCCCAGCATCTTTGGAAATTTACAGCTAAAAAATTTAACTGCATTTAATATAAATCAATTATAGCACTATATTTAATGGCTTTAAATAGAAGACTATATTAATCATAATACTGTGAAAAAAAACTAGCACTGCTTGTAACAGACACAATATTATTAGTGAGCATTTCTATGTAGTTCATAATATTAGCATTTAGAGTCCAGCTACCTATCTAGATTTAATAAGACAATATTCAGAAAAAATATAGATGGTACATTTTAAAAGTGACTATAACTTATAACCCCCAAGACAATTATGATGACCTCACTCAACTATATTTTAACATTTATTCTCACCCTTTAGTTCAATCTTTTAGCATACAATGGGTTATGATTTACAACAAACTATGGAATGTGAATTATTTCCCTGCCTCACCACCTACAAGTACTACCAACTTGTAATAACTATCAAGATGAATTTAAAGAAAGCCTTTTTTGCATTAATTGCTTTCGATAGAATTACTGATACAGATCATTTTCATGTAAAGGATTATACCAGAACCCCAAAAGTCTGTTGCTGAATCTAAAAGTCTTTTTGTTTGCTACTAAATCTATAACAAAATGTGAGAGGTTAACCATTATTTCAAGATAAATCTGTTTGTACTCTATAATTACTCACTGGGATGTGTGAAAAGGGTTAATTCCCAGCTAATTAAAAGGTGTTGCATAGCGCCCTATGGAAAGACATCATAAAATAAACCATCAGTTCTACATACTGTTAAATGTTAATCATCTCCAAAAGATTATAATAGAAGGCTTAATAGCAGACTGAGCCGATAGAGAGGTTACATACAGAAAAAAGAACCCTAATCTCACTTACATTTTATAATGTTTATTGAATCTTCACAGAATGCTTTGCCCAGAGCTCTGGAATATTGTGCAATTTATAGATTAAGGACACTGAATTTAGAGCCCTATTCACCTGTTAAGCATGAATGTCAAAAAGTAAAGAGCGATATAACATATAGAATAGTTACTTCTCTCGATGCAATAATTTTCTTCCCTTAGAACATGGGTGTCAAACTCGATCGCATCACGTGACGTATCGTGATGTTTTTTGCATTTGTGGAGCTGGGGTAGGCTTGGCCTGCACGTGACACATCCGGCCTGCAGGCCGCTAGTTTCACACCCCTGCCTTAGAACGATAATAACCAACACCAACTGCTTGCTTAGAGAAACTTAGTTGAATATCTAGGAGACATCATCACTGAATTTTCAGAGGGACTCCTTAGCATAATTCAACTTCTTGTCTTATGTCCACATCCATACGTCTACTAACCACCTGAACAGTGTTCAACTATTGTTCTGAGAAGTTGTACTGAAATGTTGGTCAGAGTTTAGTGACTATCCAGTTCTGGTTGAAATAGGAAAATGAAATCACTCTAGGCAAGTTGATTAGAGGAACGTGGCAAGCATTCAACCTGGTTTGTATGGGAATTATACTTCCCATTACTAATCTCTTACAGAATGTTTTATAAAAACTGATACAAATGTAATTATCAATAAACAAAATACCCATAATTCAAACAGGCTGCATAATTGAATCTAGGCATGTTGAAGCTTAAATATATTTAAGACTGCAACCCCAAAATTAAAGTCAGTTGCCTACATGAGAGGCTTTATTAATAACTATGGGCAACTTCCAAGAGGTCATTGCCTTTTTTGAACCTTCACTGAGAATAGTTTGATAAAAACACACCTCTATTGGAATTTTAAAATTAAAATCAATATTCAAATTAAATTTCTAAAAGAGTGTTTACCTGGATTGCTTATATATCTATGACTTTTAAGCTTTTCTCAATCTGAATCCTGCTAGCCAATGATCCACAATGTAGCTATGTTCAAAATATTATTTCACTTAGAATTTCCACCTTTGAGTAAATACACTAACAGCAAAATAGTCAACAAAACTTAATAACAGAGCCCAAAATGACAAACAGAGCATCAAGCTCCCAGAGGAAATAAGAATAGTGACATCTAGAGACATTTCCACAGAGTATTCACTTCCTGCTTAGGTCTATATTGATTGGCTGACAGTGTGACAGTTCTTTCATGAATACAGAATTCTGATATAATTGCATTAATAAAAAAAATCGTATTTCTTTAAGTGCAACTTTAAACAAAATTTAAAAATACCCTCATTTGGCTCTGTAACTAACAGCTGATGGCACCATTGTGGAATAAAGTAATACCACAGGATAAACTGTGTTGTAGAAAGCAGTCTAGTCTGCTTTCTAGTTTCTTTTTGGTGAAAAAACAAAACAAAAAGTTTACTACTATACTGGAAAATTTTTAAGGAGGATCTATTTTCAACTGTGAAATGTTGGCCACTCTGAAAATATGCCGTGTAGAAATAAGGTATCACAGGAAGAAACAGGCAAACAAAGGTTATGTTTCTAGGGAAAGGTTACTCCAGACAATAGTGGGAACAAATTGTCTGGAGGTCAAGTTAAGTTAAAGATAAGAAAGGCCAATTCATTTGCGATATTTATGAATTTATGATCCAACATGAGTAGATGTCAGAATTAAAAGTAAAAAAAGATTGCATACAAAGAAAGAGTGAAGTATAGGGTACAGCCATGACTTCAAAAGTTCCTATCTTGTCAATTAAAAATAAAGAAAATCACAGCAAAGCAAGGCTAAACGATTACTTCCCCAAATGGAACAGATTCTCCTCCTGGCTTAATTTACCTCCTACTAACCTCAAAGATTTCCTTTAAGAATGCATGGCAAATCCATCTTATTTTACTTTTAAGGAAAAGCCAATAGAGCCAAAATTTTCAAACCTCTTCTTTGAAGTTTTAAGTCCTACCTGAGAGACATAATGTAGCTGTTTTTATTCAGATCATGATCTTTCCTTGTTTAGATGTTCATTCTTTGAAATGAGTTATTTTATCCAACAATAATCATCTTAGAGCAAATTGACTACAGCAGATCCATACCAAGCTGTATACAAGCTGTAGGGACTTGTGATTATATTGTTTTCGTAAAACAACTGAAAATGCAGCGAATCAATTTCTCAATCTGAATACAACTATATCAATATTTATTAGGTAGTGCTGGCCTTGGGGAAAATACAGGTTTAAGTTACATTACATCCTACCATATATTTTATTTGATAATTTACATGCAGATTTCATTTTAAATTTAAACAATACTTTTCACTTGTAAATTTCATTGTTTACAGACTTATTCTCATGCAAGGTTACTCTCATGCAGATGAGTACAAAGGAGAAAGAAAATAATAAAAGTAATTTAAATGAAAAGATGTTTGATTTAATCTGTTTTATTACTTAATTCAAATTACTGCATATTCAAAAAATAATTTAGAACTTCAAACAATACTTCAGAACTTTCTACAGCACGAGCTGTGCGTTAGTAAATAAGTAACAAAGCTAAGCTGTTTCATCAATTACCGGTATGTACATTTTCTTGGCCTGATCCATCACATCACCAGCTTCAGGAGTTGGTAAGGCAATCCAGTATCTGACATAGAATCAGCACTAAAAAATCAGCAGAAACATGGGCAGAGGGACTCAATCCCAACAGTAACAACCTCAAGATGGGCAGCTGCTTCACAAAGAAAAAGCAGAGACTGTCTATTCAGCTTTTCGCACCAACACTTTTCATTTATGAAAGAGAATATCTATGGCTAAGGGCTGAACTGTGGATTTCTTGGTGCTTTCTGAGCTTGGATGTTTGCTTGCACAAGTTTCATTATCAAACATTATCAGTGTGATCATCATCTCACTGATGTTACCTATTTGGATAATGAAATGTCTGTAAGGAACTAAGCCCAGAGATCGCCAAGAATATCACTTTTCATTTAATTGCATATTTGTTCATTAGATTAAATCCCAACCCTAGAAGATCTCAGAACAATTACACTTTTCCCTTGTATCTGCCTTTACTTAACCATAGTTTCCCGTGATTTTGTTGGGAAAAATGCACCAATCTTCTACCTGTGTTCCTTGTCTGGTTTTCCAACTCTGCTTCTTGACTCTTGGCTCTTCAAGCTGGACTAGCTGACTAAACTCTCTGGCATCCTGTATTGTTGTGGACCATCCTTCCCTATTCCTGCCTTGCCTTGTCCCATTTCCCCAAACCTTTGCCAGCACAGACAGTGGAGAGCAATACCTTGACATACAAGATCAGGTTTATTCCCAATGCAGTATGCAACCTCATTTGAATACATTAGCATCCTTCTCTCCATCCAAGATTTGGCAGAAATATATGCATGCTTTGTATACCTATTATTTACAAACAAACAATTAATTTGATTTTTATTAGTAAAAATATAGCTTTTGGATATTCAATTGAACCAAAAGAGAAAAAGAATTATTATTTCTTTTTTCCTTAACACCCATGGTACAATCTAAACGATGTAACAACATTAAAACTGCAATGCGACAAGAAACAAACAGAAACAAAAATTAAAGCAATACAAGTAGTTCAATGTTGAAATGAAGAGATACTAAGAATCTTCGACACCCCCTGTGAAATGTGTCATCCAGGCACTGTTCTGTCTCTCTCTTCTCCACCCCTTGGTACTGTGTGTCATGAAAAAAAAAAATACTCAGCAAAATGTCCGAAGACCATAAGACACTGAAAGTGGGTGAAAGACCACCTCTCATGTTTGAGGAGAGAGATGAAAAGGTTATTTGTAATCTCTGCTAGACACTTGATAGCTTTTCATTTACTCTCCCGCTCTCTTTTATGTTTTGATTATTTTGGTTGCTGACAATAGCAATGCATTATTCTTTGTGAAACTGCATCATATGTCTGATCACCGTCCAAATTCGGGGTTGACAGGTTGTTTGCTTGCACAAGTTCAAACAAAACACAAAACAAAAACAAAAAAAATCTGTCAGAAGTAATTTGTTTTGCTTTTACAGGGCTCAAAAATTGTGACTTGGTTTAGCAGGGAAGAAAAATGATGACAATATTCATTCCTAGGTCTATATGGGATCTATGAAGATATGTGTTCACATTTTTCAATTGTTATGATGAAACCAATGTGAATTTTACCAGCTCTGAACACCAAGTACCGTATATACTTGAGTATAAGCCGAATTTTTCAGCCCACTTTTTGGGCTGAAAAATTCCACTTCGGCTTATACTCCAGTCAACAAAAAAACTTACCGAGGACTTGTGCGCGGCCGAGGCTTTGGTGCTTCCGGGATCGCCCGCACCTCTCCCAAGCCACCGCCGTCCGAGACCTGCCGAAGTTTGGGGAGGTTTGGGGAGGTGCGCGCGCACCTCCCCAAACTCCGCGCCTTGCCTGCCTGCTTCTTTCCGCAGCGGAAAGAAGCAGGCAGGCAGGGCGCGGAGGAACGGAGACTTGCCGACGTTTGGGGAGGTTTGGGCGCCTCCCCAAACCTCGGCAGGTCTCCGTTCCTCCGCGCAGACCTGCCGACGTTTGGGGAGGTTTGGGCGCCTCCCCAAACCTCGGCAGGTCTCCGTTCCTCCTGCCGACCTTTGGGGAGGTTTGGGCGCCTCCCCAAACCTCCCCAAACCTCGGCAGGTCTCCGTTCCTCCTGCCGACCTTTGGGGAGGTTTGGGCGCCTCCCCAAACCTCCCCAAACCTCGGCAGGTCTCCGTTCCTCCTGCCGACCTTTGGGGAGGTTTGGGCGCCTCCCCAAACGTCCCCAAACCTCGGCAGGTCTCCGTTCCTGTTTGGGGAGGTTTGGGCGCCTCCCCAAACCTCCCCAAACCTCGGCAGGTCTCCGTTCCTCCGCGCAGACCTGCCGACCTTTGGGGAGGTTTGGGCGCCTCCCCAAACGTCCCCAAACCTCGGCAGGTCTCCGTTCCTGTTTGGGGAGGTTTGGGCGCCTCCCCAAACCTCCCCAAACCTCGGCAGGTCTCCGTTCCTCCGCGCAGACCTGCCGACCTTTGGGGAGGTTTGGGCGCCTCCCCAAACGTCCCCAAACCTCGGCAGGTCTCCGTTCCTGTTTGGGGAGGTTTGGGCGCCTCCCCAAACCTCCCCAAACCTCGGCAGGTCTCCGTTCCTCCGCGCAGACCTGCCGACCTTTGGGGAGGTTTGGGCGCCTCCCCAAACGTCCCCAAACCTCGGCAGGTCTCCGTTCCTGTTTGGGCGCCTCCCCAAACCTCCCCAAACCTCGGCAGGTCTCCGTTCCTCCGCGCAGACCTGCCGACGTTTGGGGAGGTTTGGGCGCCTCCCCAAACCTCCCCAAACCTCGGCAGGTCTCCGTTCCTGTTTGGGGAGGTTTGGGCGCCTCCCCAAACCTCGGCAGGTCTCCGTTCCTCCGCGCAGACCTGCCGACCTTTGGGGAGGTTTGGGCGCCTCCCCAAACCTCCCCAAACCTCGGCAGGTCTCCGTTCTTCCTGCCGACCTTTGGGGAGGTTTGGGCGCCTCCCCAAACCTCCCCAAACGTCGGCAGGTCTGCCCGGAGGAACGGAGACCTGCCGAGGTTTGGGGAGGTTTGGGGAGGCGCCCAAACCTCCCCAAACAGGAACGGAGACCTGCCGAGGTTTGGGGAGGTTTGGGGAGGCGCCCAAACCTCCCCAAACGTCGGCAGGTCTGCGCGGAGGAACGGAGACCTGCCGAGGTTTGGGGAGGTTTGGGGAGGCGCCCAAACCTCCCCAAACAGGAACGGAGACCTGCCGAGGTTTGGGGACGTTTGGGGAGGCGCCCAAACCTCCCCAAAGGTCGGCAGGTCTGCGCGGAGGAACGGAGACCTGCCGAGGTTTGGGGAGGTTTGGGGAGGCGCCCAAACCTCCCCAAACAGGAACGGAGACCTGGGGAGGTTTGGGGAGGTGCCCAAACCTCCCCAAAGGTCGGCAGGTCTGCGCGGAGGAACGGAGACCTGCCGAGGTTTGGGGAGGTTTGGGGAGGCGCCCAAACCTCCCCAAACAGGAACGGAGACCTGCCGAGGTTTGGGGAGGTTTGGGGAGGCGCCCAAACCTCCCCAAACGTCGGCAGGTCTGCGCGGAGGAACGGAGACCTGCCGAGGTTTGGGGAGGTTTGGGGAGGCGCCCAAACCTCCCCAAACAGGAACGGAGACCTGCCGAGGTTTGGGGACGTTTGGGGAGGCGCCCAAACCTCCCCAAAGGTCGGCAGGTCTGCGCGGAGGAACGGAGACCTGCCGAGGTTTGGGGAGGTTTGGGGAGGCGCCCAAACCTCCCCAAACAGGAACGGAGACCTGCCGAGGTTTGGGGACGTTTGGGGAGGCGCCCAAACCTCCCCAAAGGTCGGCAGGTCTGCGCGGAGGAACGGAGACCTGCCGAGGTTTGGGGAGGTTTGGGGAGGCGCCCAAACCTCCCCAAACAGGAACGGAGACCTGCCGAGGTTTGGGGACGTTTGGGGAGGCGCCCAAACCTCCCCAAAGGTCGGCAGGTCTGCGCGGAGGAACGGAGACCTGCCGAGGTTTGGGGAGGTTTGGGGAGGCGCCCAAACCTCCCCAAACAGGAACGGAGACCTGCCGAGGTTTGGGGACGTTTGGGGAGGCGCCCAAACCTCCCCAAAGGTCGGCAGGTCTGCGCGGAGGAACGGAGACCTGCCGAGGTTTGGGGAGGTTTGGGGAGGCGCCCAAACCTCCCCAAACAGGAACGGAGACCTGCCGAGGTTTGGGGACGTTTGGGGAGGCGCCCAAACCTCCCCAAAGGTCGGCAGGTCTGCGCGGAGGAACGGAGACCTGCCGAGGTTTGGGAAGGTTTGGGGAGGCGCCCAAACCTCCCCAAACAGGAACGGAGACCTGCCGAGGTTTGGGGAGGTTTGGGGAGGCGCCCAAACCTCCCCAAAGGTCGGCAGGAGGAACGGAGACCTGCCGACGAGCCTTGGCCACACAGGGTATTCCTGTGTATTCAGGCTTGCAAAATGGCGGATCGAGCCTCTGCTGGCGGCAGAGGCTTGCAGAACGGCGGATCGGCTTATACTCGAGTCAATAACTTTTTCCAGTTTTTGTGGGTGAAATTGGGGGTCTCGGCTTATACTCGAGTCGGCTTATACTCAAGTATATACGGTAGTTCTTCCTATACAGAACAATCTAATGTACTTTCACTTTTATCACTTACAGTGGTTGAAACAAATTATTTATCAAACAAAATCCTACCTGAATTGGTTAATGTACCCCCCTGTGTGTGTGTGTGTGTGTGTGTGAATAAAGTCAAAGTATTACTTAGTAGAAACACATTAAAAAATGATGTAATTTATCCCCATGATTTCCTGCTAGGGAACTTTACTCTGTTGATAAGAGATACTTTGAATAATGGGAAGGAAGTGATTCCTTCCCCCCCCCCTTCAAATACCTTCAAGAGGTTTGCTTTGAGACTGCATGGTTAAGATGTGCTCTTTTACTTCTTCCACAGATTGGACTAATTAAAACCAGGAGAGGAAATTGAATGTTAAGTGCTGATGCAAAGTGCAAGTAAGAACCAGAAGCCCAAGCTGATTGGAAAGTGCAAGTAAGAACCAGAAGCCCAAGCTGATTGGAAAGTGCTGGAAAAGGAAAGGGTTAAATCATACCTGTCCATCCACTCATAAGACAGAAGAGACTGGGTCTCCCAGAGTGACATCTTTTATGTAATGAGAAAAGCAGCAGGGTCAAAACTTTAAAGCCAAGTCCAAATAGTGCACAGAAGCCATTTAAGCTGAATAATTCAAATCAATCCTGACCTTTGGCCTTACAGAACTCTTCAACTTCTTAATGGGGGGAAAAAACAAATAATTTCCCAACATTGCACAAGAGAGAAAACCTGAAGTTTACTGACACCCTGACTTCCTCAGGGTGTTTCTCTATAGAACTACCCTAACCCTTTCTTCTGCTTATAATGTTTATATTTTTCTCCAACCAACCCATAACTGAAAAGATTTAATCTTTTCCAGTTTAAAGGCATTTGTAGGATAAAACAGAAAAATAGGGAGATGCAAAATTAAGCCACAGGTCCCCCTACCCTTACCTCAGATGGAAGGATAACTGTCAGTTTATCATCTCAATCAAGCTACTAGAACACAACAGTTCCCCAGCAACATGAGAACTCAGTGGGTTGATTTTTTCCATAGTCTACATTCAAACAACAATCTTTTTCCCAGATCGAAATATAAATTAAAGATCTCTCTTATTGGTTTATGAACTAGAAGGAGAAAGAGCTTTTTCTCTTATTTCCCATCTTTATTCAATCTGAAACCTTGGAATTGTTTACTTATTTACTTACACACCTTATTTGAAAGACTATAAATTGCACTGCAGCACAAATCACTGTGGGAATTGCTTAAAACATGTTGTGTAAGTAAAAACCCATAAAGAAAACTTTCTGCAGCGTAGAATAATCTAACACAGCACACTCATTTTCATCTGGGTATTTGTACTAATATTCCAGAAAACTTCAAACAGAATAGTTAAAATTATTCCACTGAGATAATGCTCTTCTAGTGTTGTGTAGCATTCTAGTTTATTTGGTTCCATAGTAAAAATTGCTAACAAAGTGAAATGAAGATATATTAAAAAGTTAATGTAAGAAGACAGTGCTAAAAAGGCAAAAATGCAAATCAAAAATATTGTTTTCAGTGCTTTGATAACTTTCTGTATCATCTGAAAAGGGTAGGTGCCTGAATCTTATCCACAACTCATTACGGCCAAGATGTACAAAATGTCCTAGTAATTTAGGTAGTAGATATTATTAGGTAAATTAATTACCATGTCTCTTGCAGTATGGGTTACAACCGTACTTACAGCCACAATTGAGCCCAATGTTTTTGCTGTAAGAAGGCAGTTAAAAGCAAGTCACACCCCATTTTACAATAATTTTTGCCATAGTTGTTAAATGAATCACTGTGGTTGTTAAATGAATCGTGCAGTCATTACACAAATCTGGCTTCCCCCATTCACTCTTCCCATCTAGGAGGGTTGCAAATGGTGAAGACATTACCCCAGGACAATGCAACAGTCATAAATATATACCAGTTGCCAAGCATCTGAATTTTGATCAGGTGACCATGGGGATGGTGCAATGGATCATTAAGTGACTTTTTCAGAGCCGTTATAACTTTGAACAGTCACTAAAAGAATGGCTGTAAGTTGAGGACTACCTGCATTTTATATCCTCCATGCAGGGAAAACAGCAAATAGAGGTAGTCCTCAACTTACAGACCCTTCAGTTACAATGGCACTGAAAAAAGTCACTTAAGATTGTTTTTCACATTTACATCTGTTGCAGCATCCCCATAGTCATGTGATTAAAATTTGGATGCTTGGCAACTGGTTCATACTTATGATAGTTGCAGTGACCTGGGGTCATGTGACCATCTTTTGCGACCTTCTGACAAGCAAAGTCAGTGGGGAAGCCAGATTCACTTAACGACCGTGGTACTTACTTAACAACTGTAGTGATTGCCTTAACAATGGCAACGAAAAAAGTCGTATAATGGGGCAACACTCACTTAGCAACTGTCTCGTTTAGGAACAGAAATTTTGGGCTCAATTGTGGTCATAAGTTGAGGATTATCTGTACTAACCTGCTGAACTTGTAATTTGCTCCATTTATAAAAAGGTAAGCAATGTGCTTCTCTTGATTCATGGGCCACACCGAATTTGGTCTTTGGTTTTAATACAGCTATGAGTCTTGACACTCAACTCTGAAACCTGCCCTCTATCATCACTAGTCCAACTTCCATGAGTTCAAGAACAATGTGCAGCATGTCATATATAACTAAATTTAGCAAAAAGATACAAATTCTATGCAAACTCCCAATACAAATTATATATACTCCATTAGATCTTGAAAGAACTAAGAATACGCACAATAACTTCCTACATTCAGACATGAAATGTTGCACAAACTGTAGCTCAGGTTCCAGAGATATTCACACTCTGCCCAAACACTCCCAGGTACCACACTTAGCATTTTATATCATTTTCCAAAGCCCAGGTTGTTTGGGGAACTCTGCCTAAAAAATAGCAAATCAATCCTGCTGAATCCTTCATTCTCAATGGCTGTGACACATGGACTCCCATGTTACTAGCAAAATGTACAGAATTTGTCATTAGCCGGATCTGAAGGCAAGGAGACACTTTGGGGGGGGGGGGAAACCCTGTAACAGATAGCTAATACCAGGATAAGTCTTCTTCCTTTATTACAAATAATACAGTTTCTTTTTTTCTCTAGTATTCATTATCTTATATGCTTCATTTGCTTAACTCTCCTTAACTCTGAAGTGGTGCAGGGACACTGCAAAACAGGCAAATTAAAATCTTGCCTATTCTTTCACAGTAAAGGGAAATAAAGGTGAAAAGCTTATTAGGATTGTACTGGATAACACAAATAACTGCCTTTAGCAAGAAGTCTGGATTGAACAATGCAAACAGCAGAAATAAATGTATTCAAGCAAAGATATTGATATTTCTACCCACATTATCTCTTAGCTTGTAAAATAGAAACAGTAACACGCTCAATATAGGCATCAACAATGCAAGAACCATGAAGCACGAGTTACAAATATAATTTACTAGAGAATTGGCTTAAAGGCCAGCTTCCTGAACAATCAAACATGCAGGACTCAAGGAAAAACCTGCAATAATCAATTTACATAAAGCATATTGACTATGCTACTGAACAGCCAGGTTTGGGGGTGGGGGGTGGGGGAGAAGGAATCACAATAGAAAAATACAAAATTGTCACCTGAAGCAAAGGAACCTGGTGCCCCACTGTCATGTGCCCTACTGTCTAACAAACCACAACACTGGAGATAACCACTTGGCATCACAGACCCTGCAACATTTCTTTAGCGGCAAGGATTACAGATCTCTGAAATATGGAGATAAAAGCTGGATAAGACACTGTTGCAGCCAACAAATCTGACTGGAAAGGGAAGAACAGAATTTGCAGACCACATGCTACCATGCATCTACTTTCAGAGCTGGGGAAAATGCTTCCCATATTATCCAATTTATTGATGAAAATAAATTCTATCTATCTATCTATCTATCTATCTATCTATCTATCTATCTATCTATCTATCTATCAATCTATCTATTATCTATCTATCTATCTATCTATCTATCTATCCATTCCTACATTACACATGGACAAATAAGATGTCATGCATCAGATAAGCTACATGGCACTTTCTAAATATTGGAAGTCTCAGTCCTATAATCCCTGAGGCATTGCCCATGTTAGCTGCAGCAGATCTGATCCATAGACCAAAGGGTTACCAGATGGCCCAACCTTGCAATAAATTCCTTGCACTCTGAAACTACTGTAAATAATGGGTCTCAACTGTTTAGTGTATTAAAAAACCCAAGCTAACAAAGGAAGAGAATGGGACAAAACTGGTAATAGTATAGAGATAGCACCAAACAAATTAAAGGCAGACTGGGAGTGATGCCTACCACAGATAGTTACCAAGTATATTGGTAAATTTAATTTCAAAAGACTAAAGTAAATACTCACAAATTACTGGTGAATATATTTTATTGCAGAACATCTTCTGCTCATTGTTTTTCTACACCTCACAACTCTCCCGTGACATGATCACATTTTGGGCACTTGACAATTGACTCAACTTTATGGCTGTTTGCAATAATATTATTATTAATAATAATATTCCTTCTCCCCATATTTGAGTCGACAGGGTGTATCAAAAAAATAAATAAAAATCAAGACGATGTCCCATATCCATGATTATGATTAGCAACATTTTTGACATTTCTCACATTTACTTCCAGCTTTGGCAAAGAACATCCATTGGGAAAACTGATTCACTTAACAATCATGGAATTTGCTTAACAAGTCCTGCAAAAAATGATGACAAAAATGGCTCAATTCATGTGATACCTCAACTTTGTAAGCTGACTTTGTAATAATGCCGCTTGGGGGCCCCCGAAAGCCCTAATAAGCAGGCATATACATAGAATGAAGGCTATTGCTAAGCACATTGATTTGTGCTTTAGATTGTAAGCCGCCCTGAGTCTTCGGAGAAGGGCGGGATATAAATGGGATTAAAATTAAAAAAAAATTAACTTCTCACCGCAATAACTATGCCTGTAATTATGGGCTAAATTATGGTTTTAAATCAGGGTCTACCTGTAGTCACAAAACCTTATTTTTTTTATAATGTACAGCTACAACCAAAAAAAGCTAGGGAAAAAAGAAACAATAAAAGGCTAGTGCAGGGGTAAGCAACCTTGGCTTGGCTGGCTCAGGAATTCTGGGAGTTGAAGTCCATGAGTCATAAAAGAGCCGAGGTTGCCTACCCCTGGGCTAGTGAAAAGGAAGCCTGAATCCCCACAAACAATTCCAAATATATCAGTTTTTCAGTAGGGCTGAGATACCGGTATTAAGGTCTGAATAGAATGGGGATAGTGTTCCATTTAGATCAAATAAAGCAAAATAATTTTGAAAATATTGGCTTGGCTTCATAGCCAGTTTCAGCAATCTAGCACCTATCAATATTTCCACAAGAAATGTTTGTGACTGCCTTTTTAAGGAAAAGCCCTTAAGGTTGGTAGAAACCTTTCACTTTAGCTAAAGATTCTGATGCTAAGTCCCCATCATATAGTACAACTATATATCACATATATACGCTATAATAGCGTATGAGGGAGGCGGTGGCTCAGTGGGTTAGGACGCTGAGCTTGTCGATCAGAAGATTGGCAGTTTGGCGGGTCGAATCCCGAGTGCCGTGTAACAGAGTGAGCGCCTGTTACTCGTCCCAGCTTCTGCCAACCTAGCAGTTCGAAAGCACGTAAAAATGCAAGTAGAAAACTAGGGACCACTACGGTGGGAAGGTAACAGCGTTCCGTGTGCCTTTGACGTCTAGTCATGCCGGCCACATGACCACAGAGACGTCCTCGGACAAGACGTCCTCTTCGGCTTTGAAACGGAGATGAGCACCGGCCCCTAGAGTCAGAAACGACTAGCACGTGTGTGCAGTGGAACCTTTACCTTTATAATAGCGTATAATGGAAACTTTTCTCATTCATTGCCAGATTTTAATTTCTTGATGTCCTCAGTGACTTGACAGATATGGAGACTTTCTTCAGAAACCTCACTTCACTTTCTGTCTCAGGGTTCTTGTACCACAATTCTCAACATCCTCCATACTTGCCCCCATACTGGCTGAACCTTTCAGGAACTATGATTCAATCACACCTGGACAGCTGAAAGTTTCAACAATATGTATGTTGTAATACAAACATATGCATTATAAAAAAACGTATTAGTGAATGTTTTCTGAAACTAAGAAAATATTGTTTCTAACAAAAAAAAATGATAAATGATGTGATGCTGAAGTACTGTTTCTGCAAATGATATAAAATATTTTTTTAATTAAGTTTAGCAAAAGGACAGCCGATAGACCTGCTCATTAATTTATACCAACATCATTTAATTGCCTATTACAGATTTAGTTAACTACTCTAATGATTAAAGTTTAAACCTTTATTTTAACAGGCCGAAGGTTTTAAATGTAGGTTTTAATCAAATACTCAAAACAAAGGTATTGGCCTGATTTCATGTCCATAACAATTGTGTCCGTGTATGGATGCACGAACACACATACAAAAGTCCAAACAGTCATAAATCTATCAAAAGAGACCAAAACTAAATATCTGAATATTGGAATGGATACTTGATTCAAAAGATCTAATTTTCCAGCACTTATCTAGGTGAGACCAATTTGTATTATTCTCCACAATTCAAATGGTGAAGAAAAACAGAAGCAGTCTAGGAATAGAAATGGAACAGATTATCACTGCTCTCTCATTACCCTATAGCAGCGGTTCCCAACCTTTTCTACATACTCTCGCACCCCTTTACAAAAGTAATACCTGGTTATGCATATACATAATTTTGAAACTTCTAAACCCAAGTTTTTGCACCCCCTGGAATATTGTTTCGCACCCCCGGTTGGGAACCCCTGCCCTATAGGATTCCTACATGAATTCAAATAACATTTCTTTTAATGACAAAATGATAAATTATCACTGATTATTTCCTTGAAAAGTTCCAAGAAAGGCTTCTAAGTATAATCAATAGGAATATTGCCAGTTATGTTGGCAGAATACTAATTTTTTTAACTTATAACAACATCTACAGCACACTTTGGCATCTCTTACGCTTTATTTGGTTTTGCATTGTGTAATGTTTTTCTTCAATCCTCTGAAGAGATAATCCCCCTCATCCTCATTTAAAATCTATTTGCTTACTTGACATGTACCCAAAATATAATTACACTGCATTATCAGTGATAATACTACTTACAGGAATATCATAATTCATATTCCTTTTTTTTAAAAAAGTGCTTCTATTTTTTAAAAATCCTTGTTCTTTGCTGTATATACTTCAGTTGTTTTCTAAAACCATCCTGGGCCAAAACTAAAAAAAAAAGTTTACACTAGTTTTAACGTCCACATGTGCAAACATACACACATAGTGTCAGGTATTTTACTAGTCGAGCAGCAAGATGCTAGAATCAGTGGTAGCTAGAAGACATTTGTGCCTTCTGATGTGGTCATGGCAACTGGAATATGGATTGCTAGTCAGAAAGGAAGCATGTTTTTCCCCTCTTCTAATAAATCCTAAGATTTTGCTGGACCTGATCATTGCCTCTTCTTAAATCCCTTACTCAATTCTTTTTACATCTAAGTTAGCTAGTTCTCAGGGACAGGTCATTAATCTTCACCATACTTTTAAGTCATTTTGTTTTACTATAGCAGTTTAAGAATAATAACCGTTTCTCCAAAATCACATGTCTTATCTAGCTTTAACATAATAATACTAGCACTTTACAAGATTGTTAACTCTCCCATATTATAGGACAGTAGCAGCAAGGCTAGAACACCAGAGGCTGAAAGAAAATATCATGGGTAATACTACCCAGAGAATTCCAGAGGAATTCTGAAGGAACACTGATATATCGATTCGTAATTGTTATGCTGCAGTTCTTCTTTAATAAGCAATCTGAAAACCAGATTTCCAAAGGGAGTAACAACCACTTCCTAGAAGTACATCAGCAAATGAGATAAGAGGAATGCCGATTTTAACAAACTAGCCTAACAAAAAAATATTACTAAATTCCTTCAACTGCAGAATCCAAACCAAGTACCTTCAAAGATAAAGCCCTCATTTTGGCTTAAGAAAGCAATATGAACGTGACTCATGTGCAAACATTCTTTAAAATTTTGTTCTGCTAGAACACCATTCTATTACAGTTAAGTGACCTCAATTTTAAACTTGTGTTTTCAATCAAGTGTAGTGTTTTCACAAGATTACCCTTGGCACTACAGAGTTTCCAAACTGAATGACAAATCAGAATGCTGCTTATTTTAAAGTTTAAATCAGGCAGCACAAAATTTATTCACAGAACTATCATGTGAGAAAATGCGCATTTCCTGTAATTTGCTCAATTCTCTATCAATTTTCAAGTAACTCCAAACAACATTGCTTGACAATGAATGTATAGTGACTGGCACACTATCCAAAATGCAAAGCAAAATCTTTGCCATTTTCTTTGTCGCTATGTGTCCAGAATGTAATGTGATGGATGTTGATCCTTTGGAAAAGGAACTAGTGTGGCTGCTATAAGAAATCACAATATGAGCAACTAGAAATGTAGATAAACTAACACAAGACCATTTTGTGAAGTCTGCCCCACTGGTTCACATGTCTGAACAACCTGTTTTCTCCTGTCCATAAACCCACTAAAATAATTTTAAACTTCAATACTGACTACCATTTCAGAAGGTATTACATTTTTGACATCTTAGACAATATTTGAAAAATAAAGTTTTCAAATAAAAAAATCCATCCAAATTTTATTTAAGTAATAAAAGATATATTTTTATAGACAAACGCCTAATGTGAATATTTTGTTCTGCATGTTACAGTATTTTAAAATGAGTATTTTAATGCTAATATTAGTAAACATTAGGATCATATCATATCAATATTAATACAGTTATAACTTATACGAGAGTATCCATACATAATACAAGACACAAAAAAGTGAACCTGGCCCGTTCTAATGTCATGTAATGTTCTACAAAGGTGATTAACTCACAACATGTATTTAACCAGCAGGTTTTTTTAAAATTTTTATCTCGCTAACCTAATAGAGAAAATTGTTGTAAAACTATCTTTTGATCCTAGAAAGAAGAAAATGACAAAAGCCAAAATAACAATGATGTGAAGCACTCTGAATGAATTCTAACTATATCACAGCATACATGTTATCATGTAAACAGAAACAATGCCAAAAATATCCCATCCCCAGCTGTTGTATGTTTTCCACTGTGAACTCCCATAGATCCTACAGAATCATTGAGTTTATGAAGCTCATAAGCAGTCATCTTATTTTTCAATACTGAAAAGGGCTATTAATGTAATTCATAATATCAGAATTTTGCACTTGATTACCAAAGCTCCTTTGACACATTCCACAAAAGCAGCATTACCCAACTGTGCAATAATACCACAAGGGAGAGCGATAGCAAAAGATTTTGAACCAGAATCAAGGTATATGAAGGGATGATGAAACCAAACAAGGTCTAGCTGGCTAGGACACTTTTTTCTTTTCCTTTTTTTCTGTGTGTGTGTGTGTGTGTGTGTGTGTCTTCAAGTCAGTCTAGTCTAGACTCCTGGTGATTGCTTAACAAGTGCCTAAAGTTTTCTTGGCCAGATTTTGGAAATGGGTTGCCATTCTCTGCTTCCTTGGGATTAAGAAAGTGACTAGCCAAGGTCATCCAGATGGCATAGTGCACAATGCAAAACTATAACTTGCAATCTCCCAGTTTCTAGCCTGATACTTTAACCACTATAACAAACTGCCCCTCCTAAGGTATCATACTTCTCTTTCCCTTTTATTGTAAAATAAATATAATAAATAAAATGTGCAATGTACAACAGCACATCTTATAAGCGACAAAAGCTATGTGACAAAAGTGGGTGGTCCAAGATTTCCAAGATTTTCCCACAATTCTTGTCTTTTGAGGATGTTAGAAAAAATGTTGTAATCATATAAGGCTTAGACCATTAAAATAACCCTTAAAACAATGGAAAACTGCAATTATCAATCTCAGTGGCGTTCTACCAAATGTTGATGGTACAATCAAGAAAGGCTCTGGAAGATGCAAAAAAAGTGATTCAACACAACAGGTTGACAATCTAACAGAACTGAAGAGGAAGGGTGGAAGAAAAAGTAAACAACCTGGAAAAGCACATCTGAGTAATTTTAATATAGAAGATATCAGAATTTTCATTACTTTTATCAAGAAAAAATTAGGGCAATCTTAGTTAAATATGAAAAAATAGCAAAAAAAAACCCACTGAACTGCTATAGATCTATGTAGTACAATAAAATGGTTAGCAGAAGAGATGAAAACATAGCAGCTAAAAAATAAATGTAAAATAGGTAATTAGTCTTTTTTTTCCTAGACATATTCACTATAACATAATACTGCACTGGCTTGTTTTTTTTAAGGAAATGTGAGAGTTATGTAATAAAGTAATGAATTGTTCATATTAATATCACATATCACATTTCTCATTATATTCACAATTCTTTATAGGCCTCCTTTCCCTATATTGCTTAGCATAGTGGGATTTGGGGGCCTATTTAAACGATAATGTTTGTTTATTTATTAATCATACTAATATGGCTGCCCATCTCACAAAAAGCAGCTCTCAGAGGCCATATAAATGTGATTAATAAACAAACAATAATGTTACTGCAAGCAAAGAACCACAATTATTAGACAGTGCTGCAGCCAAGCTAACATATACTTACTTGGAGCAATAGAGGTGTTCTGTCTTTGTAAAGAAAACCTCTCCCAAATCTCCTGAGAAAAATGCCAGATTTAAAAACAACACCCAAAAGCTTTTTTAAGAAAATCTACCAACACCACCAAGATTCATAACTTTCTGAGCCCCAGCAAGACTCCGGAATCAAGGCTCAAGGTCACTGAATGATAGAGTTGTAAGGAATTGTTTAGGTCAGTGATGGCAAACCTTTTAGAGACCCAAAACCCACTTATATATCGTCGGGTGCTGGGTGGGCGTGGCCCATTGGGTGGATGTGGCCCATTGGGTGGGTGTGGCTACGGTGATAATGGCAGACTGGGTGGGACTAAAAAGTTCAATCAATCAATTCCAACTTTGCGAGATCTTTTTTTCCCTAGAGAAGTTGAAATTGATTGATTGAACCTTTTTTTTTTTCCACATGGCGGTGGAGGCCTAAAGCGAAAAAGGTTTTATAAAACCCAACTGAAGGCCTAGGACTGGGGCGACGGCACATGTGCCCACATAGAGGGCTCTGCGTGCCCCCTGTGGCTCACGTGCCATAGGTTCGCCACCATGGGTTTAGGTCATTAAGCTCAACTTCCCACTTAGTGCAAGAATTCAGACTTTCATTCAAACAACTCCAATAAGTAGTTAACCCAGGGTCAACTCACAAAATAGATTTTCCATATCACCATAAACCAACTCTTTAGATGCCTAGAATGAAGTAAGCCACTTTGGTTTGAGCCATAACACTGGCAAATACGGTAGATATGACAGAAAGACATTAGAAAATTCAGCCAAAGCTGTTAGCAGCTGACTGCGATTACCAATGATAAATAAGAATTTATTCAGAAGATAAAAAAACATTATTGCTTTTCTATGTGGAGCCACAAATGACTAAGATAGTTAGTTATTCATGGTGACAAAATGCAAATGTAAGCTATATGTTAGCAATTTATTTGAAAAATTAGTTGTTTTCGGGAAGGGGTTACCCTTAGACTGGTTGTGCTGCTGAGATTTTTAGTTCTCTAGCAACCAGAAACAGCACTCTGTCAACTTCTGCCTTAGTGAATTAAAAGAAAATTAAAGTCAGAACAGTATGATTCCATTCTATCCCATTTTTTTAAATTCAAGCAAACCTATCAGTAGTATCCTGAAAGATTCCCAAAGTTATGTAATGTGGAATCATGTTTACAATATCAGTAACATTTGTCAGAACCAAATCTGATCCATCTTATCCCAAAGGTGCTTTTTCATGAGGCAACTGAACTTTCTTTTTTCTCGTTGAAGTCGTTTCGCTTCTCATCCAAGAAGCTTCTTCAGTTTTAGAGCTGAAGAAGCATCTTAGATGACAAGCGAAAGATCTTCAAAGAAAAAAGAAAGTCCAGTTGCCTCGTGAAAAAGCACCTTTGGGACAACATGACCTGGAGGACTAAAAACCTCAATAGACAGATCCATCTTATCTTTTCAATGGCATGTGAGGTGAACTCACTGCATTTTTACCATAGTTCCACTGTTTTTAGTAGGAATACCTCAGAAAAAAACATGAATCATGATATGTCTTAACTAACTGGGCCAGGTACAATTAGATTTGGGGCTGCAAGATAATTTCTGATGGTAAGTCTGCCAGATATTTGATGACATTATCCTACCTTATGCCATCAGTCAACATATTCAAACCACTTTAAAAAAGTCAACAAAGGTGTTCTCAGTGCCCAGCCTGATAGAAATTTATCTTCACTTACCTCAACCTGAACAGTTATCCACCTAACAATCATAGCTCAGTACAAGACATTTAAAGCTGATGGTTTTTAACAAAAGTTTATCAGTACTGGAACTTTAGACATTTGTATGTTATATTGACAAGAGCTCTCTGCTGAATTGACAGTATTAAAAATGTGTCCTAGTGGCATCTTTTTACTATCTCAGAACAGTTCTCTTAATTAAATTATTTTTCTCCCTTTTAAGAAACATGCAAGGACAAAGGGTATTACTTGGCTTTCAACATCGATTCATAGCAGAAGTGAGCTGTAGCTCCAGAACTGTAGCTACACAAAAAGTCCCTTTGCAAAAGTTGTTAAACTAAACCTAAAGAGAAATACCCCGTTAAAAAAAACTTTCACAGATAACATATATTGCTAAACCTCCTTAGAATTTGATACATTAAGAAAGAATTCAGCTCTAGGAAGAGATCCATTTATGTTCCATAAGGCTATTCACCTAAAGCCACAAAAGGAAAGTCCACATCAAAATTTGGATTGCTAAGTTTCTACAAGAATCTAGTTCCCATTTCATTAAAAAAATAGCTGATTTACTAAGAATACAAAAGTGACACAGCAATCAGTTAACTAACGCAACCCAGAACCATCACCCCTTAAACCAAACCCATCAATTGTTTTGAATTTTCATTCTTCCTAGAGTGTTCATACATTCGGAGTTTGTCTAGCTGTCACTAGTTTATTCTCTTTAAGTATCAAGAAACAACAGGCGGATTTATATATGTATTTCTTAAAAGTTGCAGTCTAAAGTATGTTGGAGCAAATTGTTATGATTAATAGTTTTATGAAGAGAAATGGAGAAAGAAGCATTTCAGAGAGCTTCCCTTAAACTTGTTAGAAAGAATCTGACAGCTAAGCTGTTACTGAAACCTTTTCTTTCTAACCTTTAACCCCAAGGTTACCATCCACATAGCTGCTTATTAACAAGAGAAAGTTCCCATGCAGGTTTCCTCTTCATTTATTTTTTTTAAAAAAAAAGATATGCAGAAACTTTAACAGATTTCAAGCAGGCTTGTACTAATAAAAAATAAACTCCTAAGTTATTATGTAATGATTTAAGGCTGATTGCCAGCTAAAACTTCATATGTTGTATGCACCAGCCCTGCACTAAAGGTGGTAGCTAGGTTAACTAGATTTTAGAATTAAAAAAGCAATCAACAAGATGGAAAGTGACATGTAAATAATGTTTTCAAAGCAGCTGCAGTGCTATAAGATACATTTAATCCCAACTGAAACTTATATACAGGTTAACTAATACTGTATTGTCCTCTAAACATAGTATTATATCCTTGATTTCAAAAATCAAAAAATCATTTTTGAAACAGCATCCTGTAAATAGTTAATCATATGAACTAATTATGCTCAATTTAACCTGCTCCAAAGTTTTTCCTTCTCCCAAAGCTATCAGTCATAAATTACCTATGTCAAAAAGATGTAAATTCCAATATAAACATTTATTGTAGCAACTGTGTCCCCTAGTCTTCAATGAAGCTGTGTGTGTGTGTGTATATGTATGTGTGTATGTATGTGTGTATGTGTGTGTGTGTGTGTGTGTTTTTGTGTGTGTATAAGCAATTTTTCATGTTTTACTGTTTGTACAATCAAACTGCTCTTATTTACAGAACTTTCTGATAAACCACCTTATCATTTTCCAGGTTGTGTTCCTGGAAACTTTTAAGTTCTTTCAGATTTTCTACTACATCACAAAGTCTAATCTGCACTATGAATCATTAGTAATATTTTTATTTCATAAGATGTTGAACAAACACTATTCTACCTCAATACAAGAATGGCCACAATTCCTACAACATACTTTTTTAAAAAAAGTTGTAATTTGATGTAAAGTCACAAATTATTACAGCATTGCTTTTTTTAAGAAAAGTGCATATTTGCACTATTGTTGAAGTGTAGATTAGATTCTTGTCTGATCAATTAAGTGGCACTGATCACTGGAAAATTTGCTGTAGCCTATCACAAGATCTGAAAAACATAAAAATACAGATGTACATCTGTACTCCTGAACTACAATCAACAGAAACTATTTCAGATTACTCCAAATGCATTCTAAATATCACCATAAATTATCTTAATAAATACAATCATTCATAAGTGCAATTTGTAAAAACTGTTTTTTTTAAAACCACTGTTTATTGGCACAAACATACCAGGGACATCATCAAGACCTATTGAAATAATCTTTCACTGCTTGGAATCAACAGATTAAACTTCCTGCATCACAAACATCAATGAAAAACATGTGCTTGATTCTTACATATTAATGTTCATTTTACTTTCTATTTTTCCCAAATGTTTCTCAACAGCAATACCAATTAATCTCTCTTCCCGCTGTTTTATAGCCAATTACAAAATATAGAAGAATATGTAAGTGTAGTAAATTGGCTAAATTATCACACACTTAATCTTATTAGATTTTCTATCATATCATCCCACAAACTTTCTGGGCAGAAAAAGAAGATACTCAGCAAACTGTTGCCTTCTTTTATTTTTCTATGTTATACTTTTTTGAGAGTGCACAATTACTGCTATGCATACTTATTGTTTATCATCAACTTTAAAAGGCAACCACAAAGATGCTTTAAAATAATCAATTTCAAAAAGTATTTATTTTCCTTCCTTTTGTAATGCAGATTGTAAGGCAATACTGTCAAATTGAAATTCTTAACTAAACCCTGAAAGACAAAGCAAGGCTTTCCTGGCCACCTGTCAATCTGGGTAAAAAAAACCTACACTTTCCAGTGAAATTATCACCTTTTTATGAAAACAATGATAGGAACACTTTCTGGAAAGAGATAGCTGATTTTTAATGTTTTTTTTATTTAGATGCTGAATTTTAATGCTTGCAAACAGCAAAAGAGTACAGATGAGTCAGATTTGGTATCTTTTCCAAAAGGATGCAACTTGGTGTTCTATCTGAATTATTTGGAAACAACAACAAAAAAAGAGTTTTTGTGCTGGAGAACAAAATCTCAGCCTACATCAACCAAAAAAAAAGATCAGTTAAGCGTTTGTCTCCTCGCGGAAAATACTCTTGCCTGACCAATATCATAGAAAAATCCTGGGTCCAGCGGAGTTGCTAAGGAGTTGATTTACTAAGCGATGTTTCTCTTGTTTATCCGTGTAGATGGCAACACCTATTCAAGACGATCAGCCATTTCATTCCTGAAAAGGCAGCACTTCAATTTTCCATTTGCTCCATGTCGGTGGGTTCCAACAGAGGGGAAGAGCCAAGGAGGAAAAAAAAAAAGATCGCAGCAAAGTATAAAGTGCTCGAACCGCCAAGCCCGCTTCCCCACCCCACCCCCAATAACTAACGCAGCAATTGTTATGAATATGTGACGCAAACGTCGTAATCTATCCAGCTCGGAAAGGAGGGGTCGTTTAAATACATATATATATATATATATATATATATATATATATATATATATATATATATATATATATATATATATATATATATATATATATATATATATATATATATATATATATATATATATATATATATATATATATATATATATATATACATATACATATACATACATATATATATATACTGGACTTGGAGAAAAACTAAAAGCCACCCAAGATGGATATAACGTGCACCTTTCCAAGGACCGCAAAGCACCCCGCTTCTCCATGCGGAGGAATAAAACAACTGCAAGCTCACTTTGCCAACGTCACAATGAAACTGGGCAGAACGCGTTCCCGGGCAGAATCGCGGCTCTCGGCAGTGCCCGGATCGACCCCCCCCCCTCCCCTCCCCGCTTCCCCTTTCCCGGGTCTCCAGATTTTCTCTACCGGTCTTACTGGATCTCTCACCTTCCCCACTGGGCTTCTAAACTGCTCCGATGCGGCTCTAGCGCAGCTCCTTTCCCCTCCCCCACCAGACCGAGAAAGCTCCCAAGCCCAGCCTGGGTCCCCTCCCCAGCTCCCTTGCAAGTCCGAAGGAGTTTGGGAAGAGCGGGCGAGCTCGAAGGGCTTCAGACGGATTTACACCCACCCAGCTCCGCTTTGCCATCGCTTCGCCTCCTCGCGACTTCCAGCAGCAGCAGCAGCAGCAGCAGCAAAACTTTCTTCGGATCGCCTGCAACTACCAGGGCGGCAGGAGGGAGAATCAGAAGCGCACCAGGCAAGAAGTACGTAGCTTCCCCGCCGCCTCTGGGCAAAGCACTTTCCGAGCGAAGCTGCGCCGAACGTCGCTTCTCCCGGCTCCCTCCCTCGATGTCCCCCACCTCCCTCCTCCGTTGTCTTGGCCGAGACTTTGGCAGCGCTGCAAAACCGTGGGTTACCCTGCTAATCTGCTGGCAGATGTTGTCCATCACACTCCGTACTAAGTAAACAATGCAGAGAGCCCAGCAAAACAAAAGACTTCCACTTCACCTCATTTAACGTCTCTCACTTATTCTCTCGGCAGAAGCGGGGGAGGGAGGGAGGGAGGCGAGGGCTTGTTGTTTTTTTAAAAAATAAAATAAAATAAAAATAAAAATGGAAGGATGAAAAAAAGAAGAGCAGCAACTTATTATCTGCCCCCCCCGCCCGCCCGCTCCGCTTCTCCCGAGCAACAACAAAAACAGGCTCAGATACTCTTTTGATTTATCTTTCCCCCCCCCCTCTCGCCTCTTCTTTAGGGGCTCCGCGAAATACGGGCGAGGAGCCCCCCCAAGAGATTCACTCGCTTCCTTTCGCCGAAGCCCGGCTCCCCAAAGGCCAGCGCGATCCACGCTAGCCGTGTCGAAATCAATTGGGAGGGGTGGATGTGCATCAGAACCGAAAAGTGGGAGGGCGGGACACACACACACACACACACACAGAGAGAGAAACCCCCCCACACATACACACACACACACGACCAACTGCGCGCGCTGGATCTGAAAGCATTTCCGACAAATACGCACACCTTTGCACGATCGCCTCCAAGTAGATGGAAGGGGTGTGGGTGGAATTAAAACACACACACACACACACACACACAACGATCTCTCTGTAACATCCCGGAGGGCGACTTGGAAGGAACGGGAAGGGTCTACCCAGACGAATGAGAACTGCCCACGGGAGGTGAGATTGTGACCAAAGATGTCCTCGCACTTCCCGCTTCCCCTCGTCCTTTCCTCCCCACCCCCGCCGGCTTCCCTTTCCTGGATGGCGCAGTGAAGCGAAAACACATGGACACTACTAGGACGGGCACACGCATTTCCAGTGCAGGAAGGGAGAGAGACCGAGCCCCGCCGCCCGAGCAAAGCTGGGCGAACAGCCTCCTGCCTGCCTGCCCGCCCGACCCGCTTCTTACCTCCTCGTCAGCTCGTGGGGTCCAGCGGGAGCAGCCCCCCCCCCGCCCCGCCTGGGCTCAAGCCGACGCCTGGGCTCTCAGCGTCGTTGCATCTTTCCCCTTTCTTGATCGCTCGGTGGCCGCCGCGGGCTCTCGCTGCTTGCTAGCCGCACACGCACACGCCACACACAAAAACTTAATCCTCGCCGCCTTCGCCGGGCTTCCGCCGCTAGTCCAAGTGAGGATGAGGAGGGGGGGGGGAAAGAGAGATAATGTAACAGCAACTTGGAATCCCCGTTCGGTTTCTGGGGGGGGGGGAGGGAAGAAAAAAAAAGTCTCTGGCTGGTGCTGATCCAGCAAAAATCAAATCATCAAAATAAGAGGGTGTGTGTGTGTGTGTGTGTGTGATTTTTCTTTAGCCTCCGCTGCTTCCTTCTCCGTTGTGTTGAATAGCTAGGAGAGAGGTAGGGTCTCGGTCTCTCTGCCCCCCCCCCCTTTCTCTTTTCTTTTTGGGCAATAGGCGGGGTCTCTCTTTGCAAACCAATGACACAAACCCACATGGACCAGCCTCGCCCCCTACAGATACTCTTCACTGCAAATAGGCTTTCTCAGGGGATTAGTGGATCAGCTAAAGTACAAACAGGCGCAGCAAGAAAGAAAGGGAAAGGGGGGGAGGGGAAAGGGGGGGGGACAAGTAGAGGAAGGAGGAGCGTCTCTTGTGCTGCACTCGGCTTCCACCCTCCCTCCCTCCCCCCCTCTCTCTCTCCCTCGACTTTCCCGGTTCCAAGTTGGCAGGACTTAAGAGAGAGCAACATTGACGGAATAGGGAGGAATCGGCGATTGGGGCTGGGAGTCGGCGCGAAAAGTGCAGCCCGCCAACTGTGTGGGCAGGACGAGACAGCTGCTTGCTTTCGGACAAGGGGTTTGATGCGGAGCTGGGAGGGGTGAGTGGAGGATCCAAATGGGCACAGCAGTTGGGGCTGCATCTCTGCCGATGCCCCAAACGCTCCCGGGCTCTTCTCCCCCACCTTACTTCCTGGCCCCTCTCTCCCCCCCCCCCCCGATCCAAATTGCTGGATCTTGCCCCTGCCGACATCTTCCCCTGCCCGACGTGGGCAGCTTCTTGATGTTTCCTAGGATAGACAGCTCTTGCCTGGGTTGCCTGAATTTTTCTTTTTTTTTTTAAAAAAAAAAGACAAAACTCCATTTAGTAAGACCGGGTCCCCGGTGGAAGGGTTAGCTGACTGGGCCCGATCTACACACGATTCGGCATCTTTGAAATTGTAAATTGGAGGGAAGAAAGTCCCACCGAAGTCAGAGGAATGCCTTCCAAGTCGTTTGAAATAGAAGAGCCTGCTGTACAGCAAAAAAAAGCCTAAACGAAGTTTTTCAGTGTCCTTCTTTCAGATAGAGTTTTATTGAAGCCTACCTCAAAAAGATCTTACCCTGAGGGCCTGTGATTCCTTGACACTTTTTTAAAACCGGGTGTCCTCCATTGCACAAGAACCCTTACTGCTTCAGAAATCTCAGGCCTCCTCACAATCCTCACACGTTGAGGGAAAAAAATACAGATGATACACTCAATGCAGATAGAATATGCACGTTTATATTTTGCTTAGTGTGCTGTACACACATGGCATCTAGTCACACGCCCCTTTTTAAAGAAAGCACCCTAAAATGTAGGGATTTTGTTTTTTGCTACTTTACATCTGAGAATTACTTTTTTAGGAGAGTCCATTTTGAGATAAATGGGCGCAAGAATGAAACTTTGGAGTGGCTGATTATTTCAGGGACTCTTAAATCCAAGGAATAGCATAAATTGAAAATCTTTAGAACAACGCTGGAAAATGGCACTTTTATTTCTTAAAAGGTGATAGGAATTTTACCCTTGCAAATCATGGCCCAATTCTCAGTATCCCTCATCCTATCTGAAATGTAAGGCTGAGGCTTTGCAGCTTTCATTGATTTCAGGCTATTGAGATCATGCTGTAGTGCCCTATGATTCCAGCTGGATGCAGTAGGAAGTGTCAGGGAGTTGGGACATATCCAGTTTGCTTTTCTCATCACGAGAAGCCAGCTTTGCAGACCAGTTAAAAAGCAAGACATTTTGCAAACTTGGACTCTGTCGGTTGAATTATTGGGAAGTAGTCACTTGAGGTCTGAACATTTATGCACTTTGTCTCCCCCCCCCCCCCCCGTGCACCAGTATTTGGGGGAGGGGAGGAGGACCCTGTTGGCCATCAAGCCCTGCCTTTGCTTTGTCCAACTGAGGGCTTCCTGCAGCAGCTTTGCAGTGTTTTCAGCACCACCCTGTTATTTTCTCCGAACCATGTTTATTTTAATGTGTGATTATTAGATCACACATTCATCATCACCCCATACAGAGTGCAGGCCATTTGAAATGGTTGTTGCAGAGCTGCAGCATAAAGGCCACCAGACTGCTGAGCCCTCTTCTGATGACATCTTAAAGACAGTGGAGCTGACATGCACACCCCCAACAAGGACTAAATTTGAACTGCAGTTTTCAGATGTCGAATGTGAGATAGTAAGAACAGCCAGGACACATATTCATTTGACGTTTGAGCTTGTATTGCTTTCAGGATGATAGCCACACCATAGTTTTATCACAAAGATGTGGGCAGGTGGTGATCTTTATTTATTTTTTGCAATGTAATCTAGCCTTTTGCTGCCTGTATTCCTTTCCGGTTTGGAAAGAAAGAAGCAAGAGAGAAAGAGAAAGAAAGAAAGAAAGAAAGAAAGAAAGAAAGAAAGAAAGAAAGAAAGAAAGAAAGAAAGAAAGACTGAGCAAACCTAAATCCAGGTAAATTTTCCACTACTATCAGAATTTGAATTTCATTTGCAGAACTATATTGAGATTCATGATCACTCAAAACCTAGTTTAAATATAAAGCATTTAGTTTCAAATTTAGTTTCTGGAAATCTTTCTTTTTCATAATAAATCCTCCTATTTTTAGTACTTCTTCCCAGAAAAATTTGTTCATACAGAAGGGTTTGTGAAAACTCTTTACTGTGTAGACTTCTGAAACCGCTAGAAGCATAGTCCATTGATCCTGGAAGTTGCTAGATTTGAGTACTTTCAAGTAAGATTGAAGATACAGCTTTCTGCATTCCATAGAGCTGTGTGTTGAGCTGTGATTTGTTGAATTCATGTGTTCCCCAAAGACCTTGAAGGCTTTCTTTGAGCTGGTCTCAAGATTTAGGAGAAAAGCTTTTCATGAAGTTTGGATCGCCTTTCAATAACACAAGCACCCTGCTATCCGCGAAAGAAAAGGAAATGTCACACATACTTTAAATATCACACTGAAACAATTAGAAAAAGATCACTAAGAGATTCTGATAAAAGTTCATAGAGAATATGAACTTCTAAGTGCAAATGATTAAAGGTTTTATTTCATTTTATTTCAATATACAGTAATTGTGAAAATGGATTTTCAGCACTCACTAGTCAAATATTGAAATAGGCTGAACGTTATGCTGACTCTTAAGATTTTCTTGAACAAATTTGTCTCCAGATATAGATGAAATATGCCATCATAGGCTAGCTCACATATCCCACTAGAGTTTATAACATATGAAATGTACAAGTAAATGAAGCACATTATTATAACATTTCAACATTTATTTTTTAAAAGAACCTATTTATCTATCCTGTTCCATGATCTTAAAAAAATCAAGAAATCTCCTGTCTTTCAGATGTGCACACTGTTGCACTGTGCACATCGGTAATTAGATGTTTTTATTTTATTTTAATTCATTGGCTTAGACAACTATTATTATTTCTTAGAGAGAAGGATGGATTTCCACTATCATAAATGAAAACTATGGAAATGCCAAGGACAGGAAGAATTCTGGATAATGTAGTAATCACAGAGCTGGCATTACACGCCATTTCATTGAAATCTCATGGGGAAAGTGACTAGAGATCCTTTTTGGCTCCCTTTCTTACCATCTTACAAGTTGAGTGTGTGTGTGTGTTTGTGTGTGTCCCTTTGAAGGTGTATTATTGTATACTATAAGTGCAAGTGTACTATTTACCTATGTAATACATTATTTAGAATCTGAATTCTTGACTTTAGGAGAACTATGTAAAGACCTCCTGAAATAGTTTCTCTCCATCCCAGAATTCGACCGTAAGAGTCAGAATCAGTTATAATAATTTAATATGTAACTTTACTTCTTAGTGAACCCTATAGACGTTATTGTTGAGTAAACTTGCAGATGGCCAATTACAAGAGAGTAAATTGGGAAGTCCCAGGCTCAAATCTTCTTTCAGCCATGAGCTAGCCAAGAGGCAGAAAATAATCACTTTTCAGTTGCTTTTTCTCCTCCGCCGTAGTTATAAGATAGAGAGGCATTGTTTGGTTTGACCAAAAAGAAGCATTACTGAAATAATGTTTTGAAACATTATATTGATGCACGATCTACTTATTACTGATTCTTCGTCAGCAATACGCTTAAATAATTTTACACTTTGGAGTTTATGGTCTTGCCTTTTTCCTTTTCATTTTGCCTGAGAAAGGTGGCAGGATTTTAAGATTAGAATGATTTTTTGTAACCACATGGAAATCTGTTGGGCCAATCACTTGCGTTTTAACAATAGGAAAAAGGCAGTAGGAAGCGCTATCTATCCCCAGGGAATCCCCACATATCAGTGCAGGCCCAAGTGCTGATGCTGAGCAGTTAGTCTCTTGGCTGTTCTTTAGTTATTTGTTTCCTTGACTGTGGAGCTATGGACTTCAGCCCTGAGGCTTTCTTATCTATTGAACTGAATTTCTCTCTCTCTCTCTCTCTCTCACACACACAAACACACACAAACACAAACACAGAGGAATAGAAGCTGCTACAGCCTGTTTCTAGCAGACTGCGTATATCATAAATGCAATAGAAGACCATTGTTTAAACATTCTTGATGGAAATTGGGCAGTAGATAATACACACCAAAATAAGCTCTGGTAAACCCAACATAGGAATATTTTACAGTTAATTTTGTATTATTTCAGACAGTAACCAAGGGACTGAATGTGGTTAGGTTAGACAGCCATTGAGGATTTTCCAAAATAGGCAATTGTTAAGACACTATTTATGTGCCCTATTGCTCTTCATTCATTTACTGAGTACATAATGGAAACAGTCTTGAACAAAAAAAAATCACAATTGTTGTACCCCACTTAAATTGTTAAAATGTAAAAGTAGAGGAAAAATTTAATATTTTACTATAATAATGATATGCAGATTTATATGCAGATTTATATCTGTTTATTTAGTTTCAGTCTAGCAATATGCACACATTTTGCAATGTCCCTTAAATGATTACATACAAGCCAGAGTTTGGTGAGGGGGGGTTGGTGTTGGTGTGACTATTATTTGATATTTAGCATTAGCTAGTATGCATTTAAAATCATGGTTTATGGGTTGGTGTGCTTTCAAGCCTACTTAGTTGTTGCTTATTGAGTAAAGAATTTTAAACTTGCCAGTTTGGTCTAGTGGTTAAGGCACCAGACTAGAAAGCCAGAGACTGTGATGTCTTAGTCACTCTTTCTCAGCTCAGCCCACCTTACAGGGTTGTTGTTTGGGGGAAAATAATAGGTGGGAGATGTATTGGATATATTCACTGCCTTGAGTTATTTGTAAAAATAATAAAAGTGGGATACAAATAAATAAACCAGTGGCAGGGCACTGTGAGTACCTAGTACAGGTAGTTCTCAACTTATGACCACAATTGAGTCCAAAATTTCATTTGCTAAGTGAATTCTGCCTCATTTTACAACCCTTTTTGCCACAGCTAAGCAAATGACTGCAATTGTTAAAGTGAATTATGTGGTTATTAAGCGAATCTGGCTCCCTCCATTGACTGTGCTTGTCATAAGGTTACAAATGATGATCACGTGACCCTGGGATAGTGTAACTGTCATAAATAATGCCAGTTGCGGAGCATCCAAATTTTGATCACATGACCATGGGGATGCTGCAATATTCCGGTCATAAGTTACTTTTTTTTCCCAGTGACATTGTCATTTCTAACAGTCACTAAACAGTTGTAAATTGAGGATTACTTGTATTACCTTCTGCTTGGGGGTTTGGCCTTTGTAATTTCTCTTATGAAAGTTCTAACTCTTTGATCAACTATCTTGTTCTTCTACTCAAAGCAAGGTAAAGGAAACATTGAAAGGGATGTACAAGCAACTCTGTTCCCTCTGGGATACTCCTATTTCCCCCCCCCCCCTGCACTGTGATAGACCAATGTACTTGGAGAAAAGAAGACCATTCGTACAGTAGCTCTTGAACGTAGGGGAGAGTTTTGGCTCAGAATGTGAGACCAGAAAAGGATGGCAGACCCCAAAGTTCTACCTTTGTTCTCTTTTGACAATTTATTTGATGGGCAACTAATTACAGATTTATAATCTTAACTTTTGTTAACCAGCTCAGATGAATTAGGCTTTATCATATTTGATTTTATGCATGAGTAAGATTAGTAGGGAGAAGAAGAGGGGGAAGGAGATCAGCACAACAACGCTAAGCCGAGATCTTATATTCAGGTTTCATATATATAATATGTGCTCATTTGTAAAAAGTTGTTTATGCAAGCTCTGGTATTGGAAAAAAAAATCACCTAATTATAATAATGAGTTGTGTTTGTGTCATAAACCGAGAGACTGGTATTGTGCTGTTAAAAACAAAAACCAGTAAATCTGCAAGTGCTTGGATGGCTTATAAACCGTATCAGTTAACACATGATAAATACTGTGAATTTAACATGTGCCAGGTGAACCTTAGCACTTCACACATTTTAAAAACAGCATGCAGCCGTGTAGAAAGTGCCTCTCCTCAAAGCATTAAGGAAACTGTTGTGAGTTATTTAAAGGGATACATATCACCAGTAGGGAATACTAAAGCTAAATCCATGCCTTCTACTAGGAGTGTGTTAGGTGAATAGAGGAGGGAAGTTTGACAGGGCCTATTCCTGTCAACAATTGGAAAAACTGCACTTTGTAAAGTTCCATTGATTATAAAGCTCTTAACAGCCCATCAGCACCAGTATTTTCCAGCTAGAGTTCAGCTGTCCTGTCTGTTGCCCTCACTCTTTGCCACAGTAAAACTATTCTGCTCATTTTCTCTTTCTGTATTCTAATGCAATTATAGTTTCCCAAATATATCCTCCTGCGTCTGGGAGATAAGAGTTTTCCTTAGACTTGTTCAGCAAGGTTGAAGGCAAGAAAGCCTAGCAGCTGCAGTTGGAAAATTCCAATAAGGTTGCTGATAAAACTTATATGAGAACTTGCATTTCTCAAGAGGGCATGCTAAAGAGAAGGAGGAGAAGGGAGAATGATCCTTGAGCATCTCTCAAATAAGAGAATATAACTATTTAACCTCCACCATCCCATTACAGTTTGTAAAAAAAGAAAGTCCAATGGTTTTCAGATTTTAAAAATTGGAACACTTAGAATTAACCTGGACCCTCAACTTGACTTCTATTGGTTTAGAGAATATAGCTTGAGATTATACCAGGGGGTGTTCTCTTTCAAGATTTTTATTATCACTGTTTTTATATATTCTGGATTCAATTTGGAGTGATGTTTTGAAGAAGATCCATGGTCAAACTCACACTTGGCAAAGGAAATTAATTAAGACACTAATTAGATAACTTTAGATTAACTATCTTTCACCTATACACGGAAGAAAAAGATGCTACTGAGGTCCCTGACTTGCAACTATTTGTTTAGTGACCATCCGAAGTTAGACGGCGCTGAAAAAAAGTGACTTGTGACTGCTTTTACTAAAAGGCTGTAATGAATTTATGCATAATTAAAACAAAAGTAATGCAAGTCAATGTTTCTTTTTCTTTCTCAATGTGTAAACCGTAGTACTGATAAGTTACTTAAATTTCTGACCTTTTAAAGGCTTTGATATGTTGAATGAACTGAATCTCCAAAATATCCTTTAAGTCGGACAAATATCAGCCCCGAAAGTCACTTAGGCTTGAAATGTAGAAATACTTTGATTTTTTTAAAAAAAATGTCAGGAAGTATTTATTTTATTTTTTAAAACTACTGTGGCCACAGACCCCAGGCACTTGGCATTCTAATCCAGTTTTAGATTAAGATCTGTAGTGACTGAGGCTGTAATTGTTATAGTTGATAAAGCACTGGTTTCATTAAGTGAGCATATACTGTACTTCTGTTAAAAATACCAGCAGGAGCCTCAATATAATGTTGCAGTATATTCTCACTATCTGACAAATGTATTCCTGCTCAAAGATAATTTCAGGGGGATTTTTTCCCCTCCTTTTTCTTCAAATGTCACCTTTTAAGAAAACAACAGTATTTTAGGAACTTGCTGGTTTTTGTCAGGTATTTTTCGAATGTTTTCTAAACATGTTGTTTTAGTTGAACATTTCTGTTTCTCTTGTCAAAGGAAAACCTATTTGCGTAGAACTCACTACCTTATTATTTGTCAGCCATTTTGCATCTTAATTCAAAAATACTCTGTTCTTCTTCGCCTAAAGGTGTTCTTAGAACAAACTCTCACAGTAAATCAGTTTGCTGAATGTTAACTCTCCGTATAAGACAATCTCAAACTTTCTTTCTCAATCTCATGGTAAGTCATATTGTTCTGCAAGATGTTTGCTTTTTGAAATGTTACATACAACTTAGTGAAGAACAAGCTGTCTTCCTTAAAATAAGCTCATTTGTAGGTATAAATATATTCTGAAGATGTAAAAGACTTATATGCTTGGTAGTATATGTAATTTGATTTCTATTATTGGTAATAGGAAGCAAGCTCTCTTCAGTTACTTGAACTTCAAGCATTTAAAGCTAGTACTGGATTTGCCCAAATTATATCATAAACACTAGTCCATTCAAGATATTTTTCAGAATGAAACCATCTTATCTATCTACTGGGCCATTTATTTCATCATCACATCTTATAGGCTGATCTAGGGATTATATCTTTCTGTTATGGCCCTATTTTTATATATAATACTTAGTATTATATGGTATAAAAGTGTTGTGATTCAGGGTCAGCCTGTGGGTTCGGCAGTTGGGTTGGACGACTCAGAGGAGGAGGGGGGTGTTGAAGAGCTTGCTGAGGGGGTTGAAGATCTTGCTGATGAGAGCCCTCAGCCAGGCCCCTCCCACCTGGTCACGACGGAGACCCAGCTGTGTGAGCCTGACAGCGTGAATGAAGATGACCCACAGCTGGCCCTGTTCAAGGACGCCCGACGCAGGAGGCAGTCAATCAGGAGTAAACAGGAAGGCAATGGGGCACCTCGGAAGGAGGCAGAGAGAAGCCACGCCCTGAACTGTATAAAAGGGGAATGCGTGGGAGGGCTGGTTTGCTGAAGGCAACCGCTTGATTAGTTCCTGTTTCATAGCTCCTGTTTCATGGTTGGTGTCTTGTTTTGCTCTGTTTTATCTTAATAAATTTGGCAGGCTTAATTCCAGCCTCTTGCTGTTTGTAAAGGGGTTGTCCCTGCCTTTTCTGCAGGGCTGGTAGCAGGCTGGTACAGAACAAAAAGGTGGTAAAGTTAGAATTATATTTTGGTTATAGCCCAATGACTTCATCCCAAAGGTACTTTTTCAAAAGGCAACTGGACTTTCTTTGTTTTTTCTTGAACACACTTCACTTTTTATCCAAGAAGCTTCTTCAGTTCTGACTGAATAGTGCTCCAAAACTGAAGAAGCTTTAGATTAGTGAAATACTTTCAAGTTTGGGACAACCATGACCTGGATGATTGAGAATCTCATAGACATGACTCACATTACTTTAAATATGCCTGAAGTTGATCAAATTGCAAACTTTTCCTCATTTGGCAAATGCACTCTTTTCAAGAAAGAGGAGAAAAAAGCATGTACTGTATACTGAAAACCTACTGAACTGAATAATTGACAAGAGACAGGAAACATGCATTGCTTCTGCCTTTCTACAAATACGTAAGTGAGCTTTGCTGGAAAATACTGCTTTATTTGCAAATGCAAGTAAAAGAACTGCTAAAACCTGAAAAAGTGATATTTTGATCATTCTTGCTCTCTGGGCACAATGAAAACCTATCATTTCCCTCTGTTTTTTCCCTATTTGTTTTTATTTTTGAACAAGTCTGTACTAGACAAATAGCTGATGAAACTTGTGCATACAATAGGTGTAATCTTTCCCTGTGGTATCAAATCACCCAATTTAATATTTAAGCAGATACTACACACCCTTGAAATATTTCCCATTAAAGCTTCCAGATAAATTACACAGATAATCCTTGAGTTGATCCATTTGGTTTAAAGTCTGATGGGAGTACAATTTTGATAAGTGTACCAGGTGTTCTTAAACCAATAGATATATTTATAGCTACCCCTCCCTGTCTATAAAAGTTGAACTTCGTCCAAGTTCAGCTTTTCAGCAGCTCAGCTTAGGAAAAGAATCATAGAAGAATTAACTATACTTTCCTTAAAAATATTTTCAAATAATGGAAAGACAGAGATACATTTAACACCATGTATTCAAACACTTGCTCTTGCACTTAAGGAATGTGCATTTGACCATGCTCACACAGCACACTGTTCCAGTTGCTCTCTTTCAGATAGTAAGCATGATTATTAAATATAATAATTATATTCTATATTTAGAATTCATGAGAGGGGCTGTTATATAAATAATGAATGAATAAATAAGTCAGACTCAGTTGCCAAGTCAGGATTTCTAATTCACATGACATAATCAGCAAATCAGGAATGAGTCATCCATTGTAGCAGTATGCATCCGTGGATTTTTCATTTTACTAGTAAACCAGAATTCTAGAACCGCAGTAATTAATGTCCCCAATATTATCTACAATGAAGAAGTAAATACAGCATAATATTGATGCCTGAAATGCAACCATATTTAGGGCTTCAACATCAAAAGTATTCTAAGATTAGAAGAGATTGCCAATTTTCCTGTGGCTTCAAGCCAAATAGATACGGGTGAAAGTGACGCCAATCTGGACTTTCTGAGACAAATTGCAGACTGAAGATAGCATTGCAAAAAAGCAAAGCCAATGATTGTAGCTAAGAATGAGGAGCCCATGAGAATGTTGTCTCCTTCGACCCTCTCTGGAGAAACAAAGGATATGACACTCCCCACATTGTGCTTCAGACTTTTGCTCCTCATGCAAAGCAGTGGTTTCCAGAGGATGAGAGAATTGGGAGATGAAAAAAATAAAATTGTCACTATTGTTCCAGCCACAGTCAGAGCTTTCAAAGAACACTAAGATCACATTTTCTTTACTAACCACAATCCTATTAACTGATTTAAAGAAATTAAGTACCTTCAAAATGACAATGCTGAAAACACAACATTGAGTGCCTTCAATCCTTAATATGAGAAAATGAAACTGTATCTTTATGAGGTCTAAGAATTCAAAATAAACAGCAAAAGAAAGACAAAGTCCTGTCTGTAGAAAGTTTTAAATGCATCACATGGATTTTAAAGTTTTAAACAGATTGTAGATAAAACTTTTAATAAAAAGATTATTAACAATAGTAAAGTCAAATATTTACTATCTCCTGGAGTGGTTTAAGCTATCTATAGCTTAGTAACCTGTTTTCACAATCTGTTTTTGTGCATAAGCCGAAGGAAGATTTTAAGTGTCCTTCCGATCAGACTTCATGTATTTGTTGTTGTTGTTGTTAGCTGCGAAGTCGTGTCCGACCCATCGCGACCCTATGGACAATGTTCCTCCAGGCCTTCCTGTCTTCTACCATCTTCTGGAGTCCATTTAAGCTCACGCCTACTGCTTCAGTGACTCCATCCAGCCACCTCATTCTCTGTCGTCCCCTTCTTCTCTTGCCCTCAATCTTTCCCAGCATTAGGCTCTTCTCCAGTGAGTCCTTCCTTCTCATTAGGTGGCCAAAGTATTTGAAGACGCTTGCTCCTCGGGAGGAAAGCCATGACAAATCTAGACAGCACACTAAAAAGCAGAGACATCACCCTGTCAACAAAAGTGCGTATAGTCAAGGCTATGGTCTTCCCAGTTGCAATGTATGGCAGTGAAAGTTGGACCATAAGAAAGGCCGAGCGCCAAAGAATTGAGGCCTTTGAGCTATGGTGCTGGAGAAGACTCCTGCGAGTCCCTTGGACTGCAAGGCGATCAAACCGGTCAGTCCTAGAGGAGATCAACCCTGACTGCTCTTTAGAAGGCCAGATCCTGAAGCTAAAACTCAAATACTTTGACTTCATGTATACTCAGTGCTTTTTTTGTAAAAGAAAAAGGTGCCGGAACTCACACATGTCATACAACCCACCTTGCCTACCCTACAAGGTTCCATCCAAAAAGGGTGCCAGAACTCCGTTCTGAGCGTTCTATGACAAAAAAAGCCCTGTACTATATATTTGTAAGTCATTAATAGTATTAATGACATTTATATGCTTACATCAAGCAGCCCACAAAACATTTAAGTAAATTAATTCAATAAATCATGCATTCAAATGCAATATAAAACAAAGTAATAAAACTCAGAGCAGCTCAAATTTAAATAACACATTTTAAAAGGAAGAGCCCTAGACTGTATGATTTACGAACAAGGTAAACAGAAACATATTTGACAGTTCCTCCCCTGAAAAGCCATTAAAGATGGGATCAGCCTCAGTAGAGAGGTAATTGATGCCATTGTTGAAAAGGTACTTATGTCATTTGATGAGTACACACATTAAATGCTCTGTTACAAATTCAGGTTAGTTATTTGGGAGAATGTCATCTTTTGACCAATATCTGAAATATTTTGAGTATTAACATTATTTGAATTAACGCTTCTTTATTCAAAGTTTGTTTTGTACGCTGTCCCATATAGAATCCAGAGGCTTGGATGGCAGATGAAGGCATATGTCACATATGTAACATGTGGAGGCTCTTGTGTGTCTACTTGTTGGGACCTAGATGGTGATGTTGCTGCAAAATGCGGGAGCAAACTAGACTCCTGGTTTTGTGGCAGGGTTTGGTCCCTATTTTGGCATCATTTTCTTATTGTTTCTTGTTGCTCTTGTTTCATGTTGCTTTTTGCTTCACACACACAAAAAATTTAATGAACAAAAGCTTTACATCAGGACTCAAAACAAGACCAAGATAAAATCAGAGCATTTCAGTCTCCTAGGACATTCCATGGCAGACCTCAGAGAAACTGTTTTGGAAAAGTGAGATGTCACTAAACTCCAGCCATCAAAAAGTTTCAGACCATCTCAGAAGGTGTCAATAAACACAATGTTTTTTTTTAAAATCAGTACAATTATTAATTGATGAAATACTTGTTCTCTGTTACACATGTGACCCTGCAGCTGCATAACTAACCTGACTTCTCCTAACTTCTCCATTTCATCCCAGTTTAAATCCTACGTCAGTGTAACCACTGTGTACATCTGATGAGGTGAGCGGCAGCTCACAAAATCTTATGTATTTTAATAAAATTTGTTAGTTGCAAAAAAAGCGACCAAACTCCTGACATTTTGTCACCAATCCAACAGGAACTCTGTTGCACAGGATACTTCCCCTGTTGCACCATTTAGACATAAATAGTTGCTTCCACCAATCACAATTCCAGCCCAGCAGTAGGCTGCACGAGCCAGGTAACTCTGGGAGTTGCAACTATTTTTTTTTCTAAAACTTGCAGTTCTTTGTTTCTCACCTTTTCATTTTCAAAGACTGCATATAGCATGCCTTGGATGTAGTGATACCATCAGAGGTTCTGAAATTTTCATTCTTTTTTAATACATTTTGGCGAGGCTGAAGGGTATTACCCAGAGGCAAGCAACAAATGCAGTCTCACATCCTCACCAGGTAAGCTTTGCTTCTTTTGTACATGAAATTTTTGTAGGGGAAAAAAACTACCATAACCTATTTGAAGACTTACATAAAAACTACTCTTCAAAGTGCCACTTTGCTGCCAGATTTTGGCAGTATGAATCTGGGAGGGCTATTGGAATGGCGCAAACAAGGTCAGGAGTACCACACACAGCTCTCAGTGTATAGCAGAACTAACTTACTGTAAACTTTTCCCTGTACTGTATTATGTTTTGGGGGGGTGTTGAAATATGAACTGAACTCTGGACAGGACCTTCCTTAATGGCTACCATTGTTTAGGCCTACTTAGGATTTTCAAAAATGGATTTAAATTGCTCGTGCAATGTCCTAACTAACACTTACTACTTCTAATTGCTGAGCCATTTCAACTTCTGGTCACTCCCATCCTATCAGTTATCAGCTGATTAGCAGTTGCTGCCCTGCTATTCACATAGAAGTCATCATGGAACTGCTGAGTATGCACCATTTTCTGCTCTTTCTGTCCATGTTTATTTTGGGCGCAAATCCATGAAGTTCGCATATTCTATAAATAGAGCAAATTTTAGCAATCAAGATTGTTCGGTTAATTACAAGATTTGCTATACAGTATTTCCAGCTACAAAGAAAAAAAAATAACAGAAAAAAACAGCATGGCAGCACAGTGAGAATCCTTAATCCAAATTCTGTCTCAGTGGTAAGGTTCACTGGGCATTTTTTTGTGGGGGGGGGACAAGTAATTGGTGAACCTATTCTACTTATAGAGCTGCATGGAGGACAAAATATTATACTGATATTTTTTTTAGTTGGATTGAATTATATATAAAGAAGCAAGTTTTCCAGGTAAGGAAAAAATATCCATTAAGTTAAGATAGCGACATTCAAATAGTTGGAACAGTAATTACTATGGAAATACAAATGCATAAAGTAAGATGTGAGAGTTGATGAAAAAAGAGCAATTTGGTACACAAAATTAGATTCTGCAAGAACATTGAAAGCTTTTTCAAATAATAAATAACTAATGTTACTTTATATGTACTGTTTTAAAAAACCTTGTGAACCGCCCTGAGTCCTACAGGAGAAGGGCGGTATATAAGTTTAATAAAATAAATAAATAAAAATAAATATGGTATTCATTAATTGCATGCTCATCTCCTCAAATCTGCACTCCTTTCTTATTCAAGCACTTCTGTCATATATTAATGTCCTTATAAATTGTGGTGTAACATGAATTAGTACATTATATTAGCAAAACATATAATACACATCGGATAAGAGACTTTCATCACTGGAATTACATACCAGTAAACAATATTAGATATAAATGTTTAATGCACAAAAATAATAATTCCAGAATAATAGTGGAATAAATTAGAGATCACAAAGTACATTGAACAATTTCAACACGGGTTATATATATGATCTTGTTCAAATTTGTTCTCCCATCCCAAATTTAGAATTCTTCTGATGGCCTAGAATTTTAAGACCTAATTATTAAGAACACGCTAAATGTAAATGCCAGTTCAAATCTTGTTTGGTAGTGGAATTACATTTTGCTTTGAGGTTCATATGAATTTTGCTAAATTAAGTTACCTGGTATAGCACTGAGTGGCTATCCTAGTGTGGTTAACATAAGATCCAAGACAATGTTTCAGATTCTAGAATTCATGATGAGGAAGATTAATATCTGTCTTGAAAATTGCTAAGAGTGACCAGAATGCATATAGGGCAGCGGTCCCCAACCTTTATGGCTTGGCGGCCTGGTGGAGAGGGGGGGAGAAGTGGGGAAGCAGCCAGCCACTTGCACAAGTCGAGCTGCCAGGTTCTTAACAAGCCATAGCCCGAATATGCATTTCTTCTCTTACATACCAAATAAAGGCACAAACAAATGCAGGCATTTTAATAACTCTTAGTGGTGTGTTTCCCCTGGATGTGTAAATACCATTCTCTCAGATAATTTAAAAAGATACCCAAATGGAATGGAAGATAATTTCAGAATCCAGAACAAAAATATTTTAAGAACTTTGAATGGATACCAATAATGGACCGATACATACAATTAGATAGTAAAGTATGGTGTGTTTTATGTTGAGCAAATGCTATTTCTAATAGTGTGATTTCTACTGTGTTCTTTAATCTTTAATAACATGCCAGGGTTTGTTATTATATTATTGTGTGAAATGAGAGTTAACAATGGACAGAAACATCTGATATTTCAATCCAAATACCTTTAGTCACTGCTGCTTGATTGATTATGGATTGTTTTAAAAAATCCGATATTAAATTTGCTTCTTTGCAAATAATGTTAATTTATCCAACTACTTTGCAGCTTCTATGACAATTATAGTTTTCTCTGAGTGTCATGTGTCCTACACATTATTTCATATAATGTATCTTAAGGGAATGTTGTAAGCAGATATTAGCAATTAACTCATTAATCTAAAAATCACAATTCTTGCAATTAGTAGAGAACTGCACAGGCACTCTAATTACGAACTCTGCACAAAAGGACAGGCTCACAGGGACCACAGAGTCACCTAATTAGCCAAAAAATTCAAAGACAGAAAGGGTCAGACAGCAAAAGATGTTAACATACAGATGGTAAACCTGAGGACTGGTACGCACGTGCACACACACACACACACGGACACACACACACGTCATGTGTGTGTGTATGTGTGTATATACATACATGTACATATGCATATATACATATTCAAATACACGTGTGTGTGTGAGAGAGAGAGAGAGAAAGAGAGAATCCTATTCTATAACTTCATCAACAATCCTAGTTTTATTCGTGTGATTTTTTTTATGCTATTGCATTTAAGGCTAAGCCTACTTTATATGCTTTCCTCTAAATATGTATAAAAGTACAAGTCAGTTTTTCCTAACAACCAATTGTTCCCAACCTATTGTAGGTAATATGTAATCACAAACTAGGACTCAAATATGCGTATGCTTTTTAGCTTAAAGGAAACGTTTTGCTAGCAACCCTTCTAAGTGAGATTGGGAACGATTACATTCCTGCAGAAAGGGCAATTTAGGATGTTGATTGACACCGAGTTGTCTCTGGCCCACCCGTTGGTAAAAGTAGCAAAAAATGCACATTGTATAAGCCAGCCAGATCCCATAATAATTATGCATGTCTTAATTACATCATAATTAGTCCATACAAGGCTGATTTTGAAGAGTACACCAAAGCATCAATAAATACAAAATTCAGCAGCTAGGCTAGTCCCTATGAATAATAGCAGAACAACTGCTATCAGGTGGGAAAACAATTAGTACAGCAACAGCATGTTTCAAATCTTACTGTGAGTGACTGAGAACGTAAAGCCTGGTAATTGTGGAATATAATATGAGATATTAGAGGTGTCAAAGCCGTGCATTATTTTTTTTGCATAACACAAAGCAAAAACAAAAACCAAGTGTGGGCAAACATTGTACAGAGAAATGCTGTGTAGGGAGGGACAGGAAGGAGCTAAATATCATATCAATGTTTGATTAGCAATGTGTTTTATTATACACATCCTTCATACTTAAGAGATCCATATGTGTCTATAATTTGAGAGTTTTTTGTACATATTTGCTTTGCTACGCACATCATGAGACACATGAGGATAGTTTTCACTTTGCGTGTATCAAATAACCTCACAGATCAGAAATCAGTGATAGAATATCATCTCAAGTCCCATCTGAGATCTGCATGTGTAGATTTCATAAAGGAATCTTCTCCATAAAGTCCATTGTAATAATATGCAAGATTAACATTGCTATACCCTATTTTGCTTGTGCAATTATTAAATTAGTACAGATAAGACAACAGAATTAAGCTCATCTCATTTCATTCCATTCCAATATATTTTAGGACTACAATATATTATAGTATATTTCAGTGAAATAAGTTCAGCCATTAAGTCTGAATGCCATGAACCCTTGCAGGAGAGAGAATTCTCAGAAAATAATCTAGCAATAATAAAGATCTCTGAACTCATACCAGCTCTTTCAGGGATTATTTTTAATGTAACGTCTTAAAATTTGATTATCAGAGAAAAATGAGGAAAAAAGAATTAATTTGGGATTAGTTTATTGAGGAAGTAAAAGGGTTTTTCTCTATGAAAAACACAGAATAGTTACTATTAAGGAGGATTTTTTAAAAACACATATGCTTTCATACCACAGCTGGATTATTGTTTCCCAAGAGTCTGCAGTGTAAAACTGATGTATTTTTTTAATAACAGGGTTTGTGAGACAAGATAATAAACAAGTAGTTATTAATACCTTTCTCATAATAAGTACTTGTTGCTAAGATAAGAAAAAGGTGAGTTTCATAAATGAAGGCTTTAAACTTTAAATTTAAATCCTGGAAATATGATGGAAATAAAATTCCCCATGTGTCCATACATGAAAGGTCAGGCAAGGTTGCTTCAAGCTAGTCAGAATCAAAATGACAAGTTCCTTTATAGTCAGACATAGATGTAGTTAGTTGCTACATCTGAGTAGATCTGTTATTTATCTTAATTATACCAGGATTAGGAACTGTCATTTCTGTTCAATTTATATAGCTTTTTTCTCCCACGGTGAATATTTTGAGAACAGATGTGATTGGAATTGAGTAGGAAAAAAGCAACAGGTGAAATTTTTCCTGTTGTTGAAACTTGCAATTTGCATCTTGTTAATTCCCAGGATAATTTCTCTCATTTGTGCTTTCTACCTTCACATCAATAGTATTTTGAAATTACAATACTGAATATCTTCTAGTCTCCCTCATATGCTTTCCTGTCTACCATTGCTGATAGTATTACATGACAATCTATATAGGACAACTTCATTTCAAAAAGGATTACATATCTACATGGGAAGAAATTCCACCAGCTCACTGAGGCTTACATAGACATAGACAGGTAATTTTTGAAAAAAACTAGCTAACTGTCTTGAGAAGGCAAAACAGGAATGATGTTCAAGAGGAACACTGCCAGATTCATTCACTTTCATCTGGAGTCAATTCCTCAAGCCAGTCAGAAAGTTGAGTATCCCAGCAATGTGTTAATTGGTGGGACAATCCAGAAAACTTTATAGATACAGATATATAGATATACTGTAGATATAGATAAACTTTAGACAGCATACGTCTGGGATACCCATATGTCCACATACATTCATCCCTACAAATATATTCCATCTATTAGTTCTCTGATCAATCTACGGTAGTCTCCTTAAAGTAAAACTACAGTACTGTACACTCTACAGTAGTTGAACTTGACTTTGGTGATTAATGGACATGACTATACTGTAAGGCAGGGGTCTTCAAACTTGGCCCTTTTATGACTTGTGGACTTCAACTCCCAGAATTCCTCAGCCAGGCACGCTGGCTGAAGACTTCTGCGAGTTGAAGTCCACAAGTCATAAAAGAGCCAAGTTTGAAGATCCCTGCTGTAAAGCATAGTTAGTGAAAAGATAGAAGTGGTTTTCCCACAGCTTTTTATTCTAAGATACTTTTTCAATTTCTCCATATGGTCCTGGTCATTCTGACAGAATCACACCAAAGTATTGTATTAACTCAGTCTGACTCTGAAGTCCTTGGTGCTCTCTGTTTTGTTTTCTTGCAGATGTTTCATTACCAAACTAAGTAACATCATCAGTGTTTATTTGACTCCAGATAGCATTTGAAGCATCACCCAAGAGTGGCTAGGTTCTGATGAGAAAATAGATTGTATGCATGCTTTTACTGAGAAGTTTGAACTAAATAGTAGGTGATTTGAAAAATAAATTTGTTCTTTCACAACTATGAAGATTTATTGTTATGGTCTTAAGGCAAGAAAGGAAAGAAATGGACTGTTGCTGTTATAGTGGCTAGGCAAGTAATAACATATTAGGTTTGGATTCCTAATTGAAACCACAGCCACCAATTTTGCTACTGATCTTATTCTCTAAGAAGGCCCCTTTAGGTTTTCTTTGTTTAGAAAAGACTCGTAAAATTTGGGACAATCCAATAAAACTGGAAGATGAGATATGCAAGACAGATCAAAGAAATTACTTCTTTACAGAGGTAAACTGGAATTCCCTCTGTTCAATAGTCATGATCTTCTGTGGCTTTTGAAAGGGTAGACAGGTAATGTAGGCTATGAATGTATATACTAACTGTGCAGTTTGTATACTACCAACAGTATCCAAAACTACACGTGCCAAAATATTAGCTGTGGAAGAGAGTTATTTCATAAAGTGATACTTGTAAGCTTCTCATAGGCTTGCCACTTTACAAAAAATAGTTTGTGGATTTGCATGGCTGTAAGATCCTTAGATCAGTTTCAATAAATGAATCCATGATCCATTTTTCACTCACTGTAGATTTTTTTCAGGGAGTTATTCTTGCTGAGGCAGTTCTAAAAGATCTCTGAAAACAGTTAAGCATGCGTTTATCTAGAATTCTAAATATTTTGGCTCACAGTAGGGCAATAAAAGTTGTTATGTACTGGGCTCGTAAGGAATACCATGTGGGTTGCTGGAGCAGCTAACGGCTCTCCAGCAACCCAGACTGCAAATCTGTGCTGCAATTGGCTATCTCCAGGCAGCAATGGTTGATTCAAACCTATTGGCTGCTGCCTAGGGGCTAGACCACAGGTCGGCAACCTGCGGCTCCGGAGCCGCATGCGGCTCTTTGAGCCGTCTCTTGCGGCTCCCAGCCGCCCGGTGCGCGCGCACCTCTTCCAACGGGCAGTGGTGCGCGCGCACCTCTCCAAATGGAGAGTGGCACCGCCCGTTTGGAGAGGTGCACGCGCACCTCCCCAAACCTTTGGAGAGGTGCGCGCGTACCTCCGCGCGAATGGGCAGCGGTGCCGCTCTTTGAGGAAGCTGCCGCGGCCCGTCTGTGAAGCTGCCGAAAGCGGCAGCTTAGCAGACGGGCCGCGGCAGCTTCCTCAAAGAGCGGCGCCCCTGCCCATTCCGAGAGGTGCGCGCGCACCTCTCCGAACGACCGGAGGTGCGCGCGTACCTCCGCGCGAATGGGCAGCGGTGCCGCTCTTTCAGGAAGCTGCCGCGGCCCGTCTGTGAAGCTGCCGAAAGCGGCAGCTTAGCAGACGGGCCGCGGCAGCTTCCTCAAAGAGCGGCGCCCCTGCCCATTCCGAGAGGTGCGCGCGCACCTCTCCGAACGACCGGAGTTGCGCGCGCACCTCCGCGCGAATGGGCAGCGGTGCCGCTCTTTCAGGAAGCTGCCGCGGCCCGTCTGTGAAGCTGCCGAAAGCGGCAGCTTAGCAGACGGGCCGCGGCAGCTTCCTCAAAGAGCGGCGCCCCTGCCCATTCCGAGAGGTGCGCGCGCACCTCTCGGAATGGGCAGGGGCGCCTCTCTTTTTGAGGAAGCTGCCACAGCCCGTCTGCGAAGCTGCCGAAAGCGGCAGCTTCACAGACGGGCCGCGGCAGCTTCCTCAAAGAGCGGCACCGCTGCCCATTCGCGCGGAGGTACGCGCGCACCTCCGGTCGTTCGGAGAGGTGCGCGCGCACCTCTCGGAATGGGCAGGGGCGCCGCTCTTTGAGGAAGCTGCCACGGCCCATCTGCAAAGCTGCCGAAAGCGGCAGCTTTGCAGACGGGCCGTCGCCGTCGGGCAACCGGGAACCGGTTCCATCTCATTTTTAAAAAAATGGCAGCCGCGTGCGTCCGCGCATGCGCAAAAAACCTTTTTGCGCATGCGCGTGCATGGACACACGCACGCGGCTCCCTCTTTTTTTAATTTGTGATGGAACCGGTTCCCAGTGGCTCTTTTTCTTTTTTAGGTTGCCGACCCCTGGGCTAGACTATATATTGCGGCTAGTTGTAGCCTTTTCCCCCAGTACAGTTTCTGCACGAATAAAACTATGAGTTACCCTGTACTCCATTCCACATCTTCATTCCTGCGCCAAAGAACCCGCTATTTAACAAAAGTAATTATGGGAACTCAATATTTTTACTAGAATGTTATGTGGAGGTTTGTTGCTGTGCTTCAACTATGAAAAATAATGTTCATTTCTGATCATTTATGAGGACTCTAACTTCCTTGTCTGCAAACTATTCGATTCTTGTTGTACTAGGCACTCAGCTTAATACAGACAATGTTAATATAGCTGTGATCCAAGCTAGTGACAATATTCTGACTTCCATTGCATTTGTAGAGTATTATTTTTGTCAGTGGCTTGACTTGTGACTAGGAAGACCTATTGTTAAGTTAATTCCCTACAAGTAAACTTGTATAACAAATCTTCCAGAAAGCTGGGCACCCTCTGCCCTGAGCATTATCATGTCAGAGCGCAGGTAGTGTTACTGTCTCCTTGCCTTGTTCCATCCTTTCCTTTGAAAGGATTCTTAGTAACATATACTGTGTCTTAATTAGGGTTGCTAGATATCTGAACAGGCAAAGAAGAATACAGACAATTGGAAAGGAAGTCAAATGGGAGGGGAGGATTAGAGTACTAATTTTTCTGGCAACCACCACAAAAATTCTAGCAAAAAACCCAACAAAAATATACATTTAGTGTCCTACATGTACCCGAAACTACTTTTTCCAGCATCGGAAAGACTGTTTTTCCTCAATCGTAATTTTTTTCCAACAAATCCTTATTTTCAAGAACATTTGCTAACAATAATATAGAATCGACAATGACATGTTTTTCAAATTTCACCATAGAAATATATGAGACATGTCCTCTACAAATCACAGGGATCATAGACTTAGAGTGCTGGATTGAAACCTATTTATTTATTAAATTTGTATGCTGCCCATCTCACCAATTCACCATCAAAAGTTACAATTGCTGGAATCAGGCAATAAATTAAATAAGATAAAGCTAGATAGTTGAGCCTGATATGAATTAGGGAAATAAATAAATCAACAATTTACAGTATCACAATACACAAACGTCTGAATGACTACTTTTATGAAAATAGATCAAAGTAAAATAATACTCAAGCTATTCAAAAAAAGTAGACAATATTTTAAATATTTTCATACCAAATGGAGGACATGAGGACAAAAAAGAGGACGTCTTCTTTTTGTCAGTTATCTGATAACCTTACTCTTAGTTAACTTTGTATAACAAGATTCTTTATTTCAATTTTCCACAGTGTTTCATCTTTATTAGTCCTATCATATATTTTTAATTTAATTTAATTTAATTTAATTTATTATCATTTCTATACCGCCCTTCTCCCGAAGGACTCAGGGCGGTGTACAGGGCAAGAATAAAACACAGAAATTTACAAAAATTAAAAGATAATTAAATGCATGCCCGATTAAAATACAATTGATACATAATAAAAACCCCAATAAGAATGATAAAAAACCCCACCAATCCCCCCTCAGGCCAGGCCGGCTTGCTCGAACAAGTATGTTTTCAGATCGCGGCGAAAGGAGCGCAGATCGGGCGCCGTCCGGAGCTCAACCGGTAACTGGTTCCATAGCTCCGGGGCGCCCACAGAGAAGGATCTCCCCCTGGGGGCCACCAGACGGCATTCTCTGACCGGTGGCACCCTGAGGAGGCCCTCTCTGTGGGAACGCACAGGGCGCAGGGAGCTTGATGCCGGCAGCAGATGTTCCCTGAGGTACTCCGGCCCCATGCCATGGAGGGCTTTGAACACCATTACTAACACCTTGAATCTCACCCGGAAGACAACTGGCAACCAATGCAGCTCACGGAGCAGAGGTGTCACGTGGGAGTATCGGGAAACTCCCAACACAACTCTCGCGGCTGCATTCTGTACCAGTTGGAGCCTCCGGGTGGTCCTCAAGGGAAGCCCCATGTAGAGGGCGTTGCAGTAGTCTAGACGAGAGGTCACGAGCGCGTGAGTGACCGTGCATAAATCATCCCGGCTTAGATAGGGCCGCAACTGGCGCACCAGGCGAACCTGGGCGAAAGCCCCCCTAGTCACGGCCACCATGTGATCTTCCAAGGTAAGCCGCGAATCTAGGAGGACTCCCAAGTTGCGAGCCCTATCTACGGGGGGTAATAATTCACCCCCCATAGAAAGAGATGGAATATCCGAATAGACCCGGGATGAAGGTATGCAAAGCCACTCGGTCTTGTCGGGGTTGAGTTGAAGTCTGTTCCTCCCCATCCAGACCCGAACCGCCTCCAGGCAACGGGACATCACGTTGAGGGCATCACTGGGGTGGTTTGGGGTAGAAAGAAAAAGCTGGGTATCATCAGCGTACTGATGATACCCAACTCCAAAGCCACGAATGATCTCACCCAGCGGTTTCATATAGATGTTGAACAGGAGAGGCGAGAGGACCGACCCCTGAGGAACTCCACAAACGAGAGACCTCGCGGTCGACCTCTGCCCTCCTGTCAACACCGACTGCGAGCGTCCCTGGAGATAGGAGGAGAACCACTGTAAAACCGTGCCTCCCACTCCCAATCCCCTGAGACGCCGCAGCAGGATACCATGGTCGATGGTATCGAAAGCCGCTGAGAGGTCCAATAGGACTAGAACAGAGGAATGACCCCTGTCCCGAGCCCTCCAGAGATCATTCACCAGCGCGACCAATGCCGTCTCCGTGCTGTGCCCGGGCCTGAAACCCGATTGGTACGGGTCTAGATAATCCGCTTCATCCAGGACCAAAGGGAGCTGATGCGCCACCACACTCTCAACAACCTTCGCAAGAAAGCGAAGGTTGGAGACCGGACGAAAGTTGTTCAGTACAGCTGGGTCCAAGGCAGGCTTCTTGAGGAGGGGCCTCACCACCGCCTCTTTCAAGACGGCAGGGAAGCTACCCTCACTCAAAGAAGCTGATATAACTGCCTGGAACCAGCTGCGTGTCCTCTCCCGGGCTGCATAAGTCAGCCAGGAAGGGCACGGGTCCAATAAACATGTGGTGGAGCTCAGTCTCCCCATAATCCTGTCCACTTCCTCCGGAGTCACAGAATCAAACTCCTCCCAAGTGATATCGACAAGACCACCCGCGTCCTGATCGCCAGAGTCTGCCCAGTCGGAGTCCAGACCGGTCCGAATCCGAGTGATTTTGTCCGACAGATAATTGTTAAACTCCTCGGCACGACCCTGCAAGGGTTCCTCCCTCACCTCCTGATTAAGGAGGGAGCGAGTCACCCTAAACAGAGCGGCCGGGCGATTATCTGCGGACGCGATAAGGGTAGCGAAGTGATTAGACCTCGCCACCCTCATCGCAGCGAGATAAGACCTAATATGGGTTCTTAGTCGCAATCGGTCGGATTCGGATCGGCTGGACCTCCAACCGCTCTCTAGGCCCCGTCTCCGGCGCTTCATCTCCCGGAGCTCCGCGGAGAACCATGGAGCTCGACGGGATCTGCATCGGGTCAGGGGCCGCAAGGGTACAACTCGGTCAAGAGCCTCAGTGGCTGCCCTTTCCCAAGCTTCCACTAAGGCATCTGCCGAGCTGTGAGTGGGGGAGGCAGGTGGGGACCCCAGCGCTGCCTGGAATCTCGCGGAATCCATTAAGCGTCTGGGGCGGTACCATCTAACTGGTTCCACACACCCACGGCGGGGGGTGGCAAAACGGAAGACCAGCCGCAGGAGATGATGATCGGTCCATGACAGGGGCATAATAATTGGGGAGCCCCCACCAAGATCATCTAACCACCGCCCAGATAAGAAAACTAGGTCAAGGGTGTGGCCTCCCTCATGAGTCGGTCCTGAAATTACTTGCGTCAGGTCCATGGCCGTCATGGAAGCCATGAACTCCCGAGCCAACTCAGATGATCCTCCCAGAGATGGTAGATTGAAGTCCCCCAAAACTATAAGTTTCGGGAACTCAACCACCAACCCAGAGAGGACATCGAGAAGCTCAGGCAGGGCTGCTGCTGCGTGACTAGGCGAAAGGTACACCAGCAGCAAGCCCAACTGCGCACCAGGGCCGCATCTCAAGAAGAGAGACTCACAACCGACTATCTGCGGAACGGTGGCCTCCCGCGGAGCTAAGGTCTCCCTCATAACAACAGCCACTCCCCCACCCCTACCCTGAGCCCGAGGCCGGTGTAGCACCCGGAAACCTGGTGGGCAGAGATCAGCCAGAGGAATACCGCCCTCTGGGCCCAACCAAGTCTCCGTGATGCAAGCCAGGTCCGCCTGCTCACCCTCGACCAAGTCACGGATGAGAGGAGCTTTATTAACGACAGACCTGGCATTCAGGTACACCAGTGCCTTATGTCAGACCTGGCATTCTTGTTCAGTGCCTTATGTCTCTGTGTTGTCCCTTAAAATTTGTATTGCTACTGCAATCTTAAATTTTCTCCTTGTGCAGTCAGGAGCTTCAACCAAACCATTCAACCAAATATTTAATTGGGTTATACTTTTTTAAGTCACTAAAAGTCTTCTTCAAGTTGTGTTTGACACTTGCTGATTTCATGATATATTCATATAAATTTCTGGCACTATGGAAATGGTTTTCTCACTGACTTCTTTTAAAGTTCATTTTTAAATCACAGCAATCTAGCTTGGTTCTCCTCTCAATAACATGTTTGTTAATGGGGTTTATCTAACTTTTGTTTTATTGGAAAATACACATTTAACAATTCAATTGTCTTTGAAGAAGATATTTAGCATATGTTGCTCTAAAACATTTCAAGGGAAAGCAAAGTTTGGGGCTTGTCTACTAATTCTTGAATTATTGCAGATAGGTTATTTTTTATGGAAAATAAATATCTTCACAATGCATCATGCAGAAGCAAATGAAAACATTGCTGCCCACATGGCTGTATTCATAATATCTACTTTTAAAACTCAAAATTAATGCTCTCAATTGGCAAATAGTATCATGATCCAGTTACTTCTCAGGAAATTATATTTAATATATTTCACAGAGATAAGGTAAAAACAGTTCAACTGAGATAGCTGCTCTGAACTATATTTAACCTCCACTGTATCAGATGGAATGTGTTTTTAATCTAACACAAAACATTATATACATAGATGCTATATTTTTGCTATTTTAATATCTGCCATCTTTTACTCATCCGTTTTTAAAATAATCTTTTCTCTGGGTAACATGCTTCGTATAAACTTTGGCAATGTCATTTTATTTTTCTCTTCATTTCATTGGAAGTTTTCTGCTGAATCTTCTTGTTGTTGTTACTAAAGGAACCTTATTGGATTTGTCTTCCTACATCTAACACACACACTGTACTGGCCTGCCTGAGGTGGAGTATAAATGACTGATTAGAGTCTTCTCTGGGGGACTCAGATGATTGGGTGCTCATATTTTATTTGCCTTGGATTCTTTCCAGTGGTCTGCACTTAGCCCTCCACATCCCTGATTAATATTTTACATATATTTTACTAGCACTTTAAATGAAAATTTCTTCCTGCGAAGATTAATTACTGAATGAATGATATGGAACTCTTATTATTCCAATAATTCATCCACACAGAATTTAGCGTGTATGTGTGAAGTTAATAATATGACATTAATGGATCTGGTTTAAGATGTACATTAACTGCTGCCTTTCTGTCTTATGTAAGTTGCAAGAAGTTTCTAGATGTTTATAATGGCAATACCAAATTTTATAATACCCTTCATATCATGCAATGTGAATTTTAATCAATTCATTTTTTCCAAAGCATTCTTAATTGTATGCTTGGATGTTAAGCCCAATTGAACATGCTTAAGAAATTTTTAATGAGAATGTAACACTCTTATATATAAATAGCAGGTCATATGGAAGATAGGGAAAGAATCAAAGCAATGGCTCAGATTAATAAAGTCTGACATGAGATGGAAGGAGTGCTTCAAATGATCATCATTTTGACAAAGAAATACTAGGGACTCTTCTGACAAAGGGATGAATTATGAAACAATCTATGCAGATATGGGGTTATTCTGTGCATCCACACAGTGAAATTAGTAGCAAGAAATGAAGAGGTTGGTTAGCCTAGATGAGTAGTCATCTGCCACACATACTGTATTTATTTGCTTCTGAAACTACTTAAACAAATTATTGGAGTATAGAGAATATGATTTCATAGGAGGAGAATGTGGACTGATTGGCAGACTTGGACATGTGGAAAGGCAAGGCAGAAAGGCTAGTTGAAATTTGGGAGAATGCCCAGGTCTGTCTGTTGTGCTTGTATATCTTGATGGCTTGCCTTGTCTCTCATGTGCACCAGCTCCTCTATGTTTCCATACTGACTTCTGAATCTCAAAATTTCCTGGAAAGAATGGTCTACAAACAGTTCCAAGATACTTCTGTTAAGTATGAAAATATACTTAAGTATGTTTAAAGTAATCCTATAGATGTCAAATTTCCGACGGATGAGCTCCCAAAAAAGAAGACAAAAAAGAAGCAGAGATAAATAGAGAGAAACTATGCCCACTTTGAATGTGTCATCCAGAGTTGTTGCTTCAGAGTATTATATTTCATGATGAACATTGTTCATGTAACCCAAAAGGTTTTTTCCTAGGCTGCTTCACTGGCAGATATGCTTGTATGCAGTTAATATGTGAGGAAGCCCCTCAGAGACTCATTAAAAACACAGAGGACCCTCAGTTAAAATATGAAAATAAGAACTTATCACCTATTTTTGAAAATGTTTTCCTTTGGGGGAATATCTCCAAATGTTAATCAGTGTGACAAGACAAAGAAGAGACTCTTGACAATCAATTGCTCCTTGCAGGTGAAGTAGCTCAAAATAATTGCACGTGTTTTGGGGTCTCCACAGTGTAATTGCATGATACCAAAAGAGTCAAGTGTTTTTAAGAGTCAATTTCTCTTGCTCTATAGTATACAAAGTAATAAATGCCTGTTGAGGCTGATTAATCACTGATGTGTCACCAAGGAGTCTAATCCATCTCAAAAGTCTTCTATTATAGCCATCCTTCCATGGAGCAAGAATTGTTATGTAATATAAGAAAGCCTTGTAACAAAGCAGGAAATATATTCCCATGACTCAGAAAATATTAAAGTAGCAAGGTTATGCTGTCATCTCAAGCATATTTCCAGTGTAGTTTCATTTCATATGGGAAAGCAAAGAAGAGAGATTGAAACAATTGAAATTCAATGGGAAGATTTGGGCAAGGGCAAATGTACTAGGAAGCATGTCTGAGTTATGTCATTATTGATTTTATAGCATTATACCAACATTTTGCTTCTTGTTTCAGGAGTGGGCAGTATTTTACTTTTGGTCATCCAGTAAACACAAAATGTTCAAGAACACAGGCTGCTGATGTCCCATTGTAACAAGCAGAAACTACCATAGCTGATTGAACAATGTTGGAAAGAACATGCTGCCTAATGTGTATAGTAGCCCAAGAGGATCTACTACTATTACTCCAAGAATGATCGTGAAGGCATAATTAGAATTCCTAAAGAAACAAAGATCCCAGGACAGTAGAGATAGTAAATCTATGATCTTCTATATATTGTGATATTACAATGCCCATCAGTTCCATTGGCAGGCCAGAAGTGATAGCAGCGTATTCTGAATGCATGAGGTATTCATCCCTTTGACAAGAGATCAGCAAAACACTTTATATCTAAAATATTGTTTTAGATATATTCAACACGTTGTCTATTAGTATGTATAATAGCAGTACTTTGTTGCAACTACTTTTTATGTCTCTTAAAAGAGATTTTAATAAAGATAGGTGTTTCAAAGGAACTAAATGTTTTCTAAAACGTATGTATGTGTGAGCAAGTAGTAGAGATTAGTTTTTAATTAGATAAAATGTTTTTGATTAATTACAAAATTGTGTCCAATTAATTAGATAATATTTTAGGGATATATAGTTTATTCCCAGTATTTAATAAAATAAGATATAAGCTCCTTATCATTTATTAATACACACACAAACACGTCCTCAGAAAAATGTACAATTCAAAACAATCGTGGACTTAAATCACATCAGAACGAAGGCAACAAAGTGCTCACCCTTCAGAACAAAACAAGAAAATAATTAGCAATCAGAAAACAATATTACTTGATTGCAACTCAGAAGATGTTGGGTCAGCCTGACCTGTTTTTGGAGAGTGGTCTAGCTGAAATGCTGCTAGAGAATGTCTATCTAGATGGACATTATGGGAAAGCATTTTTGAAGGTGGTGCTCACTATGGAATGTTTATTTGTAATCTAAAAAAAAAAAGATACAAGACAAATGAATTGTAACTGTTTTCCTTCAAATGGCTAAGAGGATCTTGTGGTTCACTGGCTATTAACTTCTGTGGCAGTGTGAAAGTCTGAAGGCTAACTGCTGGGGACGCTAGTGCCTTCTTTGTAGATTTGGTTGGCCTCTCTGTGAGAACAGGTTGCTGGACTAGATGGGCCAGGGGTCTCGTCCAGCAGGGCACTGCTTATATTCTTCTACTGTGAGAAGATATTTTTGCATATAGATGGCATTTTGAAAAATATGAAGGTATAGAGAGCTGCTAAGGTGGCAGGCCACCATGACTTCACTCAGGCTGACAGAAAAACGCTCCTCCGTTTTGAAATGAAGCTCAAAATTTAATTTTCAGTGCTCAGTGCTACACTGCACCATCTGAGATGGAGGGGATTTTCCTCCTACTCTGAACATCTACAATTCTGAATTTCTAGCCTTTAACATACCTAGCAGTGAGTTTGCATTTGAGAAAAAAAACAGGGGCTACAATTCATTGAGCACAGCTTCCCGAGCTGAAAAGAACCTTTTATTTTTCTTAATTTGATTTCTTCCCTCCAAATAGACAACTACAACATAAAGGCTGTAAAAGGATAACAATTGCTACTTATAAACTCTCCAAATCATAAATAAAGGATAATGTAGAAGTAGGGCAAGGAAACATAAATGCACTTATTGTTGGCATAGCCATAAAAGAACCCTCCCTCCATGAAAATAACTGTAACGTTTTATTAACACATTTAGTGAAACAGAAATGATGATGTTTTTTTCCCATCTGGCTCTTTCTCCTTTCCAGGATTATATCTTTTCTTTCTTCCAATTTACTAGAGATTTTTTCCCCACATTTACACACTCCTAAAAGTGACGCTCTTTCATGTACAGACCCAGGGATGGCCTGGCAAAATACATTATTGAAGGTCTGATTTCTCACCATGCCATTTTTTGCTTTCATAGAAAGAATTATGTCTACAAAGCCAAAGAGAGAATATGGAACTTTTTTTTGTTAAAACTGGAGGGAAGAGAAGAAAAAAATCTCGGGGTAGATAATTATAATAAGATCTTTGAGCGATATATATCACTCCATGCTTTGTAGTCAGCTCATAAACTGCTGCATAGGAAGGAACGAGATTAATTTAACATGGATCAACCACTCTTCAAGCTATTGGATTCATTATAGGATTATATTCTGGAGCAATATAAGGAACCTGAGAGGTTGTGTGGGTCTGCCTGTAGAGTAGATGTTGGCTGTCAGCATCTCCTGATGCAAGGAAGACCTCACAGTGGTCTCACATGAGCAGAGAAATAGGGTTTTTTTTCTGATCAGAGAATAGTATTTTGTACACTACCTTGTGGCCATGAAGTTCCTAAGATCATTTTGAAAAACTATTCATAAGACAAATACATTTTCAACTGAACCATCCTGAATTGTCCTACATACATTTTTCCAATGTAGGCAGTAAAGCAAACCAGCCATGTAAACCATAAATTCAATCAAGGAGGAAAAAAAATGGAACCAAAGAACTTATGCTAGTGTCAGCCTTCCCAGGTAGAGCAGACAGGAAATATGACCAAATGAGCTAATTCTACTTTATTTAAGGCTATATTAATAGAATATTGCAAATCTGAAAATATAAATGTTCCACTGTCTCTTTTTATAGCCTGATAAGCTAGGGAGGTCATTTCTAGATATTGTCTCTTTCCTCAGCCTCTTTCCCCACTGTCTTCCACGGTTACCCCCACATAGCAATAGCATTTAGACTTGTACCGCCTCATAGTGCTTTATGACTCTCTGGGCAGTTTACAGTGTCAGCATTATTTGCATATTACCCCCCAAAATCTGGATCCTCATTTTACCAACCTCGGAAAGATGGAAGGCTGAGTCAACCTTGAGCCACATCAGGATTGAACTCCAGGTTGCCTGCACCATCAGGGCTCACATACCATTGGAGTTAGAGTCACATAATGCTTTCATGCCAGCTTCCCCCTCTGAGCATATAGGTCACCAGACTTCGGAAGAGTCACCTGTTGCAATTGCATCAGTGACAGACATCAATTGTTTAGCGATTTCAATAAATTTGAAACATGTTAACGTAAGCTTTTGCCTATAACTTTCACTATCGGACAATGGCATTTTTAGTTTGCTGGATTCTTAACTGTAGAATTACATAAAAAATCATTTTAAAACAGGACAGTTTCAAATTATGTTGCAATATACATATACCAGGCAGCTGATGTAGCTAGTATTTGGATGATGAGGATCATGGAAACGATGAGGACTGCTATAACAACAAATATCTCAATCTGGAAGGAACCACCAAGCATAGCTTAGGGAAATTTTGAACTTCCTCCTTTCTCTTTTTGGAATCCGTCTCCTGAGGGAAAAAGAATCTGCACTGAGTTGAAATTAGCTTTCTTTCTTTTTCTTTTTTTAATTTATTTATTTATTTATTAATTTAATTTATATACCGCCCTTCTCTCAAGAGACTCAGGGCGGTTAACAGGGCAATACATAAAAACAGATACAAAAAAATTAAAATTATTAAAAACATGATTAAACAGTGCCCATAATACAAATTTAAAATTAAAGTCATAATAACAATCCCACCCCGTCCCATCAGGCTAGGCCCGCTTCCTTAAAGAGATGGGTTTTATTTGCAAAGGGAAAGGAAATATGATGCCCAAATGAAACAGATTAGAAAGAGGAGACTCTATCTTTGAGAAACATTCATTGAACAGCAATTAAATCAAGGTTAAGGACTCAAATGGTGTTACCAACTGACTGAGGCTATGATAATTATTGACAAGGAAAACCCCCCCAGAAGAGACAGACATGGAATGGAGAAACAAAGCCTTAAGTATTTTGTCCCATGCAATATCCATTCAAAGAATTTGGTGGTAAATTTTAATGAGGCGTCCACAGTTTTAACATAATTCAAACCATGAATGAAACAATCACAGAGCCCTGCAATTTTACAAAATGGAACCCTTTCACTGAAAATAAAATAAACAGCCAAAAATAATGCTAAACCGTATCATTTAATGGGAAGGATTAGCTTGCCTAGTTTTGGATAATTCTTGAAAACTGTGTTTTATTTTTGAGGTTGCTGCTTTACAGTTATTTTTCAACTGAGTTTGCTTTCCACAGGAGTAGAAGGCTAACTCTAGCCTTAACTGTAACTCTAAGTGGGTTTCATGCATAACTTTCCTTCCTCTACATGGTCGAGTTGTTCTCAGCATGGAACAGAAAGCATAATGAAAGTAAGACATTTTATCTGCAAAGGGCATATTCTAGTTCTTTTTAATTATCCCAAGATTCAAAAAAGAGCAGGCCCTTAACAATCCAAAACCACCCTGATGCACCAGAAAAATAAGCTTCTGAGTTGCCCTTCTGGGCTCCTCTCTGAATCCCAGTGTTGCTCACTTCAGTGATATCACTGGTGCGAATTTCCCATCACCCTTTGGAAAGTGTGATTCCCATTGATCAAAACATTACCAACTCCTACCCTGAAGCAGAATCCAGTAGCTTTTGACAAGTCCAAATGTTTTTGCAGGGGGTTCTTCAAATTTGCATAGAAAATATACTGAGTGTAAGTATTGCCATTAATTCCTACTGGGTGTAAGGCCTGCCATTAATTCTTATTGATTCATTGGGGAAATTAACCTGTGGTTAGTTTGCAGTTTTCACTATCAAGTTCCCTGGACAAACTTTTCATCAAGGATGAAAACTCATTAATTTCACAACACATGGAGAGATGGTCATACTTTTAATAAGGAAACTATGAGTCTCTTAGGACATGCCAAATCCAAAAACATAGAGAATTCCTGGAAGCCTGGCACTCAGACAAATTAGCCATCAACAGGAACATAGATATAAATAACATCTACATACTAATCAAAATAGGGACGCGGTGGCTCAGTGGGTTAAGACGCTGAGCTTGTCGATCAGAAGGTCGGCAGTTTGGTGGGTTGAATCCTGAGTGCCGTGTAACAGAGTGAGCACCTGTTACTCGTCCCAGCTTCTGCCAACCTAGCAGTTCGAAAGCACGTAAAAATGCAAGTAGAAAAATAGGGACCACTACAGTGGGAAGGTAACAGCATTCTGTGCGCCTGTGGCATCTAGTCATGCCAGCCACATGACCACGGAGACGTCCTCAAACAAGCGCTGGCTCTTCAGCTTTGAAACGGAGATGAGCACCGGCCCCTAGAGTCGGAAAGGACTAGCACGCATGTGCGGGGGAACCTTTACCTTTACCAATCAAAAGAAACAATCAAAAGGCTAAAAAAGGAACAAAAAGACCAGAAGAACTTCTTAATCAACAGCCAGATGAGCAGAGATTAACACCAAGATTAACATTAGTCCAACAAAAAATACCCCAGTCAAGGAACTACCAGTGCAGACAAACCAACTAGCAGTTAAGAACAGCCTAATCGAAGAACCAGCAAGACACTCCCACCAACACTGATGGGCCAAACCACATGAACAAACCCCACTCCCTAGTTACTAATAGGTAATGAAATGTCTGCAAGAAAACAACCAAGCTCAAAGAGTATCAAGGACCCCACATTTGTAGAAAGACTGAAGATTATTTCGTAGGTGTAAGGCCCACGCAGCCAAACTGGTAAACTTCCACAGGAGCAGAATGGATTGCTGAAGAAAGGGATTGATTTGGACACAATTATATCGCTTCTACCTAGTGATACCCAAATTGATAAGCTGTCCCCTGCCTGTCTGTAGGAAAGGTTAGGAAAAGTTTCTGGAAAGGAAACAGTAGCAGCTACAATTTTTGGATTGTAAAAATGTATAACTGTGCATGTGATAAACATTTCTTTCATTTAAATAAGTTGGCCAGATTTTTTCAAGGTTTTAAAGTTAAATGTTATATTTTGAAGTTTATATAAAATATTTTTGTTATGGCACTGTTAGGGCTGTACCATTAGTTTAATTGCTATATTAATTGACTTAAATCTTTAATTGATTAATCAATGGGAGCCAATTAAGCCTCACTAATTAGTCAGTTTATGAATAATGGCAGGCTTGTTTATATTTGGTTTGAATATAATAGTGTAAGAGCAAAATAAAAAAAGCAATTCTTTTAAATTCAAGTGATTGCTTTAAGTTATTAAATGGAACATTATGTTACATTTCACTCAGTATCTCAAATATTAATGTATTTTAGTAAAATCCAAGGTGGTTTTAAATGCATTTAAAGACTGGGGAGCAGCTGAAACATTCTGTCTCACACAAGGCAGATGAGAAAAATATAGAAATTCAGATCCTTGTGGGAAGATTGCCCCTCACAATTAACAGCCAGAGACTTCCAAGAGTGAGAGACACCCTAAAACAGAGCTTAGATTATTTGTGAATAGTTTTGAGTAGAATACATTTGGCTCAATTCAAGAAACCTTGCTATAATTGCAGCTGCAAACCACAGCTCCATGGCTACTTTCCTGGGAATAAGCTCCACTGAATTTAATGGGACTTTTGAATAGATATGTATACTGGATTATGCTGATAATTTTGAAGAATTCAATTGGACTATATGTTTTACTTAGAAACAAACTACTGAGTTCAATAAGATTTTCCTCTGGATATGTTGTTAGTAAGGGTGGGCTTTGCATGTTCCCCCAAATATTGCTGGATGTAACTCCTATCATCCCATATCATTAGTGAGGCTTGTTAAGGATTAATAATTTCTCTGGTAACCACACATTGCTCATCTTTGAGGCGAGGTGTGTTCCTTTGTGTAGCCGATGGCTATGTAAATCACACTGAGTAAAACAGAAATTGTTCATGGGTAAACCTTTACAGAAACAAGCTCTTGTAAAAGCCCCAGTAGGAGCTACAATTCAGTCTCAGATTCCAAGAATTTTAATAATCTAATTTATCTTTTCCCCTCCAAATACTACTCACTTGGGCAGCTCCTATGTGTAACTTACATTTGTTCCAATAGAAGTCAGAGAGTAAATCTGGCTGTAGAACAATATTTTACTTATAGTACTCATCATATTGTATTGTGACATTTGCAGTATTTTCCCAATAAGCATCACTTATGCTGAAGATCTTTTCCCTAGACTAAAGTCAGCTCATTATTTGTACAGTAGATAAGATAGTTTTGTGCTTCTGTTACCATCATAAAATATTGCTTTACTCTTCAGAAAATTCCCCTGCACTTCCTTAGGGAGCAACATTTGTAGAGTCAGACACAGCTAAAAAAAAGAAAAGAAAAAAGACCAAGATGCTGAACAATTCAACTTTCTGCTTCTCTGAAGAATTTGTTAGCCTTTTTTTAGTAGAAGGAATAAAATTCTATAGATTTGCTTGATTTTTTATAGTGTCAAAGATATTTAAAAACTAATTAAAAAGGCATAACATAATACTTACCTCTTGTACATATGTATGAATTGCTAACATCTTGGGCAAATCCTGTATGTGTAGATATTTATAGACTTTGGGTGAATAGAGAGGGATACAATACCTAAGGATGGTAATATAACTCTGGCATCTACCTCTGTAATGTATCAAAAACAATGACTCAATAACAATTGATTTGATTCCGCAAATAAAAGTAAGATCTATTAAAATGGCAGAGGTATTTACTTGTGGTATTTACGTTTGGGAGTACACTGCTGTCTGTCGATCAGTAACTTCCCCTTCACAAGACAGAAGCAATTTGTGCTTCCTGATCCCAGTTTTCTCATTAATATGTAAATGAGGCATGCCAGTTGTTAGGTTAGAAGAAAGCTGTCATGTTTATTGTGACAGATTTAATGGATGTGTTTGGATTGTGCATTCAATGTGTTTTCAAGAGCATGTCTTATCTTTGTTTAGGCAGTAAATCAAACATGTAAACAACAGTTCATTAGCATCTGTCAGAAGCTCAAAGCTATACATTGTTATAGCTGGAAATCTCTCCAGAGATAACAAACAAAAAAAGTATATCTGACTTTCTTCTGATTAGGTTGATTTTCTTTTCTCTCTTGTTTACTAACTTCTGTCAAATGTTTGGACTATAGCATAGTTACATTTCTGATAGTATGGAGGATTGAGAACAAAGTTACTGAATGTTAAAGTGTTTCTACTATCTTCTGATTAGGGCCAACTTCACTAATGTGGTGTGGTAATGGACTAGGATTGGGGTGACATAACTTTACCCTCTGCCATAGGAACTGCCTGGCTGCCTTGGGACCATTTCATCTCTTTCAGTCCAGAATCGGATGGTGGTGTAGGAATTCAAACAGGTTTCTGGAGAAAAGACATGATATACATCTGATAAACAAACAAAGTGTTTTCCAGATGTGCTGGGCTTCAGTTTCCAAAATACTGTCTGGGATATGAAATTTTAAGGTTATAGAAAATAGGTTAGACTCATAAATAAATATATTTAAGATGCTAAATAAAGTCAGTAATGAATATTCAATCTTTGACTGTTTGGGCTTTTAATGGCCTGCTTTGTATATAGGAATAAACCATAAAAAACTTGTTTGATTTGATTTAGTGTAATCAGTTATCCCATTCATAGTAGCATCACTTTTTGCATGAACTAGGATACTTGTGATTTGTTCAACAAACTTTGGTTTAAACATCCTGATGTAGGATTCTCTGTGAGCGCAGCCAGTTTTCCGTAGGACAGTAAGCTAAAAACCAAATAAACAGATTATACTAAATAGTTCACTTATCACATCACATTAAACCAGAATGAGGGGATACAGATTTCATGTTTTGCCCACACACCATTCTGAATTAGCACTATATGTGAGTGTAGATATTTTAGCTACTGACTATTAAAGAAAAATGAAAGGAATTTAATGTATTACAGATTTTCTGTTCTTTTCTGTTCTTTTAGTTATATATTATGGGAAGTCATGGCTGCTTTTTGTTTTAATTTGGGTCCTAGGTTTTTGCTGAGTATAGTTATAGCAGTCAAGGGAAGCTAAATATTCACTGCCTTTGAGTACAGTAGAGCACGATTAGACCATGTATTGGCAATACAATCGTCCAATCTGTTGTTATGGGATAGTAAATTTTAATGCATCTACTGCATTATAGACTTTACAATATAGATATTGTTTTTATTTAGCCAGTTTATATTGGCTTTTACCAATAATTTAATTATAATAGATTGGTTCCTCCACAGAAAGTTAGACAAGCAATGCAGAAGAGTACAGCATTATTAGACTCATTAAACATTTCATCATGAAAGATTTTTCCTATGAATCATTAAATTATATGCATTTGACAATTACTTTCTGCTATTAATTTCTGTGTAATCTGAGAAGAAAAGCTCCATGCTTACACTATGCTGAATATTATGAAAGACAGGCACATTGAATTATTATGGCAACAAAGGAGTTATATATAGATACATACTTTATATACTACTTTGTGGCTTTCAAAGTTTTCTTCTAAATCACACCATCCAAATTCACTGATATATCAGCCAATAAACAAAGCTCAGTTTTGTATTTATTTTCAGGGGGAAATTAAAGAATGAATGGTTGGTTGGATGTTTAAAATGTTTTTTTCCCAAAAGGGTGGAGAGAAGGATTACAAATCCTAGCCTAATGTCATTGTGGCATTATGTTCTCATCCATCGTAGTCTTTCATCACTACTTAAAGTTAAAAAGCATGGCTCCTAGCTGCAAAAACTTTGCTGCTTGTGGTTAAGTACTGTGTAATGATGTAATCTTAGTGTTACAGTTTGGCATGTTTTAATGGTTGATGTGACATTGAATAAGATTTCTGAAACATAATGTTTTGGTAAGTTGCCCTAAGTTTCATTATAATGTTAATTTTGCAGTGGGCATGTTTCTATTTTAGTATAAAAAAGCTGCAATTCTAAGATATCCAGCAAGATATATCTCTGTAAAGTTTATAACCATGTGTTGGTGTGTGTGTGTGTGTGTGTGTGTGTGAGAGAGAGAGAAGAGAAGCAATGCAATATCTATTAATTGTATAACATCAAAGTAATTAAGTCTTATGCTATCAGCTGAAATACTCATATAATAACTCAGCAGCCTCTTTCATCCTATAGGACAGACAACTTGTATTCTGTTTTGGGTCTGCAGGGGATGTGGCTGGTAGTGAGATCGCTGAAATGTTCAGACTGATATTTCTGGTTTAATGTATTTCAGTTTGGGGAAAACAACATAGAATAGAATGAGTGCCTAAGAACTATGCAGTCTAAAGTAGTCCTTTTGGGGAAAGAATCCTTCAAATGGAAAAAAAAAGATTTTAGAGACACTAATTTTTTTTAAGAGATGGATTGGATACCTTACATTTTTGTCCACATTTTGTTCTTTAGCCTTCCCAAAATATAGAAATGTAGACTGAAAATATTCAGCCTTCCCCGCTCTGGACTAGTGAATAGGGTACATTCTGTCTCTAGGTCATGAGTTGTCCATGAGTGCTTTGAAAGTAAATTGGAGACTAACAGCTTTGATTTTGATGGAGACAATACTTGTCAAGCAAATAGGAACAGAACCTCACATTTGTAGACTTACAACTCAATATGACAAGGTTGACACTGATAATGCTGAGCAAGGAAACCAGAAGAACATCCCTGTGCACTTATTTGAGTTTTAATACCTTGTTTTGTCTTCCTCTCCAAATGCTGGAAGAAATTAAATATTATCCCCAATGGGATACCCCATGATTCTGTCTTAGCCCCGGTACTCTTCAACATCTTCATAAATTATTTAGATGAGGGGATAGAAGGAGAAATCATCAGATTTGCAGACAACACCAAGCGGGAGGGAATATCCAACACTTGAGATAGGCTCTAGATCCAGAAGGATGTTAAACAATGGCCCCTATCAAACAAAATGCAATTTAGTTGTGAGAAAAGTAAGGTTTTACACTTAGGCAATAAAAACCAAATGCACAGGTATAGAATAGGTGGTACTTGGTTCAACAGCAGTAACTGCGAGAGGGATCTAGGAGTCCTAGTAGACAACCACATAAGTATAAGACCTAAAATGGCGGCGCCTGGAATGGCTGCGGCTGCATTGGCTCTTGAAGGCGAATACTTTTGGGAGGGATATTAAGGGTTAGTATAGGTCACATGATCAGGAAGATTTTAATGTGTTTGAGCAACATGGTGGAACTAAGGTAACATATGACATACAACCAACAATCTTTGCTGGCATGGCGAGTTTCTAGTTGTTTTGGAACTGTTGGTGAGACCGTTAAAAGTCGTTGGCACTGTTTGAATTTGTTCTACCAGCAGCAAGATCTGACTGCTGGCCTAGTGATGGATTGTATTGCAAATCAGGGCTGTTTCCAGAGGAGGCAGAGGAGGAGAGGACCTGGAGCTTATGGAGCGAAGGAACTGGATGAGGCTGTCAGCAGGCCCAGAGGAAGAGAGAGAGGCTTTTGGAGGAGTTGGTGGCGGTGGCAGCATGCTCCAGGGGTGAAAAGAAGCAAGGCCTCTTAAAGGAAAAGGTGGAAGAGTCAGGATCAGAAAAAGGAAAGAAGGCGAGGTTGTCAGAATACAAGCTAACTTGAGGGCTAATCCACATGGAGCCCCATTTCCATCTGTCCTGTTTGCCATCGTTCACTCCCTAGAGACTAAAATGGACAATGTGAAATTTGAGCGGGCCACGAACAAGGAGTATATATTGGAGGTGGTGACCCTTTGAGAGCTGTATGCAACGAAATTTTATTTTGATGTATGCCGATTGGTGTACATTCAAAGTGACAATAAAGTTATCATCATCATGAGCCAGGAGTATGCCACAGCTGTTAAAGAGCCAATGCAGTCCTAGGCTGCATCACTAGAGGGGTAGTATCAAGATCACATAAAGTGTTAGTACCACTTTATACTGCACTGGTAAGACTACACTTGAAATACCAAGTCCAGTTTTGGTCACCACAATACAAAAAGATGTTGAGAGTATAAAAAGAGTGCAGAGAAGAGCAACAAAGGTGATTAGGGGACTGGAGGATAAAATATGGACTTCACTGGAGGTTTTTAAGAAGAGATTGGACCATCATTTGTCTGGAATGGTTTAGACTAGTCTCCTCATTGAGCAGGTGGTTGGACAAGAAGACCTCCAGACTCCCTTCCAACTCTGTTGTACTGTTACTTGACATCCATGTTGGCACTATATCTGATCCCAAGCTTTCCAGATAATTATGTTGTAAAGCAAGACTGAAGGAGGTAAAGAATTACAGTGTCACACACACACAGAGTCCATTATTCTTCTTCTCAAAAAGGAACTCTTGATACGTTTTTGAGAAAATGAAGATTCTCTTTAAAATACATGGCATTAATTCAGGCTGTGTGAAATTCAGCTTTATGGATCCACTATGTTTTTTATCAAAACTTTAAGAACTACCATTGGGAATTAAGGCCAAAATTCATAGGGTTTTTCAAACTAACATTCTGCCTTTGTCTTCTATGTTGCTTGGAAAATACTGTATGCTTAGTTGTGTAAAATGAATTCTTCTCTAATTTTCTACAACCTGATGAGGTCTATATATTTCATCTCCTGCAGTTATAAATAATATTATGCAATGTGGTTTCCTCATTTTTTAAATACCAGGCAACTAGAATTAGCTTTCCGCTTTGATAATGCAAAGATGTCTGACATGTCTTACATGTCAGAGATACACACGCCATTCAAATCTTGCTTCTTGACCCAGGGATAATTTCATATTTGCAACATCTACCAGTGACTAATTCATTTAGTCTGCAGCTTCAAAAAATACCATCCACCATGGGCTTAATGATTGTAATAACTGGCAGTGTGATAAACTTATCTGCTTCTTTCCTTCTCTTGCCTTTAGTACCACCTCACTTGATAAAGAATTCTGCAGAAATTGCAACTTTACATATAATTTTGGAGCATTTTGATTGGTCTCAATTAAGCTATTTATTAATTATGGAAGTATTGTTTTCCATTCCTGAGCTTTATTGTATACTTTGAATTATAGAACTCTTGAGAATATCTTTGTGAACAAATCCTTCCATATAAGAAGCCTCTCCAACTCTTCACAGCCCTTCAACAGAACACACAGATAAATGTGATTCCTTCAGTCCTCCAGTTTCCTTCATTTGACAATATATTTGGGGAGGGGGGGGCAGGTGCTTCCAGACAAGTGAAATCCAACTCTCTTTTTTAAATCACCCAGTCATTTATTAAATTCCAGCTTTTTATGCCCTTTGTATTAGACCACTTTCATATGTTAATAAATGTCAGCAAGGCCCAGTGGATGGCACTGTTGGTCTTTGATGAGCTGGGTCCAAACCCCTGATCAATTGGAAACTCATTGGGCAAGGACAGATATTGTATGTCACTATTGATCAGTTCTAACTTTCCTTCTGAAAAATGGGAATAACAAAGCAAGCAAGGTAATTATTTGTAAACCATGTTGAATATCACCAGAAATTTCAACTTAACTGTAATCAACAGTTAATGTACAGAGTGTTTACACTGGATGATTTTTTTTACAGTATTCTTGAATCCAGAGGCATGTCAGAAGAATGTCAACATCATGATAATGCCCATTTTACAGATAGGAAAATTAAGAATTTTTTTATTATGATTTATCCCAAGTAGAGATCAGCATTGTGTTTCCCACAAATATAAATATACCCATTGACACACAACCACTAGGTTGTCTGTCCCAGATGACACACACACACTCATTCTCTCTCTCTCTCTCTCTCTCTCTCTCTCACACACACACACACACACACACACACACACACACACACAGAGGGAGAGGGAGAGGGAGAGAGAGTTAGAATCTTGTAATAAGAAGAAATGAATAATAACCTAACATGTCATAGATAATTCAATATGAAATTAAATGTTTTAGGGCACAAAGACAACTTGGTGACCTTCAGATATTTTGGATTTCATTATCTATTTGTATACAGCCTAGACAGATGCAAGAGATAGTGATAGCTACCATTTTAAATATCTAGGGGTTACCATGAGGTCTATTCCTATTAGATAAACTACATATATAGTAATTCTGTAGGGCATTGTTCACCCTCCTGGTTTTTTCCCCTCCATCTTCGTCCCTCTTTCTATAAAGGATTTGAGAAACAGTATCTTTCCAGATATTTCTGAGCTATAGCTTCAATACAATTGGCCTTGCTGGATCTGCTGCTAGAAGTTATAGTTCAACATCTAAAGAACTCTATTTTGCATCAAAAAGCAGATACAAAAGAGAGTAAATAAATATAAACATAAAAGTAATCTGAAATGTGTATTCGTTATGGGGGCCAGAGTCCTTAGTGTTCAGCTAAGAATATATAATATATGCATACATTTATATATGTGAAATGTGTGTGTTTTCAAAAAAATACTTTTATTTTTTCAACAAATCATTTGTTTCTATTGTTCAGTCTTAGATAATGTAACACAGAAAAAAAATCCTTTGTGTTCTTTTGTATTTTGAGAGATATTCTATCAATATTGTTTGGATTTTATTGTACATCTATTTATCTGTCTGTTTATTCCAAATTCAGTTATTTTGCAATAAGGAGTCAAATCTGCAGCACTTTACATAAGATGCATTCTGAAAAGTAGGCTCATATAGGATCATGATTGTAAATTCCACAGCTAGTAGGCCATAAGTACAGGAAGTTCCAGCGATGCTTGAACTACAGAAGTCTTCAAGAGAGCCAGCCAAAGTGGAAGTGAGTTTAAGCCTCTAAATTGGAGCTGTTTGCTCTAAGGTAGCCTTTCCCCAAACTGATGAACCCCTTATGGCAGGTATGTCAAACTGCCGGCCCACGGGCCGGATGCATCATACCCTGAAACCGCGCCCACCCCATTGCTGGCAATGGGGAAAAAGTCACGATATGTTGCATGACGTCACGTGACATCATGAGTTTGACATGCCTGCCTTATGGTGTTTGAAAATCTGTTCTAAAGGGAAGAATCACTTTAAATATTGGAGGTGTTTTCATTAATATAAATGTCCTTGAGTTTTATGGGATAGTTTTGATAAGAGTACGTTGATTATTCTGGTCCCTTCCTTTGCTATAGGTGTTGTAACTTGGCTTGGCTCTTTTCTGCCTTTGGTAGCATCCTACTCAACTCTCTGTCCAAACTCCTTGGAACAGGGGTCTTCTAACTTGGCAACTTTAAGACTTGTGGACTTCAATGCCCAGAATTCTGGGAGTTGAAGTCTACAAGTCTTAAAGTTGCCAGGTTTTAAGACCCCCCTGCCTTGGAAGGTGCAAGGAGTCTCTTTGCAGTTTGTAATCAGATGATAATTTCCATTAATGCAAGGAGCAGGACTCCTGAGAGAAGAGCAGCAGCAGATGTCAAAAGAGGAAGAATATTATTCACAGAAAACATTTCCAATGCTTCAAACCTTGAAACTAATGCATGCTCATGTTAGTGTTTATCTTGACCATAGTAGGAAAATCAAAAGCACTTGGAATACCTATGTAAAGTTAGCTTCCCAAGAGACAAGCCAGCACAAAACTACTAAGCTGTCAAGGCACAGTTAGCTTATCATTTCTTTGTTTCCTCTTTTCCCAAGGTCCTTACAATTTAATCAGAACTTCTTAATAGAACATGAATTTTAAATTGCAGTCATTTCTTGCCAAATAGCCACAGGCTTTTTTGCCTCTTAAAATACATCTATTATTTCCTCTCTTCTTAAAACTTACTAAAATAAAATAAATTATTTTACGATCCATATTGTTCGCAACCAAAACACGTTTCTGTATACCCTTGTTTATCATTCATCTTTTGGAAGCCAGTTATCTTCTTTACACAACTAATAGTGAATGTTTCACAATTAGCAAATGAGAAGAGATTATAATCACAATTCCAATGATGGATATTCTATGGCTGTTTTTTTTTAAAAAGGAACAACACCCCACACATCATATCTATGTATGGAAATCACATTTCAAGGCAATGTTCTCATTTGTTATATCAGTTATAACTGTACATAAACAGTAGCAAGGAGTGTTGGAAATAAAGATGGTTTATTTGATCATTAGCCAGCAATGATAGTAAAAGGAAAACTTGTGCCTTTAACAGAAGGATGACCCAAGCCAGATCAACACAACCTTAAACTGTATAAGCTATAATTTATATATTGATGTTATTAGCTATGTAGATTTGTAGAACTAAAATTATTTAGTTCTAAAGCTACCACAATTCTAATTATGTCACAAGTAAAGAATGGTTAGAAGAACACGAGTTAGATATTGTCAGTGCTTTTTTTCTAAAAAAAAAAAAAAGGTGCCGGAACTCAGAGGTGCTGTCACTGGGAGCGATGCTGGTGTCTTATTACGGCGTTGCCGCCCGTCCTTTGCAGTCCTGCCCTTGCAGCTCAGAGCCACATGCTGCGGGGATTCTCCTCCCCACAGCCGCTGTGGGGATTCCCCTCCCTGCAGTTGCCACGCCGCGGACCATGCTGAGCCCCCACCCGGAGCTGCTCCAAACCCCAACCCAGAGCTGTGTTCCTCGTGGCAGTGGTCTCCAGCGCCAAACAGCCTCTTTCCAACAACATCAGAAAAATTTGTAACAAACATTGGAATTCTCAAGGCCATGTTTGTTATTTCCCAGCAATCTGTTACTAGTCTTATATACCTCAGTATATAAGAAAGGAAATACACAGAATTTTCTTAAGTCAGGACTAAAATAATTTTATTAATACTTTCAATATTTAAATGTCTATGGAGATTCTCAATCATTCAGGTCATGGTTGTCCCAAAGGTGGTTTTTCAAGAGGCAACTGGATTTTCTTGTTGTTGTTTTTTAAGATGTTTCGCTTCTCGTCCAAGAAGCTTCTAAAGTTCTGACCAGGTTGAAATCCTATAATTTCTAGAAAATACAGCTGTTCTTTATTTCACCAGTCAGGTCAGGTCCTCTATGCCATATGGAACTGATATACATTAATTTCCATAAATCAGCTTCTTTGAAAATAATTATTTATAAGGAAAAAAAGTTTAAAAGGAAAAGATTAGGCTGCCAGAACTGGGCTGCAAATGTTCAAATAAGCACTAGATGGCAGAAAAGAAATAAAAAAACTATCAGACTTTGCTGCCATCTTGTGGTCATTCTGGTTTTTTTGTTTGTTTGTTTTTGCTAAGGCCTAGTAACCTCTGAGAAGGAAGGCAACTCTCCCTGTCCAGAAAGGGGTCTGGCAAAATACTAAATTTCTTGGAAGTTTTATAATTTGAGTTTTCCAAGAAGGAAAAGAGTCAATTTTTTTTTAAAAAAAATAGAAGACAATGACATATTCCCTAGGAACAGGTGCAAAGTTGCTGTGGGCATACAACAAACCTGGAGTCTGCCTGGGGCAAGTAAGACCTAAGCAGGAACTAGCTAAAGTAATGCTAAACAATGAAAGAGCTAGTGTAAGTTAGTTTTAAGAATGTGAACTTAGAAACCTGTGTTAAATTTTAACTTAGCTATGAGCTTGCAGGATACCATTAAGCAATATTTCAGAACCAGATTATTTTTCACTTCGTATCTGTAATATGTTTATAATTACTGGTCTACTTTCTAGGGCTTTTATAAGAATAAATGACCAAAAGAATACTTTCAAGCTGTTATCTCCTTGGTGTGGGGAAAAAACCCATTATTAAGAAGAATAAATTGGTTTTGGCATACTGTTGCACCACTTGTTGTATCTGAAAATGTCTGGGACTGTTTTAGTCTCTGGATATCAAAATTATCCCTGTGATCATCAGTGTTATTGATGGCATTCTCTGCATGCCTGCTCAGGTCCTTATCCTGAAGAATCCTATAAGAATCTTAGAGTTTCTTTTTTAAAAAATAGGAAGCTAATCTAGTACAAAGCAAAGCCCTAACTTGAGCATAATCTTAATTCCCACATAGATCTTCATTAGAAAAGAGAATGATGCATGCTTATAGCCATTGTTGAGAAGTGGGCCCTTATAAGGGGGGTAGAATTTTTTTTTATGATCAGCCATGTCTACAAAGGCAACCATTTTGTAAGAACACCCACAAACATTCTCTCAATAACAGCTGTAACTGTTTTCTAACTATTTCTGGGGAATAGAAGTCACACAGGACCAATTTGCACAATCACATTTGAAGATTGGTGAACATAATTTTTGTGAATAAAACACATTATGGATTAACTTTTTATTTTACATATACAATATTCCAGATTGCCTATGCAAAGTGCAGTATTCAATACCGGTAGAATTTTCCCACTGTACTACAAATCAGGCTGATGACTATCTGAAACAATGGACATGGGACATTCCTGCCAGAGGCTGTCTATTCAATAATCCCATCAGCAGCTGCAATCAATACTATAAGGAGTTGTTGTATCTTTAATACTGAAAACAATGGTTTCATGTGGCCATTGCTGAGTTAAGGATGACACTGATGTTTGTTTGTTAAATCATAAGAAGATCCACAACGGTGCCTACTTCAACATCCCTGTGTGCAAATTAATCCCTTAAGACAGAAATAAATCAGCCATGCAAATCTTGCATCCAAATTATAATCATCATTCATAAAACTGCAGAGAAACTTTCCATAAATGTGCATGCGTGGAAGAAAATAGAGGGGGACACGCCATAGCAAGCTTTGGGACAGTGACGCTATGAAGTGCTGTCACATTTACCAGGCAGTTTCCATTTAATGTCTATAAGCACTTACTTCTTTTACATCTGGGGATCAACATCACCTTACAATTCTGTTCGGTTAAGTGGCACAACACTGCACCAAACATAAAAAGCAATCTACATTTCATTTTAATGATTAGTATTTTTGCAGCAATACTTGGTGTCAGTATGCTCCATTCTTAACCATTTGGGGGCCATTACAGGCAGTAACAGACATGTATAATTAGTGCATTTTTAAGACATAAATTTCTGCCTTTGGGGCCACTAGATACAACAGCTACAATCTGTCATGCCACATCTCATTCTGTTCTCTGCATTTGATTGTTCAAGAAAATTAACTAATAAAAATCATGCTTATAATAATTGCAACATTAGGATTGTTTCCTTAACCAACAAAGAGAAAAATATCAGCACCAGATGGCTTGCTTCATATTAATGATCATAGAGCAATTTTTGTCTTCAGAGATTCAAATGAACACATAAAAGACAGAACTATGTCCTGTAGCTTTGGAACAAAAAAAATTAATTGGATGAAAATTTGATCTCTTTGAAGACATTTGGAATGTTATTATTGATTTGAATATGTAAGAACTGCCATCATTAAATTCTAAGTAAAACCCAAACAGCGTGTATCTTAGATTATCCTGATAATCACTATACAGCATTAGGTCCTCTTACATTCCCTCAATACCTGGCTGCCATTTTGATAGCTACACGTCATATTGGTGAATATACAAGAATAAACTGGCGAATTGGTGAATAAACAAGAAATAAAAAGGAATGCTATTTTTTTTCAATTTACACTAAGCCCTGCTATTTTCATCCTTCTTCTTTCTTTTCTTTAATTTCCCGTCTCTTTAGTGTTTTACCTGTCTTTGTATCTGTCCATGTATCTGTGTGTCTACTTATCTACCAACCAACCTATCAGATTAATTACTGTTTTTCCAAAACAAAGAAGCAGATCCTACATGAACCCAAGCCTTGGCTATCAGAACCTATCTCCTCTCCAAGGTGCTGTCTATGAATCCACCTGATCACAATTGCTCATCAGTTAGAACACAGTTGCTGCTTCTTGCTATCCAACCATATACTGTAGATGGAAGAGTCTAAACTCCAGCTGCCTATCTGGCAAATTTCCTCCTCCTCCTCCTCCTTTTTTTAATATATTATCCCAGTAGTGAGGAACAGCCTCATAAATTTTTAAAGCAAACTTTAAAGCAAATTTATATAACAATGCCTACAATGTAGTTTTCATGCCCAGAGAGTCTTCTTTTTATGGAAAACACTCATGTTCCCAAGTAACGTATTTAAAAAGTTTCTTTATGAAAATGGCAGAGAAATGCCATCCCATGCAGGTTATACTGTCAAAAATTAACTTAAGGATTGTTTCTATATTAATATTAAGGAAATGATGTGTGAAACATGAAAATATGATAATACCCTAATTTAGTTTATAATTGGAAAGGGGTCTGTATGTTTGGATAAATAAAAATGTTGGAAAATATAGAAAGTTGTCATCATGCACTAATATGTTAGTTACACTGACTGAAAATTCTAGGACTTGTAGTATCATCATGTCTAAAGGAGAACAACCCAAGGACTTTTATATTAGAATAAAAGAGGAAACATTACACAGTTGTGCAGTGTGAATTTCCCACTTATCGTTTTACCATTGTGAATGCTATGATATGAGACATTTATCTCTCTATATTTAAGATTATAGACTGAACTTCATTTTTCCTCTACTGTCTTCCAGGTCATCCAGTGCCATAGAATAAATAATAATAAAGATGGGCTTTCTATTACTTGAATGATGGTTGATGATACTAATGCTAATTAGTGGGGAAATAGCCTTCATAATCGCAACTTCTACACTCTTCACATATTCTCAGGAAACCCAGAGATCCAACATGTTATTTTTTAGAAAGCTGCATATGTTTGTTATATAAAAAGCTAATAATGTTTGGATGCTTAATTTGAAGCAAATTTGTAAACAAGATAATTAGATATTGAGCAGAAAATTCTAACCTTGATGTACACAGTGTTAAGATATAAAATTCCAAATTCCAAATAAAATGATCTTTGGGTTTAATCATGGGAAGGACAGAGTAAAGAGAAAGATTTTAAATGTAATATCGACTCAGACCATAAATTAATCTCCTGCAAAGGAAGAAATGAAAGTCATTAAATGTCATTGTCTTATTTTAAAATGCAGCAATATCCTGTCTGATTGTAGATACTTAAAGTTAAACAGAAATCCTATCTTCAGTCTTCTATAAAGAAAATTGAGAGAAGTTATCCAATTATAGGCAATAATGGAGAGAGAAAAATCCAAGAATAAAAAAAAACCCAGGTGAGTTATAGAGGAGTGATTTGTAATCAGTCACTCAAGACGTTACATGATACACTAAACACAAATGGAAATGAAATATATGCACACACTTGAAATAGTCTAATTGTGTATATATATCCTTTTGCACAGTAGGCAATGTACTGGCTATCTCTGTGCATGAAATTCTCTGGATTAATCTCTGTGGGTGGAAACAAGCAAAAGGCAATGTCAATTATTGAATGAAGTTCATATCCAGTAATGCATAGTACTCTGGCGATTTAGGGAGTATTGAAATTTTTGGTAGGTTGGCTTTAAATCTTGGTTTGCTGGAACAATCCGGGCTTGTTTTCAAGCATTTTATCAGCTTGTTTTGTTGCTTGTATGAAAGGAAAAATAAAGCAGCAGGACAAAAGGGCACTTGATTTCATTCTTCTGAAGTTGGAGATAATGGCTTTAAGTTCAGAGCAAAAATATAATTTTGGATAACCTCTCTACTCTCCCACTATTGTCCATGGCCAGCATATTTCAAGGCTAGGAAACCTTCAACTTAGGAACACACCAAACAAAACCTAAAGGGCAGAAGAGGAATGAGAAGAACTGAAAGGGAAGTTTAGATCAGCTGTTTGAATGTCCAGAACAATTTCCATCCTTCTGCCCACTGACTTTTGGAACCCTCATCAATAAATAGAAGGATTGTCTTTTGGTACTCAGAAATGGGATAATCAATCTGCAAATGTAATCATATTCAATGGAATAACATGGAATTACTGTTTCTGATGACGGTTAAATAATAATGATTATAATTAATATAACAGGCAGACAAGTGACAGATTTCAGCTAGACTACTAAAATAGGCTAGGACAGAGAAGGAAGATAATGAAACAAAGATAATATTTTAGCTTTTGGCTTGCTGAAAACACTGAAGAGTAATGCTATCATTTGAGAGACAGACAGAGAGAGAGAGAGAGAGACAGAGAGAGCACAGAGGTGAAAGTGGTTTAGGGGACAATACCATAAATTCTGCTTTCTGCATACTGAGTTTGCGATTATGACAAATCATTGAAGCAGAAATAGCTCTAAGCAGTTAGAAATATTAGCATGGGTAGAGGAAGATAGGAGGAAACAGAAAGGCAGACCTGGATATCATCAGTGTGACAAAGCTACTGCAGGCCAAAACAGGAGATCAGACTGCCAAAAGAAAAATATGTACAGGAGACAGCAAAGACCTATGCCTAGGATCACCAACAACAACAACAACAACAACATCCTAGGATCACGAAAGAAGTACTCCTAGGAAAAGAAGACGGAGAGAAGGAAAAACATGATTTGTAAAATTAAGGACAACCCATCAAATAAACAAAAAACACTGAAGGTGTTGTGGGAAGACATATTTATAGAAAAATAGGCTAGGATGATAATTTCCATATTGGCTGCCATCCTATTTTTTCCACTGAGCACTTTCTCTTCTTTACTCTCTCGTTCTAATCCTCTATGCTTACATCTGTGTAACCAATTCTATCATGTCATTTTCTTTTTCAAAATGTAACACTATTCTCCAGTTGTGGTCCTTTTTTAACATTTATTTTCCAGGTTATATGACTATTCTGGATATAGCTGATCAGTTCCTCCCTGGGGGAAAAATAGGAGATCCATTATTTGTCTAGAGAGAAGACATAAAGATCACCGTCTTTTTAACGTTTGCATCATAGCTTTTTAAATCTGTGATACTTGCAAATATGAAATTTAAATAGCCATTTGCAATACTATTATACATATTATATATGTATATAATATGTATTTGGAGGTGAATCTCCTTGAGTTTAGGAGAGCTCACACCTAGATAAGTGGTGTGAAATTCAACTTTATATTCTATACATTTTGAAAAGTCCTACTGAATGCAGCACAACTTTCTTCTACATAAGTCTATACTCTACAGAATTATAGTCTTAAAAACTTTTTAAACAAATAGACTTTCATTATCACAGTCCGCCTTTTAAGCAGTTGGTATTTTAATGTATACCTTTTAAATCTGATATACATTAGTGTGATTTTGAGATCATAGTTTGTTTCTGGCCCTCGAGATAGATACCCATTCTAAAACTAAAAAGGTTCATTTGGGAAATTCCTACTGCTTGCTATTTAGCAGCAGTCATCAGCATGCAAATTGAAATGCACAACCTCCACCTGAAGTATTGCTTTTGAATCTAAAGTCATTATTTCCACAGTACAATTAAGGACAGAAGAGTCCCTGACCCATTCTCTGCCTTAAACAAACAAACAAACAAAAAAGTAATAACATTATGTGTGATACTATGTATACCCAAAGCTAAATATCTTGATTTTCTCAGAATCTAATTTAAAGCTTAATGATCCTTTTTGTTTTGCACGATCTCTTCCTGAAAAGATACAAACAAAACAATTCTAGAGCTAGACTTTTTTTTTAACAATCTGATCTCTAACAATCAGGTCTCTGAGAAGAAGTTTACAATAAATTCTAGTGATCTACATTACATGACATTATTCTGGTGATCTACATCTCATGTACTTTGATTTGTTACTTCAACTTTCAAAATTAAATTTCTCTCTAATTCTAAACGGAATTGACATTTTTAGTGAAGAAAGTCCTTTCTGACATACATAATGGTATATTTTCAAGTTTCAGTATTTCCTAATCATTTCCAATCTTTTGAAGAATATCCTTGTTCAAAGGATTGGAAATGATTAGAAAATACTGAAATTTGAAAATATATCACTGGTTGTTTAAACAGATTAATTTTTGAACAGATAAAATATTTCTTTTACCAGACACACCGTGATTATTTTATCTAGCTCTTTGCTAAAAAAAGATAATAATAAAAGATGGCTAAATGATGGCTATATAACACAAACTAATACATACCAGACTTTCCAAGAAAATGACACATTCCTATTTATTTTTAAAGTCAAGATTTCTTATTGAAGACTCTTGACTAAAACTTTGCAGGCTAAGATTAGAGGGGCTGTCTTTATAAGGATTACTAATAGGTTAAAAAGAAACAAAAAACTAAAAATGTGCAATTCTTTTTCAGTGGGAGGAAATAAAAAAAAGGGAAACTCGAGATCTTGAGATAAGCTATGAGATAAGCAGGATAAGTTGTGAGCTGGTAAAATTTTCAGGCAATATTGAATTATTCAAAGAAGTGAAATCCAAAGATGATTCGAAGAAGTCCAGAAGGAATTCTTCCTCCAAACGAAAAAGATTATTGAATTTAAAGATAAATTGTAACAAGTCTAACTGCCCTAATCCTCTGATGGAATCTGAATTCTCTGTACCTAACCAGGAAGAAGACCTTGTGAGTCATACTGGAGAACCCAATGAAGATGTTGACTCAGTGTATGGCAACTATGAGAAAGAAAATGACATGCTAGGAATAATTAGGAAAAAAATGAAAATAAACTGCCATCATTGTAACGTCATTAAACAAATGAATATCTAGAATACCATATATAATTCAAGCTTGACAATTCTGGAGAAAGACCAATAAACTGGAACAGTTCAGAAAGTTCTATAAATATTATCTCTTTTGAATAGAAATATATATTTGTTTTAGATACTTTTTAAAAAAATGAAAAAGTTCAATAGTTAACCAAAATGACCAGAAGGCTCAAACGCTTTCCTATTTGGAACTTTTCAACTTGTAAAAACAGAGCTGAAGGGGAACATGGTCAAAGTTTATATCAGGAATGGCCTTAAGAAAGCTTATTGGAAAATCAGAGAAAAGAAAGTACTTTTACATAGATCTCATAATTAACCTTGCCATTCATTATGACAAGCCGTGCTAATGACTATTAGCCTGGATGCATTAAAACCCAGATTGGATAAATTTATGGAGGACATATCTCTGCAGTTATTGGTCTTGAAGACCAATTATTTCTGAGTTGAAGGGATAATATGCTTTCAAGTTAATTGCAGGGCAACACTGGCAGGAGAGGGACATGTCACCAATTGTGTGACCATCCCCAGAGGCATATGATTGACTACTATGAGAAACAAAGGTAGGACTAAGCTGGGAGTTGAGCTGATCCAGCATGACTATGTTCTTATGATCAGACCTAAAAGCATCATGATACTTCTCCTATTTCTTACATATACTTTCAGCTAGCAGAAATATTATTGGGATGCTAATAAAAAAGAGGACCTGCAATGTCAGTGTCTTAATTGTTGTGCAATGCAACTATGGTCAGAGATGATTTAATTTAGGAACTGTCTCTGAAGTACTTTAGATATCATATTCCCTGGAAGTTGTAGCTTGAATAGATCATATTTATTCATTTTAATTTGATACTTTAAAGCTTTGTACCCCGATTTCTTATAACAAGGCATTTTATTAGTGTACAATATTATACTAAGCACTGACTAGAAATGATGTTCTAAGTACCTCCTACACCAAAGATAATAGCACTTGAAATACTGTATGTTAGGCATTCTATTTGCATAGATAAGCGTTCTTACCTGAAATGCTTGCCCTATCCTTGAACTTCACCAAATGTATTAGTCTCTCTAGTCTCCTTCAGTGTTCAGTAATTGTAAATATGGTCAGTGCTGGTGTGGGCAGCACATACATCAGCTTGGTTTCTTTACCCCCATCCTTCCCCTGTTGATAGTGAAGATCTGACAAGAGGGCTTAAAATCATGAAGGTAGGGAACTCTGGTTGTACAAGCAAGAAAACAAGCATACACAAGGGGTGTTCCCATTCTTCAATGATTCGATAAACAGATTCAGAAGGGTCACGTCCATTATTCTTTTGTGAAAAGTCTCTGCTGAGGAAAAATCAGTCTGACACCAGTACATGGTGCCCTATGACCTTCCCTCACTTAAATTTTTGGTGTGGATGGAAAATAAAAGTCTTAGTTTTGTATGAAAGTATAATGGATTCTCGCTGAAGCAAAAAAAGCAACATCTAGCACAGAGGTCCCCAACATTTTGGGCACCAGGGACTGGTTACGTGGAGAGAGGTTTTTCCACGGACCTCAGAGTACATGGTTTTGTGTGCTGCCTGCATCTCACGGATGGGGCTTTGCTTGTTTGTGCAGACCGGTTGCTGGCATGCCGTGGCCCCGTACAAGTCCAGGGACCAGGAGTTGGGGACCCCTGGTCTAGGACTTGTGTCAGAATTTAGATTGTGCTTATACATGTGTGTATGTTGGGAGAGAAGCTATTAAAATTGTGAGGTGCCATTGTTCCCAACAGCGATTACTAAGAGGAAAAACTTAGCATTTCAGGAGGAATATTCAAACTGTTCTTTTCATAATGACTAAAAAAAGGACTTTTGTTTTCTAGTTTAGAGAATTCACCCTATAAATTATTTAAGTTACCTATCCACTTGAATTGTGCAGATATTACCAGTTTGTGTCTTTCACTCCCTCATGCACCTAGATATTTGCTATTGAGTGTAAGACAATAGTGCCACAGACATGTACCATTGGATCTTCAATTATATTTTTAAAATTTTGTTGTCTCTGCAAAACCATGATTGGTTGTCTATGGGCAAATAACATATTGTATGTGACACAATTGTGTTTTTGTGAATTTGGCAATCAGGAATTCATGTAGGGTTCATCCTAATCTGAACTAGAAGTTCTTCCCCAGAGAAGCAAGTTTTAATTCAGAGTCTGACATACTTAGAAGTGGTCAGTCAGGAACAGAATTCAAATGTAACAAACCAGGACTCAAATGCAGCGTGTCAAGCTAGATTTTCCATGATGTAGCTTATTCTTCTATGCAATTTGATCATTTTTCAAAAATTCAGTTGCTATTAACACTCTTAACTCTCATCTCTATTTCTCTCCCTTTGAATTTCGATTACCTTGTTTTTGTTTTTCTTCATTCCACTCTCTCTGATTCTTGATATATGTTAGTTTCCCTATCATTTTTCTTATTTCAGTTACTATTTTCCACTCATCTTCTTTACTTACTATCATGGCAGCAATGGGTTCTATTTTGTAATATTTTTACAACTGCAAAGGAGTTGAAAATGTAGCTGGTGAGTGTATTTATTTATTTAAAGCATTTGTATAACTGCCCATTTTATACCCAACTCTGGGTGGTTCCCAGTCAAAAGTTAAAACAGCATAAAAACACGCTAAAATTATAAAACTAACACATTAAAAACAACAAAAACCTGATGCCAGCTCAAACTTCTGATGTGCAGTCATAATCTTATCTAGTGCTTGGGAGAAAAGCCAGATCTTCAGAATTTTTATGGAAGACTAGAAGAATAATGTTGGGAAAGATTCTTGAGAGTTCATTGGATTGTGAGGAGATAAAATCAGTTAATCTTAAGTAAATCTACCCTGATTGTTCTTTGGAAGGACAGATACTGAAGCTCAAACCCTTTGCTCATCAAAACAGAAGAGAGGACTCATTAAAAAAGGAAGGAAAAGGAGAAAGGGTCGGCAGAGGATGAGATGGTTAGATAGTGTCATTGACACAATGAACTTGAATTTGTGCAAACTCCGGGAGACAGTGGAGGACAGGGAGGCCTGATTGCCGTGCTCCATGGGATTGTGAAGAGTTAGACATCACTCTTCCGGGTGAGATTCAAGGTACTGGTAATGGTGTTTAAGGCCCTACATGGCATGGGTCCAGAGTACCTTAGGGAGCACCTGCTTTCGGCATCAACTTCCCTCCGCCCTGTGCGCTCCCACAGAGAGGGCCTCCTCAGGGTGCCACCGATCAGAGAATGTCAATTGGTGGCCCCCAGGGGCAGGTCCTTCTCTGTGGGCGCCCCGGAGCTATGGAATCGGTTGCCGGTTGAGCTCCGGATGGCGCCCGACCTTCGCTCCTTCCGTCGCGATCTGAAGACACTCTTATTTGAACAAGCCGGCCTGGCCTGATGGGGGATGGGTTGGGTTTTTATTGTCATTTTTAATATATGTATTTACTGTTTTTAGTCGGGCATATGTTTAATTTTCTTTTAACTTTTGTATTTTTGTATTTTTTATATATCTGCCCTGTTCACCGCCCTGAGTCCTTCGGGAGAAGGGCGGTATATAAATAAAATTATTAAATAAAATTATTAATTAAATCACTTAGTGACTGAACAAGGAGGGTGAAAACTGCTGAACTTCACAGGGGAGAATATTCCATAGGCAGGGCTGCCACAGAAAAGACACACTTCCTAGCTGCCATCAGATAGTAATATTTAGAGGAAAGAACAAGTAGCCTGCCCATCCTATTTGATGGTAGGATGGGTAGATGTCCTTCAGGAAAGGCAGTCCCATAGACAACCTGGCCTGGTGTTATTTGGGCTTTAAAAGTGATGAGTAGCACCTTGAACAGCACCTGGAAAGAACTTGAAAGTTTTGCTGTGCTGGAGAAACAGTTAAAAACTCCAATTGCTTTTAATGAACTTAGGACAGTATTCTGAATTTCAGAACGAATAATATGTGTGAATTGCATATGTGAATCAGTTAGATTATACGTTTTATGATATATAAGCTTAGTCTAGTTCACTAGCATGAATCCATACACTTAATTTTGCTAGGCATCATTATGAAATCTGAAATTATAATTAAATACAGTATGGAAGAGTAACTTTAGAGGCCCATCTAATTGGAAGTTTAGTGGCAAGTTATATTCTGCACACACCAGTACATGGTTGGTAACATTTTATTCTCAAATTTCACAAATGCATAACACAGGTACTGCCTCTGTAAATCTGCCAGCTGCTTCTTCTGCCTCAGGACAGTGTGCTCTTGAGGATGAGCTCAGACAAATGCAATCATATACTGACCATATTGGGCCTCCTGGTCCCAAGGGTCTTGGGACTTGTATCAAGCTTGGGGCAGATTGGGTCTCAGGCTCAGAAGCAAACTGGTGTAAACATAGATGTAAAATACTGTTGACCAAAGATTGACATTTGATATTATTGGTTATATCCAGGCTCTAAGAATATAAACCACTGGTGAAGTAAGAGTGATCATGATGAAGATTTTAATTCTGAATAGATGATTCAAAATTTTAAGCTGTTTTAATTCTTGGAATATTTGAACTCGGTGGAGAAAGAGGTTAATTTCAGTTGGAATGCATCCCCTTATTTTTGCAAGCATTCAAAAGATGTTCTTTTCAAAAGGCAACTGGACTTTTATTTGCCTTTTGAAAAAACACCTTTAGGGCAACCATGGCTTGGATGATTGACAATCTCCATAGACATTCACTGAGATATGTTGAATAGCAAATCCATGCTCTACATTCTGAGAATGAAGCTACTCAGTGCTTTTTTTGTAAAAGAAAAAGGTGCCGGAACTCACACATGTCATACAACCCGCCTTGCCTACCCTACAAGGTTCCATCCAAAAAAGGTGCCGGAACTCCGTTCTGAGCGTTCTATGAGAAAAAAAGCCCTGAAGCTACTTATTCATTAACCATAATTTAAAATCTGTGATTTAATAATTTGAAGAATAGTTTTAGTCTCTCTTTATTGATATAAATGGATTTTTTTTTCTCACTGTATTTGGGAGTTCAGTTAATTTAAACCTTTATCTGTAGAAGGAAGGACAGAAAAATCTTCAAAAATATAGTTTGGTATTATTCCAGTGCTCTTTTTGGTGAAGTTACTTCTAATTCCTTATGTCTTGGGAAAAAACCCTTCATGTTATTTACAACTTTCTGCTTTTAATTTAGGAACCACTGTGAGTTTTGATTCTTGACATGTGATACGTTGCACTTGATTTTATAATTATCATATGTTCTATTTTTATGAGAATTGTTTTTAATACAAGTTCCCCAGCGTTATTTATGTTATAGGGTGATATAGAAATGGTTTGTTAATTCATCAGTAACAGTGATTTCTTTCTACATAAATAGATGCTCTATAAAGTTTGAGATACATGTTTAAATACTAATTTTATTTCTCAATTGCCAGATGTGTGTGGAAAAATCAAACTGGGTGCTGATCAGCAGTAGAGGGACAAAGGGACATAAAATGGGGAAACCCAGCTAAAGCCTCTCTCGCCACATGCATAAACTTAATTTAATTTAAATTTAATTTTAATTTAATTATGGGACTTATATGCCACCCTATCTCCCGAAGGACTCAGGGCGACTAACAACAATAAAAACAGTAAATACAAATATTAAAAGAAATTAAATTTTACAAAGCCCCACTAAAAACCAGTAAAAATTAAAAACATAATTAAAACCCCCAACGTCAGTCCAGGTCGACCAGTTGGAAAAGGTATGTCTTTAGGTCACGACGAAAGGACCGGAGATCTGGGGCCATCCGAAGTTCTCGGGGGAGCTGATTCCAAAGGGCAGGCACCCTGACAGAGAAGGCCCTCCCCCTGGGGGTCACCAGCCAACATTGTCTGGCTGACGGCACCCTGAGGAGACCCTCTCTGTGTGAGCGCACAGGGAGATGGGAAGTCGTTCCTGGCAGCAGACGGTCCTGCAAATATCCTGGGCCTAAGCGATGTAGGGCTTTATAAGTAAGAACCAGCACCTTGAAACTTAGCTCCCTACTTGTGGGACAGACCCACATTCAGACTTTTGAAAAGGAGCACTTTGATGGGATACAAAATAGGCTAACCCCACATAATTTGGAGAGAGTACTCCAGCTTCTCTTGAAAAGGACATCTCTTTGGGAACTTTATTATAGAAATATATCTTTAACCATTGAAGGGGTAGCTTAATTTGATGGGGGTGATGTGAGAAGGGGAGGCTAATCTTAATTCGTGTTGTGACTCAGGGCCAGCCTGTGGGTCCGGCAGCCGGCTCAGATGTCTCGGATGACTCAGATGAGGGGGAGGAGGAGGGTGTGGAAGACGAACCGGCTGATGATGGTTTGGAGGCTTCGCAGAGCCCCCAGCCGGGGCCCTCTTCTCAGCTGCGTGAGCCCGATAGTGCGGAGGATGATGACCCACAGCTGGCCCTGTTCAAGGACGCCCGACGCAGGAGGCAGTCGAGCAGGACCAAACAGAGAAAGGCTGTGGGACTCCTCGGGAGGAGGCACAGGGAGGCCACGCCCTGATCTCTAAATAAAAGGAGTGTTTGGGGAAGGGCTGGTTGCTGAAAGCAACCCTTCCGTTTGAGGATTCAAGTTCCAGTGTTTTTGTTTCTTGTTCTGTTATTTGAGTAATAAATCTTGGCAGACGCTTTCCAGCCTTAGACGCTCTCCAGTCTCTACTGTTTGAACAGGGGTTTGCCTTATTGCAAGGCCGGTAGCAGGCTGGTTCAGAACAATTCTAAAGCAGGGGTGTCAAACTTAATTTCATTGAGGGCCGCATCAGCATTGTGGTTGCCCTCAGGGGGCTGGGTGGGTGTGGCCATGGTGGTCGCAGCTGACTGGGTGAGCATGGCCAGCTCGAAATCATTCACATTGGGGGGCAACTGTTGCGGCACCAGATACCATCAGCCCCCACGTACTTGCTGCCTCCTGTGTGTGCATCAGGGGGGCGCCTGGTCAGACTGGGCCAGGATAGTAGGGGCCGGCCCCTCACCATGTCTGGGGCAGTCCTGCAGGCCAAATCTGGACCCATTGTGAGCCACATCCAGCCTGCAGGTCTTGTGTTTGACATGTCTGTTCTAAAGGATGGGACATAAAGGATGGAGACTCCTAGTGGTGTGACTTCCACTACGGGGTGGAGCTTGTGCACTGAGGTCAACTGGGAAACTCTGAGGAGGACATTGTCCTCTCTCCACCCTTTTTAGAAAGAAATTAAAGGGTTTATATAGAAAAGAGGAGCTTTACACCTATGAGGGAGGGGAGGGATGATAAAACATATGTCACACCCTTACCCAGCAGCCTAAAACTAGAAGTCCTGGATTGAAGATGAGCGAGAAAGTATGAGAGAACCTAAGATTCATTTATAAAAGATCAGTGATGCTTACCATAGTACATCTAGAAAGACTGAGATTTCTACAGCAGCTGCTCATGGTATTTCTCCTGCTTGTTCTTTCTTTTTGAAGGTACAGAGAGCTGTTTTGGGAGGGAATGCCCTTGTTCTTCATTCTGCTGACAGAAACCATTCCATCAGCAAGAGGGGTTAATTGGATACAACTCTCTGGTGGCAGCAAGTTCCATTAGTCAACTGTATATGCTTTGTAGGTAAATAAGCTCAGCCCACTGCATGTTAATTTCTTGAAGTGGTCTTGCAATTGTGAAAGTCCCTCTTGTTTTTATCTCCCTCTTTAGTGTGTTAAATCAGTTTGTCAGTATGCATCTTCCTCACTTCATTGTAAAGCCTTTGCATTTAAGCAAAATGTTCTTTGTTGATTCTGAAACATTTCAATTTTCAGTCAGCTTGAACGAACGAATGAATAAATGAATGAATGAATGACCCTGACCAGGAACATAGTCTGATTCTGTCATGTAGCAGCTAAAAACCTGATTTAAAGAATTTGCTTGCTGGTCCCGTGTAAGAGATTCCTAACACAAGAGGCAGGATGCAGAGACAAAGCTTTTAAAAAACACTTTCCATGCTGTTGTTATCTATTCAAGTGTGTATATATATATATTCTAGATGAGGCTGTTTGTCTTACAGAAATAAAAAGATCTTTTCTTTTTCTGCTTGCAAAATACATTCTATTGTAACTCTGATAAAGCATAAAGTATGCTAATGTTAAGTCAAGTGGCTGCCTGTTCGTTCCTCTTTATGTTTGCTACTCGGTTAGCAACTTTTTCAATCTTGTGTTCCTTGAGACTGTTCAAATGGTTCAAACATTTCCTAAAAAAATTAGTTGATGAGCTTGTTAGGGGTATATTTCCAAGACTAGTTCATTTCACAGGAAAAGAGAAGATGGAGGTAATTTTGTTTGCAAGGAATGCATGATTGGAAGCTGACTGTTGAAAGAAATGCTATGTCAATGTAATGAGGGAGTGTAATATCTTAGTTTGCATCAATATGGAAATAACGCTGCAGTTTGACAGACCTGATGCTAAAGGCAATGCCAGAATGCTCATTACACATTCAGGTTCTGATTATGAAAAATAGTGTGCTTTCTTTAAAGAGGAATATACATTATCAATCAAGCCACACAAATTATTTTCAGAAGGGATCACAACTAAACAGGGACATGGACTGTTGAAGTAAAACTGCACCTGACAAAAAGAAAAAAGAAAAGGCACATTTCAGTGTACATGATAGTTTAATAGCATGACAGCTGAAGCCATTCATCATTAAAAACATTCCTTTTTCATTGGGCACTATGCACAACTCTTCCCATTAGCAAGATACCAAGCAAAGACTCATTTTTTTTTTCTCCTGAAACATCTGATGATGACTTAAGGCAGGTCATGATCTGGGAGAGAAGATGTTGGCATTTAAAAAACCTTACCATTATTCAAACAGAAAACATGCACTCAAGGGGAATGCTTTGTTATAATTTTGGGAGGATTAATTGAACTTGTTTAGGAAGAAAGTATATTATTATGTATTAATTGATGTAAAGACTTTAATTTTTCATTTTGTCTGCTAACATTAGCCTGACCTATTGCACACATTCATGCCTCAGCTTTGTGCAGAAGTCATGTACATTTTCCCAAGACCATGTCATTTCTTTGGCATGTAGTTTGGAAGTCTTCATTTTCTAGCAATTTCTCTTGTGCATAAGACTCTTGCACATTTGGATGTACATGAATGTAGCTTAAGCCAGTGAGTCTTGATGTTTGCAGAACCAAATCTAGGAGATCTACATGTTACTCAATGGGATATAACCAGGGCGTTTTTTTCTCATAGAACGCTCAGAACGGAGTTCCGGCACCTTTTTTTTTTTTTGCAAAAAATAAAAAAGCTCCCTCTATTGGCTTTCGAAAGCCTATTGCAGAGGTAGGCAATCTTGGCTGTTATCTTTATTGATTTCATTGCAGAGATGTTAACATAGGAAATAGATTATTTTGTTATCTAATTTTACCTTCCAAAAGACAGAAGCAGATGAAAAATGTGAGGTTCTTTCCTGTTGGCTTTTTGGAATTAGCTGTTTTAGATTCTAAAAGTTTAGTTCCTAAAGAAGTAACCTTGTAAATAATTTTAATGTCCTCCTGTATTGCAGGGTAGGCAACCTTGGCTCTTTTATGACTCAAGGACTTCAACTCCCAGAATTCCTGAGCCAGCATGGCTCAGCTTGAAAACCTCTCTCTTTCCCCTCAGTGTGGCTGGCTCAGGATTTCTGGGAGTTGAAGTCCACGAGTCATAAAAAAGAGCCAAGATTGCAATAGGCTTTCCAAAGAGAGCTTCTTCTTTTTTTTGCAAAAAAAAGGTACTGGAACACCATTCTGAGTTTTCTATGAGAAAAAAAGCCCTGATGTTAATGCTTCCTTCTACTCCTGTAGAAGTCAGTGCCTTTTCTTTTTCCCTTCTCCCCCTAACTTTTCCCTTTTTCTCTCACCCTTCACTTGCAAAAGCCCCCCCACTCACTCACACCTTGTTCACAAAAGCCTCCAGTCGCTCTCACTCCTCCATCTTTTTCAAAGGCACCTCGTTCAGTCTCTCCCCCACTCACTCCGTCTCTTTCAAAGGCCTCTTGCTTGGTCACTCACTTACTGCCCCATCGCTTCCAAACGCCATTTGCTCGTTCACTCACTCACTTACTGCCCCATCATTTCCAAACACTTCCACATGCCACTTGCTCGCTCACTCACTGCATTTGGAAGTGACGGGGAAGTAAGTGAACGAGTGCCGGTGCCAGAGGCCATCAGCTGTTTGGTGCCGGAGACCACTGCCACGAGGAACACAGCTCTGGGTCGGGGTTTGGAGCAGCTCCGAGTGGGGGCTCAGCACGGGCCACGGCATGGCAACTGTGGGGAGGGGAATCCCCATGGTGGCTGTGGTGAGGTGAATCGCCGCAGCATGTGGCTCCAAGCTGCAGGGGCGGGGGTTCAAAGGATGGGCGGCAACGCTGTAGCAAGACATCGGCATCGCTTCCAGTGACAGCACCTCTGAGTTCCGGCACCTTTTTTTTTTTAGAAAAAAATGCACTGGATATAACTATGAACACCCCCATACATTTGTCTGCACATGAATATATATGTATTTGCATATATATGTCTGTGTATTTAAGTATTTTATAGACAAAGGTGGGTTTTTTGGTTGTATAATTTTGGGAAAGGAAGGGGAATTGTTGCTGTCCAGCAGCAGCTCCACCAGCCATTGGATATTTTAAGTATAGAGGGGTACCTTCACACTCCTTTTTCAAATCACATTAATAGGAGACCTGATTGACTTTTCTGTAACTGGGACCAGCCAGTACATTTTGAATCTGCTCTAGTGATTTCATCCTGGTGAAGTTCAGTAGGAGTAGTATACACTGTTAAGTTTAGGAAGCTGAGCACAGGCTTCTAGGGAACTGAGCTACTAGCAGCTGTTAGCAGATAAGAAGGAAAGCTTTGTTTTTAAAGCCGAGTGTTTGCTGATGAATGAGTTGCAAAGAAGATCGCCTCCGCCAATTTAATATTTTACTTTAATCATTAAGTTCACCAGAAGCTGATGTGAACTTTCTCGCCCCTTTGTATTCCTTGAGACTGTAACCATGGAGTCACTATCTATAGTGTTCTGTAAGCAAGTTATTTATTTACTCTGTCACACACAAAAACTCAATAACATCCTTTCAGTTCATTACATTTTTTGAGGGAGGAAGAAATATGTAATTCTACAAGAGAAGACGATCTCAGTGTACCTCCTGAGGCCAGCCCCCTGGCAATAGATGATGAGTATTCGGTAAGCAATAGCAACATCTATTTCTTTCTCTTGGAGGGCAAAGTTCTGCTTCCTGCCCTTATTTCACCTTAAGATGGGAACACACCATTAATGGAGATTCAACTATTGGTCCAGTTAGGTTTTGATTGCAACCCTGCTTACATTTATATATATATGAAATTAATATAAGAGCCTTGGTGGAGCAGTGGGCTAATGCCTCCTTAAGTAACACCAGCTGCCTGCAATTAGTGCAGGTTCGCGTCCCACCAGGCTCAAGGTTGACTCAGCCTTCCATCCTTCCGAGGTAGGTAAAATGAGGACCCAGATTGTTGGGGGCAATTAAGCTGACTTTGTAATAATGCCGCTTGGGGTGTGTGTGAAAGCCCTAATAAGCAGGCATATACATAGAATGAAGGCTACTGCTAAGCTTGTAAGCCGCCCTGAGTCTTCGGAGAAGGGCGGGATATAAATGGAATTAAAATAAAAAATAAATAAATATACCACAGTCTTCCCATTCTGCAAAAATTCTTTCTTTCTTTCTTTCTTTCTTTCTTTCTTTCTTTCTTTCTTTCTTTCCTTTCTTTCTTTCTTTCTTTCTTTCTTTCTTTCTTTCTTTCTTTCTTTCTTTCCTTTTCTTTCTTTCTTTCCTTTTCTTTCTTTCTTTCTTTCTTTCTTTCTTTCTTTCTTTCTTTCTTTCTTTCTTTCTTTCTTTCTTTCTTTCTTTCTCCCCTTTTCCCTCTCCCATCTTTCTCTCCCATGCATGGATTCAGAAAGTTAGAATCTGAAACCTGTTGAATTTTAAAAGGACAGAGAATGTGTCTATAAAAGTTGATAGGCTTCTTTCTAGGTTCCTTTAGAATTTATTGAGTGCTTAACACCTGTATGCCACATTTTCTTGTGAGAAAAAGGCTAGGACAAAGAGAAATGAGGAGGAAATTATAGTACCTAGTCAGGATCCATCCTAGATACTTAATCACTCTTACCATTTTGTGCTTCATCATATACTTCTACTTTCCTTATCATAAATTGTTTTTATTTAATTACAAAGGTTTACACTTACATTTCTGAAATTTACAGCATTTTTGTCCAGAAATATTTTTTTTAAATTTTAATTCCATTTATATCCCGCCCTTCTCCGAAGACTCAGGGCGGCTTACAAGCTTAGCAGTAGCCTTCATTCTATGTATATGCCTGCTTATTAGGGCTTTCACACACCCCCAAGCGGCATTATTACAAAGTCAGCTTATTGCCCCCAACAATCTGGGTCCTCATTTTACCTACCTCGGAAGGATGGAAGGCTGAGTCAACCTTGAGCCTGGTAGGATGCGAACCTGCACTAATTGCAGGCAGCTGGTGTTACTTAAGGAGGCATTAGCCCACTGCTCCACCAAGGCTCTATAATGTCTGCCACAATGGACCATCAAGTATGAATCAAAACCACTGGATGAAATTGTGCCACATTACTTATGTTCTATGGAGTAGGAGAATCCCTATATACCTGAAATTCAAATCTAGTGTCCTAAAAGTCACCAGACCAGTAACAACGTATAGAATGATGGCCAATGACAAAATATGTGTAGTCTTTATATTCTATGGGAATTAGAATGCTAAAGTGGTCACTTGGCATTATAAGACTAGAATGAATAGCAAATAAGGCTATGAGGAAACCCCATTAGTGTTTGCTGAGAAAATGTAAGAATTGTACCTGTGGTGATATGGCTTTATACCTTATAGCGATAACAACTCTTTAACAAGAAAGTTCTAGACTTAAAAGTAGAAAGGCCAAAAGGATGAATGTAAATGTGATGGTTCAGCTGACTGAAAGATGTCATGTGACTTGCAAAGCTCAAGTGTAGAGACAATGCAGATTTGTGAAATGGCAAAGGCAATTCATTCAAGTGGATTTTGCAATCAAGTTCGAGGAGGAGGAGGAGGAGGAGGAGGAGAAGTATGTTTGCTCTTCCCTAGTCTTCTGACACATCACCAGTTCACCAGTTTTCAAAGATTAAAGTCAGTGGTTCTGAAATCACTTTATCAGCTGTTTCAACACTCTAAGACAGATATGTCAAACACAAGGCCTGGGGGCCAGATCCGTCCCGTGAAGTGGTTTCATGTGGCCCGCAAACCCATCCTGGAAACAGTAAGGGAACGGCCCCCACTGCCTTGGCCCTGGCCCAGGCCGGCTGGGAGCCAATGTACAATTTCGTGGTGGCCATCTATGCTGAAATGCATTCAGTCTTAGCTCCACAAGGCCGTCTGGAAACAGCGAGGGACAAGCCCCTGCCGTGTCGGCCCCGCCCACTGGGCGCGTGCTGGGGAGGTATCACCCTTTGTGAGGAATGAAGAAATGCACCATTGCCTGGAAGTGACCAGCACATGGCCCTGCCTACTTTGGGCAGGCTAGGGGCTGGGCAGCATTGTGCTTCTCTTCAGATTCATGCCACCTGGCTCAGCCTCTCAGCACTGTGAGGAGAGCACCCGCTGCCTGCCAAAACCGGGGAGGCTGGGGGCTGGGCAGCATTGCGCAGGTAACATTGACTCTCATGCTGCTCATCGCATCCCCTCTCCCAGAGCCCACCAAGCCGGATATGTGAAGTAGGCGAGGGCCATGTGCTTGCCACTTCCAGGTGACGGTGCATTTCTTCATTCCTCATGAAGGATGACACTTCACCAGCTGCGTTTCTTGCCTGTTTTTCTCCCTCCCTCATCTCAACTATTTTCCCACCACTCTTAGGAAGGAAGGAAGGAAGGAAGGAAGGAAGGAAGGAAGGAAGGAAGGAAGGGAGGGAGGGAGGGAGGGAGGGAGGGGAGGGTCTGAGGGAAGTCCTGCCTTAGTCCTTCCCTGCTGCCCTTTCACCATCCCCTTGCCCCCTCCTCCTGGCCTATCCTGGGGGGTCTCCCATCCTATTGCTAAGGAAGCTGGATACAAAGCCAGGTCTCCTCACAAGGAGAGGGAGTGGGCCTCCCTCTGACTTTGCCCTCATAGCCATCATGAGCAACCTGGCTAAGGAGAGCAAGCACAACAGCAGCAGCCTTGAGGAATAAGCGCAGCTGGACACCCCCTTGGAGAAGTGGGGCTGGGCTTAGTGCCGTGAGTGTTTGAGGACTGGGCTGGGCATTTGACCTCCATGCCACTGTCCAGCCCCCCCCCCATGGCCTGAGAGGAACAGTGAGGCTCCTCCAGTGGACCATGCCTTGGCACTTGCCCCGGTCCCATCTCCTTCTGCCAGAGACCCTCAGATCTGCCCCACTTCTGCCCAGGCCCCCAAAGGCACCCTTGACATGAATGACATGCCCACCCAGTAGGCCACACACACTCCAGCCATGCCCACCCAGTAGGCCGCGCCCATCCTGGCCATACCCACCCGGCCCCCTGACGGCAACCGCAATGCTGATGCGGCCCTCAGTAAAATTGAGTTTGACACCCCTGCTCTAAGATGTAATTTGTCTGGCCCAGGATATTTAATTCATTTCATGTAGCTTCTTTGTATACCTTTATAAATCCTGAATTTGATTCAGCTGCCCACTTCTTCAATCATCTAAGGAAGTGAGAAAAGTACAGAAGTAAAGAGGAAGTTAAGAAGTTTAACCTTCTCCTACACCCTGTTATTACTTGCACATTTTCTCTGTGCCTCAGACCACAGCCTTCTTGTGTTTTCTTTTATTCTGGACAATTCACAAATTCCTTTATTTTGTTTTGTATTTTTCAGCATTCTCTTCTCATTCCTTACTCTTACTGCTTAATTCTCAGCCTCTGTTTAAATTTCCTATACTTCTTTTCGGTTTTCAACTTGTCACTATCAAATCTGATATTGTTTCTTCTTGAAGTTCTGAAGTTGACTTGTCATCAAGAAAAAAACAGATTTTGGGGGGGACCTTGTAGTGTCAGACATGCTGACACTGGCTGAGGAATTTTGGGAGTTGACGTCCATGAGTCATAAAAGGGCCGAGTTTGAAGACCCTCCTGCCCTATACCATTTCAGACAATTGGCTTCAGAAAAGTTTCTCATAACAGTTACAGCTTGCCCTCTTGAGAACTTGGTGAGCTGATTTAGGAAGCATTGTCCAACATTTTGTCCAAAAATAAGTAACTATAGTAAACTGCCATAGTGGTAGGACTACTACCACTACCTTTTCCTGCCTCTCCTCCCCAGAAGTTTTCATCAGGACTTCCATGTTCAGGGAAATGAATTTCCTCATAGGTATATACTGTATATGGTTTCTTTTCATAGCGAAGGCATTTTGCCTTCTTTTTGGGGACAGGGAGAAGGGAGGTCAGTTTCTTTTTTCTTTTTAAAGTCATATCCTTTGAGTTCTACATTCTGATTCTTATCCCACCAACTTCCTAAGATACCAATTCAGGTCATTCATGCTCACTTTCTGTATTTCTAATTCTTCCTGTTTCTTACTCCTGAATTATACATTGATGTGCAGAGCCTGAGAATGGGACTGCCTTATTATATGCTGATGATGATTTCTGAGTATCTCCAGCATTATCAGGGCCAGGTACTTTCCCAGTGCCTACTACGTTTTGCCTTGGAATCCATGTTAAATTAAACTGGTTTAATTTAAAGCTTTCCTGATGATGATTGCCAAACACAGTTTAGGCTACCTTTGTTTGATGTACTGTAGCTCAGCCCAGCCTACAACCCTTATGCTGGTAATGTAGGTCATAGTTTATATCTCTGTTCTTCTGTCTTGACATCAACAGGAAGCTACATGTGCTCCCAGATCCTTAACTTTCTACTCCACGATATTATAGCCTTTTATTAGAACATACAGTTTTTCCCAGTCTAGCATCCACTAGATACTGTTGACTTTGCAGTTCCCCAAATTCCCAGCTAGCATGAGTGATGGGAATATTAAGAACTGTACTTGAAAGCACCACTTTGGAAAAGGCTGTCAAATGGCAAGCAGAAATGGAAATAACCAGTACTTTTTTTGTAAAAGAAAAAGGTGCCGGAACTCACACATGTCATACAACCCGCCTTGCCTACCCTACAAGGTTCCATCCAAAAAAGGTGCCGGAACTCCGTTCTGAGCATTCTATGGCAAAAAAAGCCCTGGAAATAACAAAATGATTCTTTCTGTGTCCAGAACTCTGTTGTTCAGTGCTTTGGACTGTGTTTAAAATAATCATGTAACTCTCCATTCCAGCAAGATCACATCGATTTATGGAAATCTAAAATAGTTCCATCCAGTTTATATCTTAGGTATTTTGTGATACAGTATTGTTTAAATAGTTCCACAAGCAGCAGGGTACATGTCACATTTGGATTTGTTGACACTTCCCAGTTAACTGTGTCCCTTGATTTCCACTTCTAAAAAATCAGCCCCGGGCATGACAGGTCTTTACTTTAACTTCCTATCTTGTTTATTTTCTCAACTGAACTGAAGGTGTTATGTTTGCCATTAGCCTAGAGCTATATTGAGAGAGAGAGAGAGAGAGAGAGAGAGAGAGAGAGAGAGAGAGAGAGAGAGAGAGAGAGAGAGAGATTGTTGCTCACTGTCTATCTTTTTCACTAAACATATTCAAAAAGAAGAATCAAGCTAGCACACCTCTTGGTAAAAAGAGGCATTCTAAATGCCTTTGTTTTGTGTGCAAGATGGACAAAAAGAGCCAAGCCTTAAGTAAAAGTATACTGCAAATGTAGGAATTTATCTGTAGTAAACAACATAAAAAGAGACCAGGAAAACTGCTACAATCTTTTCTTATTTGAATGCTTTAGCTTTCTATTATGTTTTATGTAACAGAGGCTTAGAGACTACAATCTGTATACTAACAACTGAAGAATATGCCAATAGAATTTATGTTTAATATCTTGCAGGGAAAATTACTGTTCACTTTTGGTTTTTAAATACACAGCAGAAAATAACATGAATTAGAAACTTTGCAATCTCTTGTTTCTTCCTCTCCCTCCCCTCCACTTTTCTTCTCTCAATTTTCCCCCCAATTGTCCCTAAAGAGAGGTCTTAAATCAAAACTGGTTTTGTAAATATGAAAAAGCTAGTTGATCATGTAGGGTTTCCATCTGCTTTTGTATTATGAGGTCCCAAATGTCAAGTTGTCTGTAATTTGTACTGAACCAGAAGCAAAATGCTACTTGCTGTCACTCGAGTGTCAATGGTTTCTCTCAAAACTGAATTTCACTGACATTTACACATCCTAAGGACCTGCATAGGCTTCTGCATTCCATGGAGATGATGCAAGAATAACTGTTTTCTCCAACTTTCAAATCAAAGCTTTTCTGGCATTTTACAGCTTGAGTGAAGAACAAAAATAATACCTTGTATTGTAAATGACCTTCTCATTCTGGAGAACAGCACAGTGCTGTACAAAGCTTTTTTTCTAAAAAAAGGTGCCGGAACTCTCATCATGGCGGTCGCAGGAGTTGGGGGGTGGGGGGTGGGGTGGCACTGCTGCAGTCATGGGTGCGAGGGGTGTTGGTGGCGGGCTTTCCCCCGGGGCCGGAGCCGGTGCAGCTGGTGCTGTGGGAGCAGCAGGGCCCGCTCTTTATGGCGGGGCTGCACGGGGCGTGCGGCAGAGGCGGTGTGGGCCAGACAATGCAGGGCGGCCACTTAGGTGTGCAGGGCGAGGCAATGGTGGTGCAGGTCCAGCACCAGGTAGGCCACCAGCCTGGCTGTCACGGGTGAGCACAAGGAAGGAGTACACATGGACTCCATAGAATCCACCTCCCACTCCTTGTCCTCTCTTACTTACCTAGTTGAGATCGTATAGTTGGGCAGCAGGGAGGGATGCAAAGTTCCTGCCAACTCACCTTCGCTGCAGACAACTTGCCGGTGCAACGGTCTTTTGACCAGGTCTTTTGGCATGCTCAGCAGCAATTCCTATTGGTTTTTGAAAACCAATAGAGGGAGTAGCATAGCTTGTGCAAAAGCTTTTTTGTGTGTGTGCAAAAAAAGGTGCTGGAACGCCATTCTGAGCGTTCTATGAGGAAAAAAAGCCCTGCTTTTATGTTTTAATCTTCTGATTTAAAAAATATATTTTTTTCTATTGTAAGTTGGCCCAAACCTCGCATGTGGATTGCATACAAATATTATATAATCAGTAAATAAAGGTAGAACATATGTTAAATATACATCAAATGATAATATGCTTCCCTACAAAGTCAATTCTTGCTCAATGACAGACCAAGGAGTTAACTCAGAAAGGCAAGAGGAAAATCTAGAAGAGATCTGTGCAACTTGTAGAAGGAAAAGGCCCACACTGATAAATTAAAAATCTTTGTGGTCTGCAAAAGAATGCTGGTGGGCTAATCAATGATTTGGTGACTAGAGGAGTATCTACAGTGTTGGAGCTCGTGGTCATGGTAAGCTATGGAGGCACTAGGCAACATGACTTTCAGGGCAGTGGTGGTGATTTTATTATTATTATTTTTTTTAAAAGGTCTGTGCTCTATCCAAGGGTGCTTGGTAGGCTGCATGTACAGGCCTTGTCTAGAATTTATTTTGGAGCATTCAGCTATCTAGAGCAGGCATGTCAAACTCATTTTGTTTGAGGCAACTTCTTATAAAAGAATTCCCATTAATTTGTTTTAATAAAACAATTTAAATCAATTTTTCACTTGATTTCAAATTAAATGAATTATATTGGTTGACAATGAGATTTCTTTTTTTAGTACAATTGCCAAATGCAATAAACTGGTTTTAGGTATATATTATTGGAAGGAAAAAGCAATCCCTGGTGCGTTACTGATCCCAGAGAAGCATTTGCATGTATGCAGGTATCCTTAGGTTGCCATAGTTATGGATGAGAAATATTGGTTGCAAAGTTGGCATTTCTGGATGTAATACAGATATTTTGGACTTAGTTTTGTTTCTTTGCATGTTTGATATTTTTAAAAAGGCATATGCTACTGACCATGCTTATGCACATATGTAACATTTTTTGCTAGGATACATGACTACTGCTTGCCCAGAATGTGAAAAGTGAAAGATTGTGAATAAACAAAATTTTAAAGTACAGATAATACCACCAGAAATTATTTTAGCCTTTTTAATAAATGTTGTTATTGATGTTAAGCTCACCATGGAAAACATCATATATTGTTATGTATATACTAGGTTAATTATTTAAAGACTGAAGTGCAACATAACTAGATTCTAAATAATCTATTTTTCAAAACACACAACAGTCCAAACAGTAAAAGTAAAGTCCAAATTAAGAATATTTCATTCTTAAGAATTGTTTAATTTAAAGTAGTTTAGTTGTAATAGATGTTTATAGATTCAAAATAGTTTTCGAGTATTTACAAAAGATACTATTTTTCCCCCAGCTTCAGCTAAATTAGACATATTACATTGAGAAAAATGTTTCTCATTTCTTTCCTGTTACCTTTATTGATTTCATTGCAGAGATGTTAACATAGGAAATAGATTATTTTGTTATCTAATTTTACCTTCCAAAAGACAGAAGCAGATGAAAAATGTGAGGTTCTTTTCTGATGGCTTTTTTGAATTAGCTGGTTTAGATTCTAAAAGTTTAGTTCCTAAAGAAGTAACATAAATAATTTTAATGTCGTCTAGTGCAGTGTAGGCAACCTTGGCTCTTTTATGACTCAAGGACTTCAACTCCCAGAATTCCTGAGCCAGCATGGCTCAGCTTGGAAACCTCTCCCTTTCCCCTCAGCATGGCTGGCTCAGGATTTCTGGGAGTTGAAGTCCACGAGTCATAAAAAAGAGCCAAGACTGCAATAGGCTTTCCAAAGCCAATAGAGGCAGTTTTTTTTCTTTTTTCTTTTTTTTTTGCAAAAAAAAAGGTGCCAGAACACCGTTTTGAGCGTTCTATGAGAAAAAAAGCCCTGGCTGTAGATAAAGCTGAGAGAATGCAGTTGATTTTCTAGATACTGTGACATAATTTTACTAGAAATACTCATTGGATGATGAAAGCTTTTGAGAGATTTATTAAGACTAAATGCATGTGGTACCCTTAGTTTTTGTAAGGGATGGTAAACAACTGAACATTTTCCCATTCTTTTCCTAGGGATTCTAGTCAAATCAGTACAGAATTTGAGTAGGGTATTTTATTCATACCATGACCACAAGCTCCTTGTTTTCAGGCACATTTGCATATCTTGTGGAAAACAATGCTATGAAATAAACAAAAGGTCCAGTAAATAGCCTTTTAGGATATTGTTAGTGTAATAATGGATGTTGTTCATGCTACACTGTGGTGGTTTTGAATTATTCCTCTTATCAGCCCTATTATTATCAACACACCTGTTTAAACTAAAGTGTTCCCTTCAGGACCCATCTCCATCCCTGTCCATTCAATGAAGTTGCAGTCATTTGCAGTACTTATGTGTTGCAATAGTTTCTATGACAACAGGTGATGGTGGTAAAAGTAAAGAATTGTGTCTTGATTTTTATGGGCAGAGAAATAAAAGGATTGGATTGCAGAGGAAGGCTTTCCTTTTTAGCTAGTCACATTTAACAAATAATGCCAGTCATATTTTAAAAAAAACCCCAATAATGTCAATTATTATTTACCTTGAATGTGGTGATAATTTCAGGTGATTGAATATGTATTTCTACTGAGAGCACCAGGGCCAAATTTTTTTTCACCAGGAGTACTAATTCCCTGGATAATGTTACTAATTATCCAGATCATGAATTTGACTCTTTGTGGCAGATATTTTCTACTAACAAAGGCAGATATTTGAGGAATCAGAGCAGAATGAAGAAGGTTTGTAGAAAGTTGTGAATTGAGACTTAGGTGGCATGCCTATCTGTGGTATGATAAAGCTAAAATGAATGTATATTTTAAGAATTATTTTGTTGGGATTGCCATCCCAAGATTTTAGACTAAATATAAAACAAGGCTTTCTCCTTTTTCGTTATCATATCAAGAAGCTTTTTTTAGAAAAGCAATGATAGCAAGACTAATCTGGTAAATCTTTGGTGAGGGTATTATTTTTTACTTAAAGTGAATAATTTGAAGTTGAAAGAAGAATTGAGGCTGGAAGCTGTCATTGGATAATATATCTACAATTAAAAAAAGATTAAATTAGATAAGAAAAGTCATGATTTTGACTATACAAAAAGTGAATTTGAAATTGCATTGTGTGCTAATGATGAACATGTTATTGCTAAGATTTATAAATTGATGTTGAAATTAAATTTGGAAAATTAATATGTTAAATATTGTATGATCCAATGGCCAAAGAGTTTTGTTTATAATATAATGATTGATAATTGGGAAAGTCTACAGATTACTGGACTGAAATTTACCCTGAATTTTAAATATATATCTTCTTATAAAAAAAGAAGAGATAAAGAAACTCTTGTATAAAGGAATCTCAAATGTATGTTGGAAAAGCAACTGCAAAAAGGGTACACTTTAGCATATCTGTGATAAAGCAAAAAAATATTGGGACCAGATTTTTATTTTAATTTCAGAAGATTCTTAAAATAAATATAAAACTGAAACCAGACGTTTTACTTTTAGGTTTGATGGACAAAGAGCGTAAAAGAAAATTTTGAACTTTGTTACTGTATACACTTACAGTGACAAGAATGTTATATGTACAAAGGTGGAAAGACACATTAATTCCCATTACAAAAGAATGGCTGGTAAAAGGGATGGAGTTGGAGGAGAAGGCAAAAGTGGCTGTTTTAAATGAAGAGAAGAATTTATCTAGTTTTGTTTCTACTAGGAAACTATTTCTGGGCTTTTCACTTGAAACTGAGAAAATTAAAATTTTGATTTTAATTTTTGTTGATTAGAATGACTTTGCCATTATGAAAATGATTCAAAATGATGTGAAATATAAAGCAAAAGCTTGAGGTTATAATTCACTTTTTTATATTATATTGCACTGAAAAAGTTTGGAAATACTGTTTTTTCTTTTTTTTCCTCTGCACCCTTCTCTCTCTTTTTCTCAGTTTTTTAACTTCTATTTTCTTTTGCATTTCTTTTGCAGTCTAAATGAAAGAAAAGAATGAGGAAGGTTTGGAAATGAGTATGATTAATAAATACACAATGAGTTCAGCAACTTCTTATTTAAACTTAAACTATTTGCAGCTGAAAGAGTATTCACTGGCAAAATTAAAATGGCATCTATGTGTTTATAGCAGAATTGCTATATGGGTGGGGGAAGAAACATGATGAATATCTGTTTCAAAGCACATGTAAACAACACACATGAAGATGTGCAGTTGCCAACAACTCAAGTTGTGTCCATGCCACATCTATTATATCTCTGAATCTGCCGTTGGTCCAATTTTACATATTAGTGTGATCTAGTATATAGAGGAAAGATCTTTGTCAGCATACAGGCTAACTCCAGGCTCCAAATTAAGCAAGTTAATTAAAATGTTTTTTAAAACAAACCCTTATGTGATAAAGGATGGAAATATAAGAAAAGTAAAATAGGTATCAAGGGTACATAAAAAGAAACAAAATAGTTCACCTTTCAGTAATCCAGACAGGCAGCTTTAAGGAGGGAATTGTCACCAACTTATGAGGAATAAGATCACTCACCATTTTCAACAAAGGATGCATTATCGAAGAGAGTAATCACATCTTTGATGCTGTAGAAGGGTTGATGAAAGAAGAAGATTATCCCGATCAAAATAATGATGTGTATTTGGATGTTTCAAATTTGGCATCTGCAATAAATAAGCAAAGAGGTACTTCTGGTGTGATGGACAATCATTATTTTTCAAAAATTCAGAAAGAGGAAAGTGAAAGATGAGAATTACAATATTTTTTTTAATCTACTCCTACGTTCTTTCTGTGCTGGAGGGTTTTTGAAACATGACAGGTAGATAATGATGTAATGAGGAAGCTAGATCATTGTGTCAGAGAGTCAAAGATATAGGCATTTTCTTATCAGGCCATTATCTGTCACTATTCTATCATGTTCTATTTCTTAGTAATTTTCACCCAGCATTATTGTCTTCAAATATCCTTGCTTTTTAGCCCTCACAATTGCAGAAGATGAATTACATAGATAGGGCTCCAAAGAGAATGAAGATAAAGACTGAGATGATTTGTGTTACCTGCATGATCTCCCTTTTTCTTACACACAGACACAGAGACACACAATGCTCTAACAACTTTGACAGCATCCTTATAATCTTTAAACACATGGATCATATAAGACCATCATGTCGGCCAATCTGGCTTTTTTTCTCCATTTTCAAATAAAGACAACTTAGTTTACTGTAGTCAGAGTATTATACAAAACAGACATGCATTCTGTCTAGACTACACATTGCTTTCGTTCTCATACAGTATGAACTATAATAAATATGTGTGTTCAGTATTCTTCCAAGTAGTTCCATGAGGTTCATATTAGGCACTGAATTGCTACATATAATTTTCTTTTTAAAAAAAAAGATTACCTGAAGGTTTGAATATCACTGATTGTTCTATTCTTATTTTTTCATGCTGTTTGGGATTTAAAAATTGTTTCATTTTTCTGAGTCAGTTAATATCTAGCTAAGAAAATAAGCGGACACTGTAAACTGGGCATTCTTTTATGTACTGTTCCCTCATAATTTTCACTTGCTTTTAGATACTTATTCATCTAACATTCATTTTGATGTTAATCTAAACCTTTTCCTGTGCTTTGTTTTATGGAAATATTCCTCACTCCCTGCCTCCCTTCCATAGCCATAGTTGACTCTTGGCTACAAATTAGATTTCTTTTCCTTATTAGAGCCTTCAGCTTAAAGCATTGATTCTTAGAAATCAGTTAGAAAGTTATTCCTAAACTTAATTTAAAGCATTATTTCTTATATTTCTGTTATTATACCTGTGGAATTTACTCGGCTAGTCAGGGCCAACAATAGGGGGCGGTGCTCATCTCCGTTTCAAGGGCTGTTGAGCCAGCGCTGTCCGAAGACATTTCTGCAATCATGTGGCCAGCATGATGCCACAGAGCGCTGTAACCTTCCCACTGTAGTGGTATCTATTTATCTACTCAGATTTGCATGTTTTTGAACTGCTATATTGGCAGGAACTAGGTCAAGGACGGGAACTTACCCCATCGTGCGATGCTTGGGTCTCGAACGTGGGCTGTCTGCTTTCCAGCTGATAAGCCAAGTATCTTAACCGCTGTACTAGAAAACAGGTATTAATTTTCTGTGCAATGCCCATTAGGTACTTAAATGCCAAAATAACATGTCATCAGTTTTCACTTCTCAGAACTGAACAACTGATCAGTCCTCTGATCATCCTTATAGCTGTTCATAGCATTGGTTCCAGTTTCTTGTAATCTTTCTAAAAATGGGGTGCCCAAAATTAGACACAGTACTTAAGGCTGAACCTAACCAATGCAATGATTTTGGAAACTGAACCTATAAAACTGCTCCTAAAATTGTACATTACTGTTCATCAGTCACATCTCACAGATGACTCAATAAAAGTCTTTTCATATGCACTATTAGAGTGCCACACATTCCCTATTCTATTTTTACTTTTCTCCTTTAACCTCTTGTGTGTATGCTTCTCCCAATGGACAGAACCTTGAAGTTTTGTTTCCCCCCCAAGCTTCTTTTTCTTTTGTTCAGGCAGTTTTCAATGTTTAAATACTGTACTTACACATTTTGGGTTTTTTCTTTTAAAATCTGCTACAACAGGGGTGTCAAACTCAATTTCATTGAGGGCCGCATCAGCACTGCGGTTGCCCTCAGGGGGCCGGGTGGGTATGGCCAGGGTGGGCGTGGCCTACTGGGTGGGCATGGCCAGCTCTACATCGTTGGCATCAAGGGTGCCTATGGGGGCCTGGGCAGGAGTGGGACAGATCTGAGGGTCTCTGGCAGAAGGAGGGTCTCTGGGCCAGGGCCAAGGCAGTGGGGAACGTTCTCTCACTGTTTCCAGGATGGCTTCGCGGGCCACATGAAACCACTTCGCGGGCCAGATCCGGGCCCCGGGCCTTGTGTTTGACATGTCTGTGCTACAACGACACTTGTTTCTTCATTCACTTTTTGCCATCTTAGCTACAGAAATGATCTCCCTTTTAGTATCTCCTTTGCATTCCCATTTTAGGTGTTCTGCCCATATTCCTCTTTGGTTCTCCCTTCATTCACTTCCACTTTTTATGTCACACCTGCAGCAAGTAACCTGTGGGTTTGTGAAGTTAAAGATCAAGCATCAGTTCCAGTTCCCTGGGTCAGACTAAGAAGGGATTTAGCAAAGGGTCAGCGTCCAGGTAAGCATCCCATAATGCAAACAGACAGAGCACTAGTCAAGAAACAATCTTTCATGCTAAGGTTATGTGATTGGGAGATCAGGAGCAATAACACAAATGTTATGCTTTATTCCTGAACCCTTAAGTGGTTAAGGAATGTATCTATCACCAGATACAGAAAATTCTTGGACCTCAAAGTATCTATGCCTTCCATCTCAGCCTCTGGTGAAAAGGTAGTTTTCTTCTGCCAATTATGAATTTTGGCACCAACAGCCTATTTCTTTCTATATTTCTCTACAATCCAGTCTTTTTGAAAATGGTAAGCTACAAGTGGAAAAAGAATAGTGATGATTCACTCAACACAAATAGTCCTTGACTTGAGATGGGAATTGGGACTGGAATTTCCATTGCTAAGCAGTATAAAACAGAATAACTGCAATCCCGGCTGCTGCGTTAATGGAATCTCACAGATATTAGGTGAGTCAACTTTCTGCTGGCTTCTCACAACTAAAGTCAGTGGGGAAGCCTGCAAGAAGCTGCAAGTCACAGGCCAACAAGCAGGTAAGTGACTGGGTGGGGGAACCAGGGTGGGTGAGGGTGTGGTAGAGAGGTGGAGAGGGGAGGAAAAGCAAGGTGCTTAGGTGCAAAACAGACATGAATCTGAGTTTCATAGTTCAGCAGCACCTTTTGCTTTAAGAGTACGCTTTAGCAACAATTGGGAAAAGATTAAGATCATTGTCAGGAGAGCTAAGATAACAACCCTCAAAAGGCTGTTTTGGGTCTACCAAAGATTGTTCAAGGTCTTTCAAGAGAATAGAGTTTTCTGAAGTATCTCAAGCCTTTTCATCTGAATGAGCAACATCCTGATACAATTGTGCAGAAATGTCCCATGGCTTCTTGTAGCACATAGCCTCTGGCTAATTTGTGAATGTATAGGACAATGACAGTAACTTAAAGGAATTAGCATGCTCTTTCTTGCGTTACTGCAAGCCCCATGCATTTTGGGGTTTCCCAGAAGCCATTCCATTAAATTTCAGCAGTAAACTGAGAAACAGAAGTGCAATATTCCAAAATTTTTCAATGAACCTTGATATTTTTCTTCTCAAGAAACAACACTGCCTTAGTCACTGTAGCCCTCGTGTTTACTTGCTGTCTTCTTAAATGTGGCCCCCAGCTACAAAACGTAGCTATTATTGATGCTGAATTTTTCATGTTTCCAATAAAACTGAAGCAGAACATGAGCTTGTATTTTTCTAAGAGCAGTTTTGATTCATTCATTTTACAACACTTAGCATTTTAGATATTTCATAAATAATACATAGTGCAATAATATTATTGTAAATACTATCTTTAAAATCTACAACAGAGAAAACCAAAATAATCATCATTTGATTACTCCTTGAGCCAAGTGCAAATTCTCAGGAATAATATCCATTTGCCAGAAATTACTGATTCCTATTCCTTGTGTCTTAGCTTCCGAAGATAATATACTCTGTTTAGCAAGTGTGGGCTTGCATAGACACATTTTGAAAAGTTGTAAATTAACACAATTACAAGACTGTCAAGGGAGACTAAGCAAATTTATACCAAATGAGACTCAGGCCTTTAATATATCGATAATATTGTGAAAATTTGTAGAGATGATAGATATAGATATAGATACAGCTATAGATATGGATGATATAGATATAGATATAGATGATATAGATATATAAATATAAATATAGATACTGTATGTTTGTCCCAAAGGCTTCTGTGTACTTAATCCAACACCGTGAGGAAATTATCTTATCACAGAGAGCAGACTTAATTTAAGTATATTCTGGTACTTGAAAATGTTTCATAACCTTGACAATCTTCTGAAAACAAATAATCTCTGGTAGCCTCTGGTATCCTTTACACCACCACAGTGTGCTCATGCCAATTAAGAGTGAATATTTCATGTATTGTAAAGGATTTATTTTTTTTTGTTTTTGTTTTATTACTGAGGGACTGCCTGTCTTTCTAACAAGGTTTGTTTTTATTGAAGTAAAAACCTGCCCTGTCCAATAAGCAAGCTAGTCTATCAGAGCTGACATTTAATAGAAAACAAAAGCACAAGCTTGAGAAGGTGACTCAAGCTGGCACATGTTTTAGCACAGATTATCCTGTAACAAAATTGGACATGTCTAGTTTAACTTTCATGACAATTTTTCTGTCAGGGCATTTTGTATAGATTGGCAGTGCAGTAAGGGACCACAGTAACAATATTAGTGTAAGAAAGGAAGAAATGCATTTTCCCCTTTATTTGATAACTTATATACGCCTCACAGTTGGTTCTAAAGGCTGAATTAGTCAACAGTATATGAGTTTTGTCTTAATTTATATTCGAGGTATATCCTTCACAATCAGTTTAAATTTGGATTGGAAAATGAAAGTGGATCTCTGTGAGGTAGGACTTCTACAAAATAAATAAATTAGGTTTTAACATATGAGGTTTATTTTTATAAAGTGCTGAATATCATAAAAAAATCTGAGTTTCCCTGATTAAGGATCCTTTCAAGCAGTTTTTCATTAACCTGCTTGTAATGTATTGGGCTTGCTTGTTAACACCATGTGGTAACGGCTGGTAGGTTACTAGAGCAGGGAGCTAGCTAACGGCTCCCAGCATCTCAGACAACCTGTCTCCAGTGCTGCTATTGGTTGCCCCTTAGGCAGCAATAGGTTGCTTCAAACCTATTGGCCGCTGCCTAGGGGCCAAGGTATAAATTGCTGCAGCTGCAGCCCTGTTCTCTAGTTCAGATCCTGCAAGCAATAAACCATGTTCTTTGCTGAACTCACTCACCTCGTCTTCATTCCTGCACAACGAACCCAGTACACAACACTGCTATCAGAAGAACAGACCAATTTCAGCAATAAATTAGGAGCTAGAAATATATACACATGACAAGAGCTTATGACTTGCTTAGACTTGATCATAAATAGATTAAAGACTGTGTCATAGTACTTCTAAAACCCAATGGTGGGCAACGTGCATCCCTGGATTCAGGTGTAGCCAATCTAACATATGAAATATGTTGCTTGAAGTTCAGAATTGTCTGTCAGAGCATGTTTATCTGCATAGTGTGAAGAAAGTAAGTGTGTATCTCTGCTGCCTTTTCAAAATTCAGATTGAATTTTGCATATTATAAACCTTAACAGTATATTCCATTTTGCCATCTTTAAGGTGCCCCAGAATCTTTTGTTGTTTCAGTCTACCTGAAGGTTTGGAAGCGTCTCCTGAATGTGCAGAGCAATCTAAACATCTTCAGGTATACAGAGAAAGAAATGTTTAAATCAGGGCATCTCTTGTATAGATGCTGCTTTGTGAGGATATTTTGTAGGAAAAACAACATTTGTTTCCCAGCCACTGGAAGAATAGGAGTCTCTAAATAGCAGCTATAGGTGAGGATCAGATGTAACAACAACAACAACAACAACAACAACAACAACAACAACAACAACAACAATAATAATAATAATAATAATAATAATAATAATAATAATAATAATAATAATAATAATAATAATAATAAAGTTGGAAGGGATCTTGGAGGTCAACTAGTCCAACCCCCTGCTCAGGCAGGAAGCCCTATACCATTTCAGACAAATGGCTGTCCAGTCTCTTCTTAAAAACGTCCAGTGTTGGAGCATTCACCGCTTCTGGAGGCAGCAAAACACATATTTTAAAAATATGTAATTCAAATATTACTAATCCTTATAACAGAGAGACTTTTTGTAGTCATGGAGGATTGTCCCAGTTTACAGATTTTTTTAGACGTAATTCTCTTGTGTCAATCTGAAAAGTGTTTGCATTGGTTCTGTTATTATGTAACTACTTTGTCTTTAGCATAGAATATCTTATATGCCATTTGTAACTCTCCTTTTCATTTGTTCAAGAGAAAAAAATATCCCAAAATATAAAACTTAGCACAGATATTATTTCAAACATCTTGAAAACACATTCTAGAAAATGTTGTAAGTCACTCCTTAGTACTTAATTATATTGCCATTAGTGGTTGACCAAACTTTTGCACCCACACCATAGGTCTATAGTAGGAATTCTGCAAAGTTGGAAATCTTTATCTACAGCGCTCAAATTAAGGCTGCCGAAACAATATTACTCATGTAACATTAACTTCTTATATTAAGCACACAAACTTATTGAGACTGATTTCAGATATAAAAATATGGAGAAAATTAGTGCCTCATTCTTTCTTGCAGTAATAGTGAGATTAGCATGAAGAAGACCATCTGAAGTCTCTAAGCTGTGTATGCAGTGTTTATTTATACCCATTGTATATTTACATGAAAGGAAGACTTTTTTTCTCTCAAAAATATTTTTAAAAGAAAAAAAAATCATTTTACATTCCTCAGATTTTGGAATTGAAAACAGATGAATTTTTTTCTATCTAATTTTGCTTGTGGAAGTGGATTATTTTAAACTGCAGAACTCTCTGGCTTTTGATACCATCGACCATGGTATCCTGCTGCGGCGTCTCAGGGGATTGGGAGTGGGAGGCACGGTTCTTCAGTGGTTCTCCTCCTACCTCCTGGGACGTTCGCAGTCGGTGTTGGCAGGGGGACAGAGGTCGACCTCGAGGCCTCTCGTTTGCGGAGTTCCTCAGGGGTCAGTCCTCTTGCCTCTCCTGTTCAACATCTACATGAAGCCTCTGGGTGAGATCATTCGTGGTTTTGGAGTTGGGTATCATCAGTATGCTGATGATACCCAGCTTTTTATTTCGACCCCAAACCACCCCAGTGATGCCCTTGACGTGATGTCCCATTGCCTGGAGGCGGTTTAGGTCTGGATGGGGAGGAACAGGCTTCGGCTCAACCCTGACAAGACTGAGTGGCTGTGCGTGCCGGCATCTCGGGAAACTCAGAGTATTCCATCTCTTACTATGGGGGGTGAGTTATTACCCCCCCGTAGATAGGGCCCGCAACTTGGGAGTCCTCCTAGACTCACAGCTTTCTTTAGAAGATCATATAGTAACTGTGACTAGGGGGGCCTTCACCCAGGTTCGCCTGGTGCGCCAGTTGCGGCCCTATCTAGATCGGGATGCCTTGCGTACAGTCACTCATGCACTCGTGACCTCTCGGTTAGACTACTGCAACATGGGGCTGCCCTTGAGGGCCACTCGGAGGCTCCAACTGGTGCAGAATGCAGCTGCGAGAGTCGTGTTGGGGGTCTCCCGATACTCCCATGTTACACCTCTGCTCCGTGAGCTGCATTGGCTTCCAGTTGCCTTCCGGGTAAGATTCAAGGTGCTGGTAATGACCTTTAAAGCCCTACATGGCATGGGTCCGGAGTACCTTAGGGAGCACCTGCGGCCGGCATCAACTTCCCTCCACCCAGTGCGCTCCCAGAGAGAGGGCCTCCTTAGGGTGCCACCGGTCAGAGAGTGCTGACTGGTGACCCCCAGGGGGAGGGCGTTCTCTGTGGGTGCGCCTGATCTGTGGAACCGTTTACCGGTTGAGCTCCGGATGGCTCCCGACCTTCACTCCTTCCGACGTGATCTAAAGACCTATTTGTTTGAACAAGCCGGCCTGGTCTGATGGGTTTGGGTTTTATTACTGTTTTTATGTAATTTATTTGTTGTATTTGGGCATTATGGTTTAATCTCGTCTTAATTTTTGTATTTCTGTATTTTAGTATTTATCGCCCTGTTCACCGCCCTGAGTCCTTCAGGAGAAGGGCGGTATACAAATTAAATTAAATAAATTAAATAAATAAATACATACATACATACAACATATAAAAAGGGAATAAAAGTTGTGAATTTAAATATACAAAGTTTTTTTCCTGGAAATACTGTATTGCTCACTCGAACTTAAAAAACATACGTTAGGTCAGGGGTAGGCAACCTTGGCTCTTTTATGACTCTTGGACTTCAACCCCCAGAATTCCTGAGCCAAGGTTGCCTACCCCTGCTTTAGGCCAATCCTAGAATATTGTTCACCTGTTTGGAATCCGAACCACAAATCGGACATTAATACAATCGAGTTCAGAAGCGCTTTACAAGAAAACTATTGCACTCTTCTGTCCATAATAAAATACTTTGTGCTACTAAGCTTGAAATTCTTGATTTGGATAGTTTAGAACTGCACTGCTTGTTAGATTTAGGTATTGCATATAAAATTGTACATAGCAACATCTTACCTGGAAATGATTTTTAAAGTTTTAATCGTGATGTAATATGTGAGAACAACCACTTTAAGCTTAATGTAAATCGCTTTAAACTTGAGGATAAAAAGTTTGATTTTTGCCACAGAGTTGTCAAAGTCTGGAGTATCTTACCCAAAAAGGAGCCTTGGTGGAGCAGTGGGCTAATGCCTCCTTAAGTAACACCAGTTGCCTGCAATTAGTGCAGGTTCGCATCCCACCAGGCTCAAGGTTGACTCAGCCTTCCATCCTTCCGAGGTAGGTAAAATGAGGACCCAGATTGTTGGGGGCAATTAAGCTGTCTTTGTAATAATGCTGCTTGGGGTGTGTGTGAAAGCCCTAATAAGCAGGCATATACATAGAATGAAGGCTACTGCTAAGTTTGTAAGCCGCCCTGAGTCTTCGGAGAAGGGCGGGATATAAATGGAATTAGAATAAAAATAAATAAAATAAAATTAGTGCAGGTTCGCATCCCACCAGGCTCAAGGTTGACTCAGCCTTTCATCCTTCCGAGGTAGGTAAAATGAGGACCCAGATTGTTGGAGGCAATAAGCTGACTTTGTAATAATGCCGCTTGTGGGGAGCTGAAAGCCCTAATAAGCAGGCATATACATAGAATGAAGGCTATTGCTAAGCACATTGGTTTGTGCTTAAATTGTAAGCCGCCCTGAGTCTTCGGAGAAGGGCGGGATATAAATGGGATTAAAATAAATAAATAAAATAAAATAAAAATAATTCAGTTGTCTCAGGTACTAACTTTTCAGTTTTAATTCCATCTTAACTTCTGTGGACCTCATCCCATTTTTAAGAGGTTCCTAAAGGGCCGTGACCAAGTGCACTAGCGTGCCTATCACATTTTTTCATTTTGTTCATTCCAATTTGTATTTTTTGTTTGATGAATAAATAATAAATAAAATAATAAAATATACTATATTTATTTGGAAAGATAGCCTCATTTAAGTTGCTGAGGTTTTATGCCATGGGGGGGGCAGAGTTCAGCTGAAATTAAGATCCACTTTTGAATAAACGTGGTCTTAAAATATAGAGTATATGTGGGTATACAATTCTTGTATTTATTTCTGTATAATAGTGGTATGTCTATTTGTCTATGTGATAGCCACACTCTTACACATATAACGGGTTTGCTTTTAGGTGAATAAACATGGTATGAAAGAAGAATCTTTGTTGATTATTGGAAGAGAGTTGAGTAATCACTTGGCTTACCAGAAACAGAAATCTGAATTATTTGCACAGTTCCTCTACTCCTTACTTAAGCCCTTTCTGGACCTTACATGTATAGCTATAGTAGTGTTATAAAAACAGTATTTAATACAAATGGTAAGGCATGGACAAGCAAGAGGAGAGAAAATTATCTCCTTATGATGTTTTTAAAGACAGAGAGGTACTTCTAGCTTTTCTTGAAATAGGAAATGAAAATTTTGTGTTACAGTGATGTTTGCATGGCACATCATCACTGCATTCTTCTGACAATTCCTTCCTCCATCTTCTGCTTGCTGTAGTCAAGTCAAGTAAAAGAACAGGAGCGAAAATCTTTGTTTCCCACATTGTGAAAATTTAAAGTGAAGGTGGAAAACAAGACAGAAAATCTACTGAAAATTATGTTTATACAATCCAAACTTAGGAAAATGGAACAATTAGAAATTTATGACCAGCATCAATTAATAAAAATTAACTGGAGTGTGTAGATATTTGCAATAAATACAGTTCAGGACATAATTGTATGTTACCCAGAAAAGCAGGTAAAAGAGAAACAGCATCAGAGTAGGTGGTAACTGAATCATAAAAACAGTAGAGTGAGTGCTTATGCTGGGATGAAAAATTTGCAAGCCTAAAGCAAGAAATTATAGAAGACAGTGGGGAAGGATATTAGAAAGGGAAAAAAAAGTAAAAAAGAGGTATCAAAAATGAAGTATCCTCATTTGCCATGCAAGACCCAACAGATTGTCCTTGAGGAAATGCAATTTTCCATAACTCTGGCTGAATTCTTTCTGTGTTTGTAGCTTCTCCATTCAAAAATGCCCACTGTTGTTTATTTCCTTCAAAGTGTCTAATGTATAAATGGACGCCTTGGGGAAGAGAGAAATTGCAGGGTTCCATATACTTTCACTGGCCAAGTTTTCACCATTTCTTTTTTGTAAATATAAAGCAACAGCTGATATACTTAACTAGGTTACTGAATTAATCCTTTTTCTAGATTTGCACAATATAAAGTAACCAAATGGGTTGTATTTCCAGAATACCTAAAGCCATAACAAGATCAACAATGGTTAAAACTAGCCTGGTTTCACAACTTGTACAAATATAGATGACTGGTGTTTTAATGACTTTGTTAAGCATGTTGAAAGTGATGATTCTTTGCATTTTGTAAATATTCACAACTGAGTCCATAAAAAGAAGGAAGTCAAAGCCAAGGAGGATAAGTAAAAGATATTTGCTATTGTACTCAAGCTTTCTTTCAAGCTTTCTCAAAACATACAGATGACCTAGCTGCTGGTAGAAGTAGATTTAATGTAGGGAAAGGAAGAAGAAAGAAAGAAAAATCTCTAGAAAATACCAGCCCCAAATGATAATTGAGAGTTAAATGAGAGATAAATGAGAGTTAGTCTGCAATACTGCATTCTAACAACTGTGCCAAAAAGGAGTTCATGGAGGTGCAATGGCTAAAATGCAGTATTGAAGGCTAATTCTAACTCTGCCAACTGCCAGCAGTTTGATCCTGACCGGCTCAAAATTGGCTCAGCCTTTCACCCTTCTGAGATCAGGAAAATGAGGATGCAGATGTGTGTGTGGGGGGGGCAATATCCTGACATTGGTAAACCTCAGAGAGTGCTGTAAAGCACTAGGGAACTTATAAAAGTCTAGTGCTATTGTTATTACTATTGCTATAATACACGAGTTTCTTATAACCGAACATTCAACAAATTGCACAATTATAAAATTCTGTATGGATTTTTGACCAAGTTAACTTGGGAATATACAAGAGAAAAATGAATTGCATATTGTGCATCACATTACAGGCATGGAAGATAGCCTTTTCATAAAAGCACTAATACTGCATGATTCTTAACTTTTTAAATTATCAAATCCCCAATAAGCCCTTGACTTCATCTCATGAAGAAGATTACTGTATTTAATACTCCAGATCAGCCCCATCAGAGATAGCTTTGCTTTTCATTTTTAAATATACCTTTCACAAATACCTATCTATCAACAACTGGTGTGTTTCCAGGTATGATACATGGTATTAGTATACAATCTGGACTGCTGATATTGCAAAAAACCAGAAAAGAACAACAGCTCTTTGTGCTCACCTGCAGCTTTATTCCTTTCATTAATAATTGCTAGGGAGACAAGGGAAATGTTTCATACACCAACTCTGGAATTATGTTGCCTATGTGGATACTGTAGAGCTTTTGTTTGATCAATATTGTCAGGTGTTTTCTATAACACAAAGCATGAAGGATGATAGCCTTGATCTCTCAAACATATGCTAACATGAGTCATTTACCTGAGGAAATAAGCCTCTGGGAGCCAATACAGATGTAATTTGGAAGCAATATTAAACATGTTCACACAAGCAATACCATCATAAAAACATCTGCCCTGTTAATACAATCACTACTACAAGTCACAGGCAGAAGTACATAATCAAAATGTTCTCTTTATGTTTGGATTTCAAAATGGGGACAAACTGGTTACCACATTGCTTACAGGGTACTCAGTCTCGGATGCATTACCATGTGGGACCATGTATGCTTTGGCAGTATCCAAGAAAATGTTCAGACGTAATTTCTCTCAGCGTGGCTCAAATTCTACTTTCAACACTTCTATTAAAAGCAGAATCCTTAGATTTCCAATTTTACTTTGTAGCTGGGGTCCTATACTTTTAAGAACTGTTTGAAAATAAAATATATATAGTTTTTTGTGGGATTTTTACCATTTACAGTATGTAACTTGGAGAAGCTATAGCAATCCTGTATGAAGACTTTAATTTCTACTTTTCAGATAACAATGATGGAAAGACCACCACCCCATCTCGACTACAGTCCAATAGATTTGATGGCATGTTGATTGGAGTGACATTATATTTGAATAACATAGAATCTTTTTTTTAGCAGTTAAAGATAGGGGGATCTTTTTCATAAAAATTCTCAATCACATTATTTCTACCATGCCTAATTATTATTGTTTTATATAACAATGACAACAGTAACATCTACATCATAAAAGGCATATAACATACTGTAAAAATAGTTAAACGTAAAACATCTTTTTAAATTATTTGAAATCAGCATGGCTCTCCTTGTTTTCATTCCCATGGTCCTTCTATACCTGCATGCACAAACTTTAATACATCTTTTTCCCCCCTCCATTTTCATTTTGAATGACCCTTCTGAATGTTTCAAGGGCAGATTTTATGTTTGAAGGTGAAGGTTCGTTCTCTTCTGAGCTTTGGAGTTGGTTCTGAACGTCTCGTTACCAGACTAGGTAACATCTTCAGTGGAGTTTAGGGGATGTCAGTGTCAATGTTCTGTTTATCGGGGCTTCAGGTGTGGGTGTGTCAAGTGAGGGTCTTGTGATGGGTCAGGTGTGAGTCATCAGTGAGATGCTTGTGATGGGTCTTGTGATGGGGAGGTTACATCAGGTCAGGGGTGAACTGAGAGGTAAATTGCTGGTGGGAGGGGGGTCTTGTGTGGGTTGGTTGAGGGTCAGTGCTGTCTCTGGTTGGCTGTGTGATTGATTTTGATTCTGAGGGGATTCTTATCCTACACCTGAGCTACAGATATTTGCCACTATTACAAAGATTATGTTTCCTGAAATATGAATTTCTGACTGAGTGGGGAGGGACAAGGCAGTTTTAAAAATAAATAAATCTAAAAATGAGAAAAGGACATGTTTTTGCAAGTTTGGATTCTACTGGTCCTGAACACATTTTGAAAAACTTGCCATTGATTGCAAACCAGCTAAGATGCAGGGCTAACTGATTAGATCCAGCAAGGTCAAAGAAGCTTTTGTGGCAAATTGAGCAACACACTATGTTGCCATGCAAATGCTTTCGCTTTTATCTTGGACTGTATAAGCATGAGACAATCCAAATAAATCCAATAATAAATAAAATGTGTGATTAAGAAGAGACACCTAGGGTGGTATCCAAACTGAAACACAACATAATTATTGAGAAGTCTTTATAACTCATTCAGATCAAAGTTGTCAGATACAACTAAGATTGATATCCTTCAATGTCAAAAAGAATTTTCCCTTTTTCCAAGCTTTTTATTTAATACTATTAGACAGCATTACACTTTCTCTTTGTACTGGTTCTCACATGCTATGATATTTAACTATGCTTTTAGTGTTTGCCATTGTTGCTTATTTCACTGCTTTTATTATTCTATTGCTGAAAATATTACTGTATCAGATTATAAGATAAAGTTACACTGCTTTAGTCCGAGACCATAAATTTAATAGTTATATCACTCATTCTATTTTAGAACCTGGTTTGCATGTAGTAGTAATTCCTCTTCCTTAGCATTTGCACATTATAGATTTTATTGCCCCATGGTGGCAGCCTTTTATGAGGCTATGACCACTTCAAAAAAAGAAAAAGGAAAAAAAATCAGAAAGCAAGCTTCAGTTCACACATGAGCACAGTATTTTTCTGCTATTCAAAAATTCCAAATATATTGCAGAGTTCAAGACGCCTGAGATAATGTAATTGCTGCTTTGAGAAATCCACTCATTAAAGTGGATCTTAAAACAGTGGCAACTTTCTTCAGGCTTATGTGAAAGCCTGAAAAGAGTCCAGCGAGCAGGAAGCTTCTAATCTGTGGGAGGTCTAAGGAACATCCTAATTGTTTTCTAAACATACACAACCTGCTGTCTTATAAGTGCTTTTTTAAAAGGCGACTGGATTGGGGTTTTTTTTTTCCCTTGAGGAAGACGTTTTGCTTCTCATCCAAGAAGTTTCATTTTCTTGGATGAGAAACAAAACCTCTTCTTCAAGAAATACAACAACAACATCCAGTCCAGTTGCCTTTTGAAAAAACACCTTTGAGACAACTACCAGTATCAACTGGATGACTGAGAATCCCCACAAACTGCTGTCTTATACCTACTCAACTTTGGGAGGTGATCCTACGTTTTTTAGATTAATACAGAATTAGACCTGTGTGGCAGCTCTTTAGCTCTCTAGTCTATTGATGAATCTGTCCAAATTTTCTACTGTTTTCTTGATTTTGTATCAAGTATGTCTGTACATAATGCACAATTTAGTTTCTAAATAAAAAAGGTAAAGGTTCCCCCGCACATGCGTGCTAGTCGTTTCCAACTCTAGGGGCCGGTGCTCATCTCCGTTTCAAAGCCGAAGAGCCAGCGCTTGTCCGAGGACGTCTCCGTGGTCATGTGGCCGGCATGACTAGACGCCAAAGGCGCACGGAAGGCTGTTACCTTCCCACCGTAGTGGTCCCTATTTTTCTACTTGCATTTTTACGTGCTTTCGAACTGCTAGGTTGGCAGAAGCTGGGACGAGTAACAGGCGCTCATTCTGTTACGCGGCACTCGGGATTCGACCCACCAAACTGCCAACCTTCTGATCGACAAGCTCAGCGTCAGTTTCTAAATACTTAAGGACAAATAATGGCACACACGCATGTGTATATGTATGTATGTATGTTTATATGTCTATATCTATATATCTATAACTATATCTAATCTATATCTATATACACACACACACATAATGCATTCAAAGGTGCCCACTAGATGGTACAAATATGTCAACAGATAGTTACAGAGAGTTCAACAGAAGAAGTTCGTTTGGCTGTATATAAAGGCCAGTCACTTAATTAGATGACAGAGCTGCAAGAATAGAAATAAAAGAGGAAGGAGGAAAAGGCAAGAGGCTCCTAAAAATAAAAATAACAGATTAAAGATAATAACAAGCATATCACGGTTCCATATTAGAATAACAGTGATCTCTTATAGGTAGAGTTGTTGAACTTTGATTATGATTTGGGGAGAGAGAATGCTTGAAATGAAATAGAAATATGACAATCGTTCATCTTCCCTTTTCATATTCTTGGCAAACATCAACAACTCTGTAGTACTATCAAGAGCTGTTTCCTGTTTAGACATAGTGAAGCCAGCTTTTAATTGTCTCCTTGGCTAGTGCTTTCCATGCTAATATAATGTGATGGATATGCAAACATAATCCTATCATTCCAAAGACAGATGTTTTCAAAGTCTAATGACATACATGCATGTTCATCATGTCATGTCTGTGGCATCTATAGGCAGTAACTAGCAAGTTCAAATGAGCTGTCAGAGAATAAAGGAATAAACTCAAATAGTGTTTCTCTATAGGATCCATTCAGACATTCTTCTATAAAAAGCTGTAAATTATCTAGAGTTCAGTGATGAAATGATGAAAAATTAAGAAAAATATATTGTCGAGCTGATTAGAAATAAGTAAGAGATAAATGGAAATGATACTATTTTTCCCCTTTAATTAATTAATTCAACCACTAAATTATGCTTTGTTTAGCACAATATATGAAGCCAGCTAACTCAGCTTAGTAAATAAGCTATAATCAATAAGTCTTAAAAATAGGTCTTCTCTTCCATATTTTAAACTCCCTTCCCATTCTGTTCTTGTTCTCTTTGGTCATAAATGGAGTCTATGGACATTTAAGAAAGAAGACAATAGACTTTCCCAACTTGCTGCCTCCAGATACATTGACTAGGTTGGGAATGGCTGCTCTACAGTCTTTTCCAAAATACTTCAAATACTCTGGTTAATTTAAACTATATTATCACACAATATGCTCCAGAAGTATCATGGAAAACCCATATTGTTCAGTGGAATCCATTATCCTTCTTCCCAGACTCCTGCTCAGGAGATGGCATTGCAGAGAATAAATGGAGACCAAAAATGGAACCACCATTTGCTCTATATCTAGTTAATTACTTCCTTCTGTACGTAAGGAGGGGGGGAGCCTTTCTGAAACGCACAGGTGATGAGCATATACCCTGAAGCATGAGATTTGATTACCCTTATCATTATCCAAGCTTGCATAGCAATGAATGCAATTAGCAGCCATAAAATTAGTCAGCTTGCTTATTTTGGATTTTGAGGAATTTTTAAAAAAAACTTACTGAGCAAGTGTAATCATGATGATATATTTAAAAAACTAGCATTCATGTCAGAAATGGGTATGCCGTAATCTATAATACACTTGGCTATCAGCGATTTTAAAAAATTCTGAGCAAATAAAAAGCAAAAACAAAAACTCCCTGAAAATGGCATCTAAATAAATTTAATTTTGATTTTCTACACGAGATTTTACTCAAGCAGTCTAACCCTCCTTTGTTTCCAAAGAGTGCTAGCAAGTTAAAAGGTGGAGCAGGCTGTTCTGAGAGCAGTAAAAATAAGCACCCATCGCAGCAGACCCAATTACAATAGAGTGGAATTTAAAGAAAACAAAACTTGTAACCAAGATATCTGTGAAAAACATACAGCTTTAATTGAATACTACCCTCAGCATTCCTCCAACTTTCTGGGGCACCCAAGTGTTTGTGTGAGGAAGATCAGACCAGCATTAGCTACACAGACAAACAGTGAGAAATCCATTTTTGTTGCTGTATCAACTCAAAATGGTGCCAATTAAACAAAGATGAAGCTAACGGTATCAGTCACATGCTGTGTCTTGTGAGTAAATAAGAAATTTAAAAGAATGATCCCCAGTGAGTGCACCTGAGAAGGAAAAGAAGGAGAAGAGAGATTTTTTTCCAGTTGTTTCCAACTGGAAGAAATAATATATAACTCATATTGGATCCTTTAAGAAATGCGGTACAAAGAAATGACATTGGGATACATGAAATTGCTCGCTGATTAAGAAGCTGGATCCATGCTTCTTCTGCCTTCATTATTTCCATTTAATTTACTCCTCTGCAACCCTCTACAAACTCATCAAGCTGGGCATTAAAAAAGGGACTTTTTAAAACTGATCTTGGCTCAAGATTATTCCCTAACAATTTGTGATACAAACTTTCAGCCATAATTTCACAAAAACTCCATTACATAATCGGTTTTCTACATAGAAGCTAAGCACAGTGACCTACATACCATAACCTGATTCTCATTTTGTAGTCCTTCACAGCCTTTTAGTAGAGATCAATACAAAGAGTTTTTACAAACTTAAATAGCAGCGATGTCTCTTGGTCCTTAACTGTGAACCCCTCTTTTTTATTTTGCTATTGTTATGTGTATACATATATGGAACTTTGGTACTTTCCTGAGGGCTATGTGTGCTGGCTGACATCTGGAACATCTGCATTTCACAATATGTCATATGGATAGCTCAGTGATTTTTAACCCACACATTTATAAGAATCTCTTATAGTCCTACTAATACTTTTCTGAAGATGGTAAGCTGAATCTCAGTAACATACAGAATAATCTCCTCAAAAGTATCATAATAAACCCACATTTTTTTCTAAATGTGCGTCTGCAACTTTTATAAGAATTCTATAGGAATAAACTGGTTTGAAATCTCCCAAATAAATAGGAAAAGCAGAAATAGAAGGGAAATATGCACAAATCTCTGAGAAAGCAGTAAGCATGATGTAATTTCCAAAAGAAATAAAAACCTTGTATGCAGTCCACATGGAAGGAAAATGTGTGCAAATTTTCATGCTCCTTTTATTCATAAAAAGTGTTAGTGGATCAATTATCAATTAATATAATAAGCCAGATTCCCCCATTCCCACTCGCAGCTAGGCAAAGTAAGGCTACATATGAGTTACTTGGTAAGAACTGCATCTATGATTCCATTAGCAACGGAACGGAGTTGCAAAACTCTATAAACCCGTTGGCATCAATCCCCAAAATATCGTGTAATTGATAGCATATGCAATACTATCTAAAAGACAGAATGGCAGACATAAAAAGTGAACATTTTTATGGTTCTTCTACTGTTTCACACTTGTTTGTCAAGGTTATCTATATATCCAAGTCATTTTGTGTTGTCATTAAATATGTCTCACTGCTGTAGTGCGTATTGCCTTGCAAAAATAGATGCAAGAGATATACTTGTCTTTTATATCAGCCAAACTTTAATTTTATGATGCTACAAATGTAGTCACAAATGTTTTCATTTCATGAAATTCATTTTTTCTCTACAGTATTGAGCTCTTCACATTTTTAAATGAAAAAGTTTCAGTGAATACACACACACACACACACACACACAGAGAGAGAGAGAGACACACACACATATCTAGAGATAACATATATATGGTATGCAACACTACATAACATCTGAAATGGAGCAGTAGAATAAAAAAATCTTCTAATGCCAGATTAACAATATCCTAATACTTTGAATGGCCTATATAGCAACATACTAGTAAATGAAGGATTAGCAACAAATTGGGAAAATCTTAATTAATCTGGGGAAAGGCCGCTGCATAGTTCAGTCAATTCAGCATCTAATAATAATTGCATATATCTGTTAATGTTCGTTATAATTAAATAACTGGAATTAACCACAAAGGTTTAAAAGCTTACCCAATTAAAAAATCAAAATCAAAATGAGAAGGTAGGAAATAATGTAAAGTAATGCTTGACCCCAGTTGCTGAAATTCTAAAGGTAAAGGTAAAGGTTCCCCCGCACTTGCGTGCTAGTCGTTTCCGACTCTAGGGGCCGGTGCTCATCTCCGTTTCAAAGCCGAAGAGCCAGCGCTTGTCTGAGGACGTCTCCGTGGTCATGTGGCTGGCATGACTAGACGCCAAAGGCGCACGGAACGCTGTTACCTTCCCACCGTAGTGGTCCCTATTTTTCTACTTGCATTTTTTACGTGCTTTCGAACTGCTAGGTTGGCAGAAGCTGGGACGAGTAACAGGCGCTCACTCTGTTACGCGGCACTCGGGATTCGACCCGCCAAACTGCCGACCTTCCGATCGACAAGCTCAGCGTCTTAACCCACTGAGCCACCGCGTCCCTGTGCTGAAATTCTAGTAAACACCAATTAGATTTCAGTAACAAAGGACTGATTTTGAAAAATAAAAACAAAATGTTAATAGTTCAAAATATAACTTTGCCAATTTGGACTAGAATCAAACCATGGAAACACCTTTAACCACAATGACCAGTCCTGCCTTTAGATCACAGGAGGGCAACTATGGCCCCTTTAAGTCTCGTGCAACTCCCAGAATTCCTGAGCCAACATGGTTCAGGAATTCTGGGAGTTGAACTCCATGGATCGTAAAGAAGCCATAGTTGTTCACTCCTGCTTTAGACACAGTAAAGCAAATGTTGCCTAATGTGTATTGAAATGTTGCCTACTGTGTATTGAAAAGGAACCAAATGGTAGCCAGGGGAAAGTTATTTGCTGGATATTTCAGACCACCAGAATTTCTGTTTCAGTATAAAATGTTCCTGAAACTGATCAGTCTGGGCATGGATCTTATATCCTGTCTTTCTTTCCTAGAAATTCTTTCAACATGCATAACAGCCAGTAAAATCAAACAGGAGACAATTTGATCAGAAATTGACTAGAATCAAACTAGCTGGAATTGTCTATTTGCTTCCAAACAAGCTTCTTTTTCATGGTTTGTCAGTTTCCAACAGAGCAACTACCTTGAAACAGACATTCCCTGCCTATAAAACCATTGGGCATTGAAATCTGGTGTCATGGCAAACTGCTGTCTGAAATATTGTTTGAAACTAGACAGACCATCTTGTGCACAGACCAAGGACTGTAGCTTTAGCTTTAATAAAGTTTGCTTCGGTGGCTTGGAGTGCCATTTAATAAGATTTTGCCACTAACAAATATACCCATTTTTAAAATAAAAGAAAAATATGCCTGCTGGGGATTATTCTCTCTTTTTTACTTGTCAGCCTTTGAAAGAATTTGAAGGAAAATCTTATGCCCAGCAAGATAGGTTCTTCAGAAGCTCTTGAATGGTTTTCTATCTGTTTTGGTTAGTTTAAACTTAAAACAAAAAATACTTTGGCATTAAGAACTTATTTTCAAAAGACAGGTTTGATTTACTACTCTCTGCCCCTTCACACCTTTTAGTTTCATTTCTCACTTTCTGATTGGTAAAGGAAAGGGAACTTTCACATGTATGAATACAGAAGTGTATACATGTTTATGAATGTGTGTGTTGATCCCCAAATTATTGTTGTTTGCCTTCAAATGCTTGTGTGCAAAACATACATTCTACAACAGAGACCAGGCCTTTCCCTCCCAAAAGCAGGCAGGCCCCTTCCTCCACAGAGACTTTTCCTGATACATAACCTTAGGATCTGTGCAAGACTCCTGTCTTTATACCAAAACACCAAGCTACCTTTTCTTAAGTGTTGTGGCAGAGAAATTTGTTATAAGGTAGGTTAGCATGATTTGAGTAGGCTGTTGCCTCAAGTTAAGGATGCACTTGTGACCTCCCGGATAGACTACTGCAATGCTCTCTACATGGGGCTGCCCTTGAGGACCACTCGGAGGCTTCAGCTGGTGCAGAATGCGGCTGCGCGAGTTGTGATGGGGGTCTCCCGATACTCCCATGTAACGCCTCTTCTCCGCGAACTGCATTGGCTTCCAGTTGCCCTCCGGGTGAGATTCAAGGTGCTGGTGATGACCTATAAAGCCCTAAATGGCATGGGTCCGGATTATCTTAGAGAGCACCTGCTGCCAGCATCCACTTCCCATTGTCCTGTGCGCTCCCACAGGGAGGGCCTCCTCAGGGTCCCGCCGATCAGGGAGTGCCGGCGGGTGATCCCCAGGGGGAGAGCGTTCTCGGTGGACGCGCCTGCCCTATGGAATCAGCTGCCTGTGGAACTCCAGATCGCCCCTGACCTTCGTTCGTTTCGCCGGGACCTAAAAACCTGGCTATTTGATTTAGCCGGCCTGGACTGAGGGGTTTTAATGGTTTTAAATTTTAAATTTTAAACTGTTTTGGGGCTATTAATTTTATTTTATTTTAATTTGTACATTGCACTTTTTTAATTTGCCCTGTAAAGCGCCCTCAGTCCTTCGGGAAAAGGGCGGTATATAAATCGAAACAAATAAAATAAATAAATAAATAAATAAATGAAATACTACTCCTCCCCATTGTCCATGCAAAGCCATCTGGAATAGCAACTGAATCTTATGTTTTATGTCTCACTCCTCCGAGAAATACTTACCGGTACTATGGTTGTTTTTTTTTGGGGGGGGGGCGGTAGGGTCAGGGAGAGTGTTATTGCTAGCTTGTGCAATTTGGGATTCTAACAGGTCCAATATGTACCCTCATGTTGAATAGTAAGAAGACCTTTGACTATAGACAATCATAGGGAGCTATAATCTATCAGGAAGGCATTTTTTAAAAACAGATATCTGCCTTCCTTTCTCTCTTTTTATGAATCCCATAACAAGCAGAATGGAAACAATTATGGCTGTAATTTGCTGAGGCTTAAGTCGGAATGCAGGACGGATGTTGGAAATGAATTGTCATTGCCAAAGTGACATATTTTGTTCTCAGCTCTCCCGCCTCCCTCTAACCTCAGAAACAAAATCTTGCCTCAGTATGGACTAAAATGGGGAAAAGCCACAGCTTGAAGAAAGAAAAAAGAATCAGATCTTGAATTTTGTTCACATAACAATAACAAAAAGTCATTGCATCTCCTATTTCCTATGGTAAAGAACCAACTATTTTATAGAAGATAACTTATAGCAGGCTGTTTTAAGTTAAAGATCATCCTTCAACAAATCTTCAAATGAGATAACGTTCCACATTTTTTGCGGGGGGGATTTCTTTCAAATGGCATAAAGTACATAAAGATGGTGATTTCCATAAAGTTCTCGTATCTGTATTCCCTCCCTCCCTGCTCATTTTTCCTTTATGGACTCTAGTTAAAATGGATAAACGCCTTGGAGAAATTCATTTTTATTTTATTTAGACTTTTTCCATGTCAATTACAGAACACACTTTGTTAAAATGATTACATAATTTTTGCTGAAGTTTGGTACTGCAGGCTGGAGGAGATAAACCCACTTAAATGTGACTAATCTACTCACAAATGCCTGCCCAGAGCAGAATCTCTCAGTTAAACATCATTCACACATTATTTTCCAGGACTATTTCACAGGATCAATCCATATGCCAAAAGGGGAGGGAGTGGGAACAACAACAACAATAACAAGGAAGATTTCATTACCAAAGGCGGAATTAATGGATTCTCTTAGTGGGGGGAGGAAGGTTAAAGGTCAGAGATCATTTGGTCTTAAACATGCATTATAGTGAGACCTTGTTTCAACACTTGATTTCTGTCTTGTGATAAGGTTACATTGAATAGTGCTGGAACCTTTCAAGGTTACTGTTCCAGAAAATATTTGCAAATAATTTGACATGCTGTCAGCTAACAGCAGTGAACTCATATAATTCAACATACTAATGTGGCTTTTCATGCCTTTAGCTATAAATAAACTTGGTAGTCAAAAGTTTCTGTAATGTTTATTTAATAGTGAACCCTTTAAAATAAATCTGGGTTATTCCTTTTCACTTGGGTGAGGAACTCTTTCTGACAGAACTGCTATTTCTGACATCAGTCCCTCCCTCTGCTTCAGTTCCTGAACTATACTGTCCCAACAGTTCTGGGTTATGATGGACCTCCCCAGGACTCCTTACAACCCGGATTCAAAGTCTGATGGCTGCTCCCCCCTCCCTTCCCAGTCATGTTATTGCATTTTGAGCGCTTGGCAACCAGCCCACATTTATGAATGTTTTCTGTAGGAAACCAGTGTTTACTTCTTGTTTCCAGTAAAAAAAACACCCATTGCAGAGAATAAATTCATTTCAAAAAAATATCGTAAATCAGGCACAAATCATACCACTTAATGACTGCTATGATTTACAGCCACAATTCTGGGCTTAATTGCGGTCATACTTTGAGGACTATCTGTGTTCTTATTTGCATGGAGAAGTGCCAACAGAAGCTGGCAAACTCTGTGAATCAACTAGCCTGAAGCAAGATCACTCCTTCTTCTGGCCATAGAGCTCTGTGCCTCTATTAGCATTTCTATTTCTCCTGAGAAAACTCCCCAGGAAGGAAACTTGAAAAGAGGTGTGTGTGTGTGTGTGTGTGTGTGTGTGTGTGTGTGTGTGTGTGTGTGTGTAGACTGGGAGACAAGGATCTTTTGTCCTCCATGCTATTGCCTTCCTTGGTAAGTGACATTATGAAAATGCAGAAAGGGAGTAAGAAATAATAAGGATGGATGGATGGATGGATGGATGGATGGATGGATAGATAGATAGGTAGATAGATAGATAGATAGATAGATAGATAGATAGATAGATAGATAGATAGATAGATAGATAGATAGATAGATAGATAGATAGATAGATAGATTTGGATAGCATAAGAAAAATAAAGGAAAAAAAACTAAATTCAGTTAAACCAATACCACACAGCATATCTCTCCATACTTTTTAATTCTTGCAATCCATCCTTGCTTTCATCATGTCTACATATTTGTTCATACTGCTGTGTATTTGAGCTTTTCGCCTCTTTCTTAGTGAACATATTCTTAACTCTATCAGATCCAATGTTCTCTCAATCCACTCACTCTCCCACCATATATTTATTTTGCATCTGAGTCTTAATAACATCCAAGAAATTAGCAGCCCTGCTCAGGCATGTTTAAAGTCTAGTTCTTCCCCTGTTCATCCAAACTGTAATGGAGCCTCTGAATCTTGGTTTGCCAAAGATTGTGTCTTAGTTAGGTTTAAGGTAGTTTCTGCCTACATACTGCAAGAAATTGAAGCTGTTGATTTAAAAATGAATAAAAATCTCTCCTAAGGAGAGAGAGGAAGAAAAAAAAAGCAGAGATATCTCTTAATGAACTGAGAGACTCTGACAGGTTGTTCTTGATAAACACTTTTGTTTTGGTATTTTTATAGCTAAGAAGGGGGAGAGAGTCAACCTTTTCTCCAAAGGACCTGAAGGTGGGATAGGGTTAGGGATGGAATGTTTGGAAACTAATCAGGGAGACAACCAACCTAGAACTAAGGAGAAATTTCCTGACAGAACAATTAATCAATGGAATGACTTGTCTCCAGAAGTTGTGGTGCTGGAGATTTTAAAGAAAAGACTGGACAACCATTTGTCTGAAATGGTGTAGGGTTTTCTGCTTGAACAGGGGATTGGACAGTGATGGCGAACCTTTTAGAGACTGAGTGCCCAAACTGCAACCCAAAACCCACTTATGTATTGTGGGTGGGTGTGGCCCATTGGGTGGGCATGGCTGCGGTGGTAACGGCAGACTGGGTGGGACTAAAAAGTTCAATCAATCAATTCCAACTTTGTGAGATCTTTTTTCCCCACGAGTTGAAATTGATTGATTGATTGATTGAACCTTTTTTTTTTGCACACAGTGGCGGAGGCGTAAAGCAAAAACATTTTATAAAACCCAGCTGAAGGCCCAGGACTGGGGCGATGGCGCATGTGCCCACAGAGAGGGCTCTGCATGCCAACCGTGGCACACATGCCATAGGTTCGCCACCACGGGACTAGATAATCTCCAAGATTCCTCCCAATTCTGTTATCTATAACTAATTCAATCCTGCTTGAGTCTTGGGCTACCCTTACCATGAACCTTTCCATTTTAGGCCTCTTAGTTTCTGACTCTTTACCTGATGGTCCCAGTTTCAAACTCAGAGATTCTTAAATTGACATTCCAACTGACAAGGTGTAAACCAACAGGAGGAATTGCCCTAGAATTCTCAAAAATAAATCCTGCTTGGTGTGTCTTTGTACCAGCCCCTTTATTTATAACTATCTACAATTTCCTACCACTAACTAAAGACTAGAGTCATTCCATTATGTTCCCTATCTTTAATAAAGACAATAAGAACAATCCTGCTAATCATTGCTCAACCAATTTACTATGTGAAATATCTTTTTAATATAATTACTAATTGGATAATTCAGAAAATCCTGGCTGCAGAACAGGCATACACAGAGCCACAGGTTGCTAACCGTTGATCATTATACAATCCTAGATCATGTGGCGAAGATTTATTAAATATGCCACTATTATCATCCTGAGGACAGTTTTCAATTCAATTGCTTCCTCAATTATTATGGGAGAAGTTAGCTGCTTCTTCCACTGACTATCACCTTTTTAAGCTGATAATGCTACTGCCCGAGAACATCTTTACATAAATCAGATGTAAAAACAAAAGGAAATCAACTGCCCCATTTCCACCTCAACAAAAGATAAACAAGGATGTGTTCTGGCTCTCATACTTTTCAATTTTTATATTCATGACATCATTTTCTCTTTTTGCCATCTCTTAGATTCATTCTCTAGTTCTCACCTATTGGCCCATTTCTATTTTACTCTAGGCAGATAATGCCACCATTCTATCTATATAGAATGGTTGCTTTCACATATGCTTAGAAGCAGTAGCGTCCTTCTGTTCTAAAGAAAAAATTAAAATTAATTATGCTAAAACAAAGTTTGCAGTCTTCACTAAAATGTTTTACGCTCACCTATAATTAGCAAATCAATGATAAACCCATTGAGCAAGTCAAGGACTTTAATATTAGGTATTCATTTCCAGCCATCTACCTCCTGGAGTCACCGATAAGTGAGCTCTTGTCAAGATCATAAAAAGCCTCTAACAAGATTTTCAAATTTGCAAGCCACAAAGGTAATAACTATGTGCCTGCAGCAATCAATTGTTCAATGCAAATGGCTGCTGCTATGTAGCTTGTATTCTCCATGTCCCTTGATCAATCTTGAACATATTCTCTCAGTTGGAACTTAGCTACATCTCTCTTGTAGCCCATCTAAAACTTTGTTGAGTTAAATTCTGGCCAAAACAAACATTCTGGGGTGAGTTGTTGGTTTGGCTTACATTGTTGCATGATTACTCCTCCGTGGAAAAACCTGGATTTGTCTTTTTGTGGGTTTTACCCCTAGCTGTATACATTATTGGCCCAGATAAAGCTTCACAGAGGTAAGTGAAATGTCTTGGACATTGATGTTCAAAAAGATAGGTAAAAAGTTAGACTTCCAGAGAAGAAATGGTGAATTGAAATTGGTTCCACCTTTAGCTTTTAGACAACCATGACAGAAAGAAGAGCCAGTGTAATTCCATTCAGGACAAGGAGAGGAATTTAGATTGCCCACATGTACTTCTTATAGTTGCTTTTCATGAAAAGACAATGGTCTCTAGCAGATTTAAAGCTCTGGAGACCAGGGAATAGACTTCAAAAAGTCTCTGGGTTCATATGCAACCTTTCCTAATTGCTTTCAGAAATTGTGTGTTAACTGCTTTTCAACTATTACACTATTTGGATCAACAGGTTTTACAAGGCTGGTTGACTTTAGTGAAAGAAGTTTAAAATACAACTATTAAGTTTAAATTTATTTTTTAATTGTGGAATAAACAGCAAAAGCGTGATTAGAACTTTAATTTTGGAAAGTTACAAATGGACTTGAAATAAAATTTTGGAATTAATTATAAGAATCCTTCCCATGGGAAAATGCTTTTGTTTTGAATTTTCTTTTAAAAATATGATAGTATATGGCTTTGAGGTTTGGACATTAGAGGAAACCAAAAGGAGCTAAAGATTACAGTTAAAGAAGAATACTTTAAGTTGGTTTACTAATACAGAATGAAGGAAAATATTTTAACATTGGATTTATTGAAGGATATTTTTGAAAAAAAATAATTACAAATGTCTGCCTGTATAGACTTTGTTTTAAAGATATTATGAAACAGGAACAAGTTTCAGCTGATAAGACTGACATTGATCAGAAAGTGGATTTAAAAATCATAATACTATGGAAAATAATGCTACACTGCACACAAAACAAACAACTGATACCTTAATAATTAAATGATATACAAATAAAAAGCCAAGAGAGTGACTTGAGTAATTTTCCTATACTGAATTTACAAATGAAGCTTGCTAAAGCTTTGAAGAATTTTGTGAGAAAAATAAAAAAATTAAAGTTTTAGGATGTTATTTGAAGGGACTAAAATCAAGATTGTTAAAAGTAAAAGGTATATAAAATTAGTTTATTTGACCAAAGTTAAAATAGATATGTTATCTTTGGTAACCTTAATAGACTTTTGTTGATTAGGACTGAAAAAACAAGGTTCAGATAAGAGATGGAATATGACAAGAACCTTTCTTGTATTTTAAAGAGAAGGTGATAAGTTGCTAAAATTATTTATAATTGTGGTGAAGGAGAAAGATATTTCTTTATATATTTTCTTTTTCCTTAGTATATTCTTATTTTTTCTTTCTCTTTAATTTTCTTAATATGTTTCTTTTCCACACTTTTTATTTTTAGTTTTTATCTTTGTAATTGTAATATTTAATAAAATTACTAGGAAAAAGGATACAAAGGTCACATCTTTGTTATCACTTGCTTGTTGGTGCTTCTTTTCTTATACTTAGAATTTATTTATTATTTATTTATTAATTTAATTTATATACCGCCCTTCTCTCAAGAGACTCAGGGCGGTGAACAGGGCAATACATAAAAATTAGATACAAAAGTTAAAATTAAATTATTAAAAACATAATTAAACAATGCCCAGAGATAATACAAATTTAAAATTGAAGTCGTTAATAAAAATCCCACCCCGTCCCAATATCTCATATATAACCACATTGGTACAATTTGATGTCCTGAACTCAGTGGTATCTACAAATACTGTAGATATCATAATATTTCTTACCACAATCAACAATGTATGTGCTGAGACAGCAAGGTACAATCTCAAATTAATGGAATCACTTATTAGTAAGCTTTCCTACTTATAACAATCAGCAGTTAAAAATCATGTAAGTTGCTTAAATTACTATAGTTATTGTTGGTTCTTCTCTTTAATTATTGTAAAATTTTACTGACTTTTTTTTGGTCTCTGATTATATATAAACTTTAACAAACTTTTTAATACTGATCCCTCACTTTAGCATTCAAACCACATTTATTCAGCTTACATTTATTCTGTATCTTTTCTCTTGTTTTTCCACTCAGATTTCTTAAATACTCCAACCTCATTGTTCAATTCACACTTATTATTTCCGTATGACATATTATTTGTTATGACATATTTAAGTCTCATTTCCACATAACAAAATGCAGAAGAGTATGCTAACATATTAAGCTAATATTTTTAACAAACATTTGTTCGTCAAAACAGGCCTCTTACTGCCCACTACTTTTCTACCAGAATTTGGACATTTAAATTTTTTTATATATATTTCCTTCTTTTAATAAATATTTTGTTTCTTCTTTAATATCTCTGTTAAAGGATACGTTCATTCGGCAGATTATTATTACATCAAGATCAAGGATAAATCTATTGCTCCATCTTCTCATTTTTACAAGATATAGACATTATAAAATTTAATAAAGAACACATATCTCAAATCTACTCTTTGACATCAGGAGCATAAATTTCCTTCCACCTCAATAAATAATACTCTTTGTCAAATCCCAGACTCTTGCTTCTCCTGACACAATTTTTGCTATGGAGGCATTTTGACTTGCTTAACCATTGCAGGCAGGGGTCTAGTTTGCCTGGGCCTTCTAAACTGACACATACAGTGCATTCAGAAAGTCTTCAGACCCCCTTCACTTTTGTCAATTCTGTTATGCTGCAGCCTGATTCTACAGTTGTTGAAATTCATTTTTTTCTCATTAATCTACACTCAGTACCCCATAAATGACAAAGTGAAAACAGAATTTTAGAAATGTCTGTAAATTTATTTAAAAGAAAAAAAACCCTGAAATATCACATTGGCATATCAGCACTTTGATAAAGCACCTTTGGCAGCAATTACAGCCTCAAGTCTTTTTGGGTATGACAAGGCAAGCTTTGCACCCCTGGATTAGGGGATTTTCTGCCATTCTTCCTTGCAGATCCTCTCAAGTTCAGTTAGGTTGGGGTGGCAACTGTCACTGGACAGCCATTTTCAGGTCCCTCCAGAGATGATCAGTAGCATTCAAGTCAGGGCTCTGGCTGGGCCACTCTAGGACATTCACACAGTTGTCCCTAAGCCACTCCCGTGTTGTCTTGGCTGTGTGCTTAGGATCATTGACACATCAGAAAGTGAACCTTTGGCCAGTCTGAGGTCCTGAGCGCTGTGGACCAGTTTTCACCGAGGATATCCCTGTACTTTGTTCCATTTAGCTTTTCCTCAACCCTGACTGGTCTCCCAGTCCTTGCTGCTGAAAAACACCCCCACAGCATGACACTGCCATCACCATGCTTCACTGTTGGGATGATACTGGGCAGTTGATGAGCGGTGCCTGGTTTCCTCCAGACATAAAGTTTAGAATTGAGGCCAAACAGTTCAATCTTGGTTTCATCAGACCAGAAAATCTTGTTTCTCACAGTCTGAGAGTCTTTCAGATGCTTTGTTGCAATCTCCAAGCGAGCTTTCATGTGTTTTGCACTGAGGAGAGGCTTCCTTCTAGCCACTGTGCCATAAAGCCCTGATTGGTGGAGGGCTGCAGTAATGGGTATCTTTCTGGAACTCTGTCCCATCTCCACACAGGATCTCTGGAGTTCAGTCAGAATGACCATTACCTTTTGATTGCTGAGAAACACCCTCAAATAATATTTTGGTTTGGTGTGATGACAAATCAGAGATGTATGCCTGTAATGCCTGCCTAGTACTTTCCCTTTTTCAGTATAATTTTATTGAAGAAAATTTTAGCAAGATAAAAACAACACAAATAATAGGAAAAAACAAAGAAAATATTGAATAAGAAAGAAAAAAGGAACAGAAAAGGAAGAAAGAAAGAAAAAGAAAAAGGAGAAACGATTATAAAAAGTGATTTCCAAACTTTTTGATAGCAGTTATACATTCATTTATATTTTACCCTCTCTCTTTAAAGTTGCATCATAATTTCCCATCTAGCATAGGTAGTCCTTGTCTTATGACCACAACTGAGCCCAAAATTTCTGTTGCTAAGTGAGACATTTGTTAAATAAATTTTGCCCCATTTTACGATCTTTCTTGCCACAGTTGTTAATCACCAAAGTTAAGTTAGTGACATGGTTGTTAAGTGAACCTGGCTTCCCCATTGACTTTGCTTATCAGAAGATTGCAAAAGGTGATCACATGACCCCAGGACACTGCAACTGTCATAAATATGAATCTAAATTTTGATCACATGACTATCAGGGTGCTGCAATGGTCTTAAGGGTGAAAAGTGGACATCACTCACTTTTTTCAATGCTGCCGTAAGTACGAATGGTTCACTAAATGAACTGTTAAGTCGAGGACCACCTGTACTTTCCACAACACTTACACAGCGTTCTTATAAACATAGATTATTACACTCTTTTGAAAGAAAATTAAATCATTTTTTTTAAAAAAAAGAAGTTTAGGATTCTTCTGAAAGACACTGTAGAGAGGGTTGATTTCAACTGGAAAATATTGTAGAGCTGGATTCTGGTCCCATGTACTGCTAATTCTGTCGCCACTTGTTACATTGTAGGCTTCTGCTGATTCTGTTAACAAGTGGGTTTTATGGTTTTTATTATTTTTACTGTCTTTGACAATAAAACTTTCACCACAACTGGCCAATGCTCCCCAGACTACTTTTATGCAGTTGCAATTTTGGTGGCCGCTTATACAATGCAGCATAATAACATTGGTGGTGTCATTTTGCTCATTCCTTTCTGGCGGTGGGGGGAGGGGATAACATGATAGTGACTGTTATTATCCACACTGAAATCTCGATTGTGGGATTCTACAAGCCTACTCTCCAATGTCCATGTTTGTCAGAGCCATTCCTGCCTATTCTTGGGTGCTGCTGCCCACATAGTAAGAATTGGATATCTTGATCATTTATTGCCAAAATTGTCATTCTCCTGCAATACTAACAGAGGAAGGGAAATGCATGAAGCACTAGCAGTTCCCTTTTGCTTTGTTTTGTAAACCCACCCTCCACCACCAAGCCATGTTCTTTCAAAATATATGTATTCGAAAACAGTCTGGCTGGTGAAAGCAGGCGTGGGTGTGTCTGTAAAGAGCATCAGGAAAAGTCTCTTGCACTTCACCCCATACCTCCCCTCAGTATCTGCTTACTTGTCAGACAACTTGACAAGAAACCAAATGCACAGTTATAGTTTAGGAGGTACATTGCTCAATTGTAGTAACTGTGAGAGGGATCTCGGAGTCCTAGTGGACAATCACTTAAATATGAGCCAGCAGTGTGCTGCAGTTGCCAAAAAAGCCAACACAGTGCTAGGCTGCATTAACAGAGGGATAGAATCAAGATCACATAAAGTGTTAATATCACTTAACAATTCCTTGGTAAGGCATACTTGGAATACTGCATCCAGTTTTGGTCACCACGATGTAAAAAAGATGTCGAGACTCTAGAAAGAGTACAGAGAAGAGCAACAAAGAACAGTTGCCGGAATTAGGTATGTCTAGTTTAATGAAGAAAAAGACAAGGGGGGATATGATAGCAGTGTTCCAATATCTCAGGGGTTGCCACAATGAAGAGGGAGTCAAGCTATTCTCCAGGACAAGAAGCAACGGATGGAAACTAGTCAAGGAGAGAAGCAACCTAGAACTAAGGAGAAACTTCCTGACAGAACAATTAACCAGTGGAACAACCTGCCTCCAGAAGCGGTGAATGCTCCAACACTGGAAGCTTTTAAGAAGAGACTGGACAGCCATTTGTCTGAAATGGTATAGGATTTCCTGCTTGAGCAGGGGATTGGACTAGATGACCTCCAAGGTCGCTTCCAACTGTAATTATTATTATTATTATTATTATTATTATTGTTGTTGTTCTTGTTGTTGTTAATTAAACCTTTATTCTAAGCTTCAGTTGATTAGGGAGCATGATTGATGGTAGCTGGGATGCTTGGTAGAAGGGGAAATGAAGCTAGGCAAATTCACCAATCCCTTTCTCTAACTTGGCACACAATAAATAGTTAAGGACAGTAGCACCATTTCTGTGGCAGAAGAGGGACAGCACAATTTAGGCTAACAGGCTTTTCTGCTATCTCAAGGAGCAATGGATATTAATTTAATGTAGCCAGCTGGAAGACCTCTAAGACTAGCTTCTATCAGGATCCAAGCAAGAATTAATGTTTTCATAATGAATCTAGGCAGGTGACTCAATTAAAGGCTAGAAAAGCTGAAATAAAGCTAGTGACAAATATTCTACAGATAGAAAGAGAGATCACATACTCCTTCCAACAGTTTACTAAAGAAATATTCACAATTCAAGGCTCATTCTCTTAACCTCCATCACTGTTCTCATAAATTGCTTAATAGATAATGTTGAGATTTATAACATTATTGCTATCATCATGGAGAAACAAACTCTTCAAACCCCTTTTCTCCAAGGGAAACTCTGATAACTCACCAAGTTCAAGTGAGTTCAAAACCGTTCTGCATGCAGCTCTTTATTCATGCAGAAATAAAATGCAATTATTGACTCAAAGGTTAATGTAAGACTGACTGAGTATTACCTACAAATGGTGTACCTTATTAAAACTTCACTTTACAATGGATTTTACCTCTCTGATTCAGCCAGTAATATTTTGTTCATCAATTCTTTGTTTCTACCACTCTTATTTTAGGAATACAAAGAGGGAGTCACACTGACTACTTAATTGGCCAAATACATCAGTTGAAGTGTTAGCTTTTAGAAGCAGCACTGTTGTTTTTTTTCTTTTCAATTTATTTACTCTTCAAGGTGGAAAAATAGCAATGTTACTATATGATTCAATTAATTTTTTTCAGGTTAATGGGTTCTGTGTCAAGAATGAATAATCACAAATGCGTAGGCAATGAATACAATTCTAAAATTCATTACGGTATTTCCACAGTATATTCTACTTCAGATTCCTTTTTGGCTCTCATAGGAAAAAACAAAAAGGAAATACCCTTTGTTTTCACTCTTTCATAGAGCAAGTACTCCTGTCATTCTTTCTACTGAAAATTTCCTAAAATTATATCACTCATTTTTCTTTTAAGTGCCAGAGGCCACTAGGAAGGGAATAAAACCTTTCAGTTGGGTTAACTTTAGTGAGTATATTTAGTCAGTAAATTATTATTGCCTTTTGAACTAGAAGAACCAATATACATTAATGTTCCAAGAATGAGTTGTTTTACTTACTTTATGAGTGAAGGCTGCACTAGTAGCTAAGTCAAAGAACATTTAATTAAGTTATATTTGTTTTTTCATGATCTCTTAGCTCCAGATTATAAATCAAGAATCAATGAGTACTTAATTTCCTCTTACAGCATTAAAAGTAATTGCATCATAAATTCACTTTAGTAATCCAAATATTTGCACAAAGTACTGCATAAAGAAGTTGTTTCACCAATGCGATGATGCCTAGTCTCTGTCTCTTCATTAGCAGAAGATGTGATTGCAAATTACAGCCTGTGTCCTAAAAAAGGTATTGTATTTTCACAAATATTGGGCTTTGCTTCATTTTTTATTATTATTTTTTTTAAAAAGAGCTTGAGATGATTCTTCTGGATTTTTTCCCCCCCTGCCTGGTTCATCTTTGCAAAATGTACTTCTAAGATAGCACTTTCTGTTTTTGTTGCTCTCGGGCACAATTTCAACAGATTCGTTTTGTTTCTTTGTTTCCTGTGTATATTAACATGCCCAAGGAGGCTAACAAAATATAGAGAAGAAAAATGCAAAAGAAAACAACCAGAAATAAGAGAATGAAAGAAGGCAGATAACCATTCATGGGTGAAATGGGAGGGAATAAGAAATTTAATAACTTAACAGACCAGATGTCTGTTGAGAGAGACAAGAGAGTATGTCAGCCCTTCAAAATAGGCCAGACCAGGAAACCCAACTCCATAACTTCGAATGGAACCCTTTATACCCAGTACCTAAAACTATTTTTAGAAAATAACTGCATAATACCTGAGAAGAATTACAGAAAGCATCAAATGGATAGCTGCAGAGTCTAGGTGTCTGATTTCACCAGCAGCCCAAGCCAAATAATTATGGAAGGTCATCTCTAGTGACTAGAGGAGAGGAGCTATGTAAGGCCCACCATGTAGCAAACTCTTTTATTAAGATGGACTATTATAACAGAATCTTGTAACTCTGATTGTTTTTTACTTCCTCCTCCCTCTCATACCTCTGTAGTACTAAGTGAGTGTCTATCTGAGTCACTTCCTCCTCCCCTTATATTCTGTTCGGCTTGAATTGCTTTTTTTGCCTGATTGCTCTGGGTGTCATGGTTGCGATAGATGAAACCAGCGTTGTGACACTGGGAATGGGTCTAGAAGTCAGGGGTAGGCAACCTTGGCTCTTTTATGACTCGTGGACCTCAACTCCCAGAATTCCTGAGCCAGCCATGCTGGCTCAGGAATTCTGGGAGTTGAAGTCCACGAGTCATAAAAGAGCCAAGGTTGCCTATCCCTGGTCGAGCTTATCTCCATAAAGGTCACTGTTTTTACCCTCTTTACAGTATCCCTGCAACAGTCTCTAAGGGTTAATAGAAGCTGGACAGATCTCAACTCCTGCCCACATCAGCAAAAAGTCTCTCAAACCTGAAGCATCATGGCAAAAAATAGTTAGGGGAGAAGAGGAAAAACATTAAAACTTGAACAGCTAAGGACAGATTTAAAGCCTTCAGTTACAATTTAGGGATGAGACAAAGGTGACATTATGAGGACCAGAAAGGAAAAAGTGATTAAAGGGCACGTTTATACTGTGGCCTGGGCAAGTGAGGGAAGGCATGAATTCTCAAAAGCTAGGTATATTTGCGTGGATGAGTTCTGAAAGTCAGAATGATTACGATTTTTTTTAAATGGAAAGTAATATCAGCTCTTGAGGTTTATCAGGAATAGGCAAAATGGTCAAAGGATGAACAGATATTATTAGCCCAAGAATTCATCTTATTAAGTTTTCAGTGAAGTGTAGAATACTGTATAGGCACATCAAAAGAAACCAAGCAGAATAAAGAGAAAATACTGGCTATGGGAAGTAGGCAAAATGTCACGAAAAAAGGTATTTGAAGGTAACCGATACTTTAGAATTCAAAATTCATTAAAGAAGCTTTTTAAACAAAGAACAAAAAACCCTTTAATTATACATAATACTGCAATAGCAACACCATTTTACAACTGTAATAGCTCACCAAAAGATGCCTTATAATCTGTAAAATATATGGGTCTAAATTTAGAGTGGAAAATGAAGCATTTGTTGATGGATATGTCTGTGCTTTAATCAACAACTAAGTATAAAGCACTGCCAATACTATTTCATCCATGATATCATTTTGCAGGCTGCTGCTGATAATTTCGAAAAATTGAAAAGCATAATTCTTACTTCTCCAGCTTTCTGGTACATGCACATGTGTTCATTCATTCACACTATTCATTTTAATAGCCAACAATGCACAGTTAATAAAAACCTTGATTTCTTCTGGGATGAATGCTTGCATCCAAGATTAATTTGCTTTCTCTCCTCTCCAGCCTTTTCTCCTTTCCAGCTGGACTTTCAAGCAGCCTGTGAAGCAATCCTTACAAAGAACAATGTTTGTTTCTAAGTCTTTGTATGCTGCTTTTATGAGGCTGATTCAACAAAAGTGCTTTAGGAAATCCAGCTTCCATACACCCTCCCACACTTTTTCAGGAAATCTGGCATTTTGGCTGTACATGCAAACAGCTTTATGCTCCTCACTGTATATGAATATTTTACAAAGTTCAACGTGCCTCATATGATGGGCTTTTGACAGAGCTGCAAACTCATCCAGCCTTTTAGATTAAAATAATGTCATTGTTCACTTCTGCTTTAGATTTTCAGGTGGTGACACACCAAAGATTTTTTTTTTCATCATTCTTTCAAATGAGTTGGGAAAATATTTTTATGACCCTAAGACAATATTTATGGCATGCCTTGTTTCAACAAAGGCAAATCTCCAATCCACCCATGAGTGTGAGTGACCCCTCCCTGCCTGTTTCTAATCTAGCGGCTCTCCAAGCTAATCAGCTTCTTTATGATTCCCCCCCTCCCCAGTTCCACGAAGCGATCCCCCACAAGTAGAGCCCAGGAGTCACAGAGACTTTGGAGAAGTATCCCAAGCACTGGAGCACTGGAAGACAGCTCTAATGACAGGAAAGGAGGCAGTGTCTTTGCTAGAAGAAAGTTCCTGTCCTATTTAAGTGAGGTTTCTAGAGGCTAGAAGATCTTGATAGATCTGAATCGTTCTCTTTCTAAGTAGTGTTTTTTTATAGTTCCTGCATTGGTCTTCAAACAAAAGTGAAATTGGTAAAAATTATGGGCAACATTTCATTGCTGGGCATGCAATGCTTTGCTCTGAGTACTGGGTTCACAACCTGCATAGTGATGGTGAACCTTTTAGAGACTGAGTGCCCAACTGCAACCCAAAACCCACTTATGTATCGTCGGGTGCCGGGTGGGTGTGGCCCATTGTCTGAGTGTGGCCAATTAGGTGGGCATGGCTGTGGTAGTAACAGTAGACTGGGTGGGACTAAAAAGTTCAATCAATCAATTCCAACTTTGTGAGATTTTTTTTTCCTGCGAGAAGTTGAAATTGATTGATTGAACCTTTTTTTTTTTGCACATGGCGATGAAGGCCTAACGTGAAAAGGTTTTATAAAACCCAGCTGAAGGCCTAGGACTGAGGCGACGGCGCACGTGCCCACAGAGAGGGCTCTGCGTGTCACCTGTAGCATGCGTGCCATAGGTTCGCCACCAGGGGTTTGCTCTGTTTTGATCCCAGAAACTTTGTTCATTGTCAGAGTCTTGAATAACAAGTATTAGGACATTTATCTGTTTTGCATTATGTGAACATAGGTTTCTTAGGAAAATTGTGCTGTCAATGGGCAGGGAATGAATCCGGGTGAATAATAGGCAACAAAAGTCGATGCAATTATGGAAACTCATTTTTATTACTATCTACGGAAAAATGTAAGGTGCATGACTTACATGAAATATGAGACTTTCTAAAATCACACTCTGCATAGAAAACTTAGGAATGCCTAAATAAGTGAACAAGAGAATATCTTATAAACTCCAGATGTAAAAAATATTATTTGGTTCTACTTAATCCACTGAAAAAGTATCAAAAAGTTGAACGATTAAACTGATGCTAAAAAGACAAAGAAATTCACGTGTACAATAAAAGAAAATAAACACTAGAAAGGAAATGAGAAAGCTCGCACTGCAGAATTTGGGTGATAACTAATCATGCAGTAGATTCTTTTAAAATATTTGCTGATTCTTGAAAGCTAAATTCTGCTACCCCCTCCATCCCTGAACTGATGTTATGAATTGCATTCTTTTTTTCTTTATTCTCTGAGCATGTCTGATTCCTTATTAATGGAAAGTCTCAAGGTATCTGACATGTAAGAAAATATATTAAGAAGCAGCAATAGCAAACTATCTATGATCTCTACGAGCTATAGCCACTCCTACACAATTACAAACAATCGCTAGACGGCAGCAACAAAAGAGAACTAAGTCACAAATCTCTTTGCTGCCATCATATGGTTATTTGTATTTTTTTGCAGTTCATCCATTACAGCCTATAAAGTATATCTTGTAGAAATGCTATGGTCAAATTACAGAGACTTGTTTTCTTGGGCAGTTGCTGCTCCTTTTTTAGCTTGAACTCCTGGTGTGATCAGCTCTATTGTTAAGTGTTAAACTCAGACAAATATTTTGGATATTCCAAAAAAAGACTTCAGATAATTAGTTACTGAATTTGCTGTCATTATGTTTTATTCCAGGAGGCTGCTACATGCTTTTCTAATATAGATTGTTAAGCAGAAAGCAGTAAAAAGATTTGGGCAATCTCCAGCTCCTGATAATGAACCCAAAAGAGAGAGTGGAGGGCACAATAGTGTTTATAAGCCACTCCAATCATTAAATGTTCCATTTCCTGAACTTCTTGTAGCTTGATTTTGTGGGAGAATGCCCATTCTACAAATGGTTAGAGGAGCCAGACATTAAACTTAGACAAGGAATAGCGTTTATTATATTTATCAGCTAATATACAATCTATTCTTTTCTATATTTATCTACTTGTCTACTATCAGTCAGAATTTCTACCTTTTGCCTCTATACTTCCTCATTCATTTTAATCTCTTTTGGGCAAATGTGAGGAAAGCAGAAGGAAGGGGTTTATATGTAATTAATACATTAGATTTATAGAGCTAACCAATTTGCCAAGGTCTCTGAGATGACTTACAGTTTCTTGGTTTGCTTAATTTGCACTAAGGGTGGGATGGAGGCCTCCTGACCACCTTGATTTGCCCTTTTCCCTTCCTCATTTGAATTCAGTTGGAACTATTGTTTAGTCCCTTTCTTCTTTTTCAAATAGACTATTGCTGGAAAGTGACATCTTTCTCTCTTTCTCTTATTGTCCAAGCACTGCGTTAAATCCTTAAATTCCTAGTGAGAAAATTGGGGATTACATGCTAAAGATGATGAAGACTATACTTTACTCTTGGCCTATGCCCAAAAGTTGTGTAGGCACACATGCATGGATGTCATATTTACATAGGAGAGGTGCTATTTGAAAAGGTTTGAGAAAATTTTGAGCAAGCAGCTAGTAAGACAACATGGTGCGTGGTTTCTGTGGATTGGCTCTTACCAAGTCTTCATTTACCTCGAGGGAAAACAAGACACAAGTGAAGCTGACTGTAGGAAGAAAGAAAACAGCAGAATACTTGGGAAAGCTAGAGGGCATCAGTGGGGGAATCTACATAGGTTGGATGAAAAGACCAGTAGATTGAATTTAGTCTGGATTCTATCAACACAGTCTTGTTTTTATTTTATTTCTGCCTTTCAATTTATTCGTTTCATTCATCATAATGATTTTGCTTCCCTTCTGTTCCTTGTGAGCACCCCAAATACTGATACATTTGTGCCACCTAAAACCAGCACATTTACTATGGTTTAAATTTGATGAACTGTAACTTACTACATCTAATATATAAATGCTTCTGCTGTACCAAATTTATTAATTTTTAAAGTGCCACAAGGATCCTTGCTCCTATTTCTCCTTTTCCATCTATTAATATTTAGATTTGTTTTCTCCTGAACTCCTGCCCAGATAGCAGTTTAAAAGCATGCAAATGCAAGTAGATACAGTAAATAAGTGCCACTTTGGTGAGAAGGTAACACTTCCCTCCACCTGTGTAGAACATGATGCAACACAAGTGTTGTATATGTAGATTAGTAGGGGAGTGGTTTTCCACCGGCGGGAAATCCACGACCCTGGGTTGGGTGTTGTTTCTTTGGCGGGAGATTCCGGACACAGGGTTGGCTAGCGTCCAGCGGCTGCTGGACATATATAGTTAGCTACCCGGACCGGGCTGCCCAGTTCGCTCCACGTGTATCAATAAACATCACTGTTACAACTGCCTCGCTGTGTGTCGTCGATCCGAACACTACAGTGGCGACGAAGGTGGGATCAGTCGGCGGAACAGCGAAGGAATAGGCGGAAGCAAGCAACGCGCGAAGCGGGAGATTTGAATCGCCGTCAGCCGAAAAGCAGCCGATCACCGCAACACAAAAGCGAACATGGCACAAGTTGGTTCTCTGAAGGAATTCGATCCTAACTACCCGGAAGACTGGGAGGAGTACGTCGGCCAGGTCGAGGGGTTCATGCTCGTGAATGGCATAACGGACGACCGAAAGAAGGTGGCAGCACTCCTCACTATCAGCGGCACACCGGTTTACCGGGTCGCCGTAGGACTGTGTCAACCGGCACCGGTGGCAAGCGTGTCGTACACAGATCTTCTGGCCAAGCTAAAAGTTCACTTCACCCCCAAGAGGTCGGAACCTTACTGGAGGCGAATATTCGAAAAAAGGAACCAGAAGCCGGGCGAGTTGATAACCCAATTCGTATCCGCCGTAAGGGAAGCCGCGCTACGCTGCAAGTATGACAATTTAGAAATCTGGATCCGAGATAGAGTGGTCCTTGGGCTGCGAGATGAACAACTACAAAATAGAATAATCGCAAAGCCCACAGAAACTTGCAGGAGGTCCTGGACAAACTACTCACATATGAGTCTACAGGGAGACGTGACCCCCCCCACAATAGCAATGGCGCCGCAGCTGAAATCAACCTGGAAAGCCATGTGGATGGTGGGGAGGAGGACTACCCGTGGGAATCGGACATAGACGAAATCACCCGGAGGGTCGGAAAGATGCCGGCAAGGACCAACCGCCCAGATGGCACAGACCGTTCCAGAAGACAACAACCACCACTACAACAAAGATCCCTGAGGGAGAACTCAACCCGACAGAGAGACCCCGATGCTAAGTGCGGTAGCTGCAGCGGCAGTCACCCCCGAGCAACCTGCAGGTTCTGCAACGCAAAATGCCGGAACTGCGGAAAAACAGGGCACATCCAAGCAATCTGCCGTGGCAGACCCCGCGACAACCAACTGCACGATATCGACACGTGGGCCACAGGTAAGGTAACCCCCCGAGATAGTGGCAGAGAGACCCCCAGGCCACAGGCACGATCCTTCAACCGCGGGAAGGGAGTGGGGGTCAACCACGTACTGAGCCCTAAATTAAAAATCGAAGTCCTACTACAGGGTATTCCCTGCAGGATGGAAGTGGACTCAGGGGCATCAGTATCAATCATCTCGGGCAGTACCTTGGCACACATCGAAGCCAGGAGCGGGCATAGGATTCCCCTCAAACAAACACGAATCCAATTAGCCGATTTCCAAAGATCGCCCATAAAAATCAAGGGGAAGGTCACCATCCTCGTCACCTATAAGGGATTCAAGGGCCCCTTAGAACTCCTGGTCACCGAGGGCCAGAGAACCAGCCTTGTAGGCCTCAACTGGTTCAAGGCCCTAGGCATTTGGGTGGGGGGAATTAACGCTGTACATCACCGAACCCTCAAATCCGTCTGCGATAATTTCGCAGACGTATTTGATGGCTCTTTAGGACAATACAAGAGCCCCCCCATTAACTTTAACCTGGATCCAGCAATAAAACCCATCAGGCTTAAGGCCCGAAGGGTACCCTTCGCGCTTAAACAAAAAATCGAGGCCGAGTTAGAAAAGTTAGTAGGCCAGGTTGTGCTGGAACCAGTAGAAGGGGGCCCCTGGGAGACTCCAATCGTCACTCCCCTTAAACCTAACGGGGATGTGAGGATTTGTGCCGATTACAAAGCTACCCTAAACTTAGCAATGAAAAAACATGCTTACCCGGTCCTGACGGTGAAGCAGGTCCTCGCGACGATCCAGGACGGCGCCATCTTTGCCAAGCTCGACTTGGCGCAGGCGTATTTGCAACTCACTGTTTCCAAGGAAGCTGCTGAGGCTCAAACGATAGTTACCCACAAGGGGGCGTTCCGAGTCCACAGACTGCAATTTGGAATTGCTGCAGCTCCAGGCATCTTCCAAGAAGTGATGGAGAGGACTTTAAAGGGCATACCTGGAGTATGCCCCTACTTTGATGATGTCCTGATTGCTGGGAAAACTGAAGAGATCCTAGCTGACAGACTTGAAAAGGTATTGGGGAAATTTAGAGATGCAGGACTTAAATTAAAAAAGGAAAAGTGTTTCATTGGGGTAAAATCCACAGAATTTTTAGGATACAGGATTGATGCTCAAGGCATACATCCGACTGAGGGGGAAATCAAAGCAATCAAATTAGCCCCTGAACCAAAAAATAAAGCAGAACTCCAAGCATTTTAGGTCTCATAAATTTCTACCACACATTCCTGCCACACAAAGCAGCCTTAGCTGAACCCCTACACAGGCTATTGGACAAAAAGACCCCTTGGCAGTGGCAGGAAAAACACAAACAGAGTTTCCAAACACTGAAGGACATACTGTCAAGCAAATCCACAGTTACACATTTCATTGAAGGCAAACCAATTTACCTAGCTTGTGACGCATCACCTTATGGGGTGGGGGCTGTGATAAGCCACATGGATGACCATGGGGAGCAAAGGCCAATTGCATACTATTCCAGAACCCTAACCAAGGCAGAGAGGAATTATGCACAAATTGACAGGGAGGCACTGGCCATAGTGGCCGGTGTAAAGAAGTTCCACGACTACCTTTATGGCAGGAACTTCACAATATTCACAGATCATAAACCACTGTTAGGCCTCTTCACCACTGACAAACAGACACCCCAAATCATGTCCCCAAAAATGCTCAGATGGTCAATCTTTTTAGTTGCATACACATTCACCATCAAGCATAGACCAGGGAAGGAGATGGGTCACGCTGACGCACTGAGCAGATTACCCCTATTAGACACAGGTACAGACCCAGCTCCAGCGAGCCAAATTTTATCACTTCAGGAACTGCCGGAATGCCCATTGACGGCCCGGGACATCGCCAAGGCCACTAGCAAGGACCAAATACTCAGCAGAATAGCAGCATGGGTCCAAGGGGGGGGGTGGCCCAATGAAAACCCAGACCCCAAATTCACACCGTACTACAGGAGGAAGGATGAAATGTCTTCACATCACAGGTGTCTACTGTGGGGAAACAGGGTGGTAGTACCAGAGGAACAGAGGGACACAGTCATCACAGAATTACATGAGGGGCACCCAGGGGTTGTGCGGATGAAAGCTCTAGCCAGAAGCCATTTATGGTGGCCAGGGCTAGACAAGGCAATTGAGGACAGGGTAGCTGGGTGTTACCAGTGCCAGAAGTCTAGACCGGAACAGACACACAACCCAGTACACAGGTGAGAGGTGGCTTGCAACCCATGGTCCCGCATACACATAGATTTTGCAGGGCCCTTCCAAGGCCAGACCTTCTTAGTAGTAGTAGATAGTTATTCCCGGTGGTTGGAGGTAGTGCCTGTAAAAAGTATGACATCCGCTAAGACAATACAGGTCTTGCAGGGACTCTTTGCCACCCATGGGTTACCTGACGTACTAGTCTCTGACAATGGCCCTCAATTCACATCTAATGAATTTCAGGATTTCCTCAAGGCCAACTGGATTAGACATGCAACGTCGGCCCCCTTCCATCCCTCCTCCAACGGATTGGCCGAGAGGAACGTCAGGACTACCAAGGAAGCATTAAAGAGAATCATTCTAGGAGACTGGCACCAGAGACTAGCCCAGTTCTTGTTGGCTCAACACACAACACCGTGCACTGCAACGGGGAAAAGCCCAGCGGAAATGAGGTGGGGCAGAAGGTTGACAACCAAATTAGACAGACTCCACCCTGATAGGCTGCCCGTTGAAACAGAACAGGACAGCGCAACCAGGTCCCTGAATATTGGGGATTTAGTGTGGGCCAGGAACTATGGGCAGGGTGAAAAGTGGACACAAGGGGTAGTCATTGACAAAGTGGGGCCACTATCCTACATCATAGAGGGGGAAGGGGAACGACAGATCAGGAGGCACATTGATCAGCTAAGGAAATGGTCCCCTGAGTTCACGCCAGTGGCAACCGGCGGGGATCACCTAACACATGACAACGACAATAGAATTGATCGTTGGTGGTCATCTCACCAACAGACGGGGCCCCAGGGACACAACCAAGCGGGTCTGAACCTCCACCTCAGGGGACCACCGCACCACAATCAACAGGCCCCATAGTAACACAACAACCAGCAGAACCTCAGCCAGCAACAGTCCCTCAACAGGCTGCAAGGCCTGACAGGGAAGCGAGCAACAGGGCAGACGGCCCACCTGGGAGATACCCTGCCAGGGTCCATAGGCCACCTACATACCTAAAGGACTATGTTAGATAATAACTCTCATCTGGGGGGGAAGGGGTGTTGTATATGTAGATTAGTAGGGGAGTGGTTTTCCACCGGCGGGAAATCCACGACCCTGGGTTGGGTGTTGTTTCTTTGGCGGGAGATTCCGGACACGGGGTTGGCTAGCGTCCAACGGCTGCTGGACATATATAGTTAGCTACCCGGACCGGGCTGCCCAGTTCGCTCCACGTGTATCAATAAACATCACTGTTACAACTGCCTCGCTGTGTGTCGTCGATCCGAACACTACAACAAGGTCTGTTTCCAGAAGGAGATCTACAGTAAATGATAAATGAGCAATCAGTGAGGAGAAGTGAGGAGGAAGCTGCAGGAATAAGTGGGGAGGGATGCAGGCCCAAGGCCTGTGGGGATCCAGTGAGGTGGGAAAGAAGCTTAAAGCCTGTGGAGATCCCAAAGTGTGGGAAGAGAGCATAGAGTGCTTCAGAGGGTGGGTGGGGGCCCTTGGGAGGTCTGGGGCAGAGTACTTGTGAGTTGGGGAGGTACCGCAGTGTGAACCTGGCCTTCTGTTAGGCCACTCAGGGCCTTCCCCACCCCTAAGGCATCCCATGCTCCACTTAACAACCACATCAAGGAAAGCAGAGATGGGAATTGTTAAAAGAAAGGTGATCATGTGGCTACCTTGCTTAATTACAATCATGATTTGTGACTTTAATCAGTTGGCTCCATTATGGTCCTAGGCCAAAGACTAACTGTGTATTAAAGTGTTCTGCCTGTTGAAATGAATGAAAGCCACTCACACAAACAACCTTGGCTACATAAGAAAACACTCACAAACTCAGCATGGTTATACATCCCCAATATATTGGATCTTATTGCCATACGCACATTTTGAAGGAGAGCATTAAGAGATATGTTTCACTGAAAAACTAAGTTCTTCTGCACAAATTCTACTTCAGTTCCAACTTTGATATTGAATTTAGCAATTCAAGAACAATAAAATGGACTCATTTTTTAAAATGTAAGTTTTTAAAAATAAATTTCAATTATATCCATCAAACAAAAAATAAATGTATACGTGTGAGGATATTTTATGACCTGGTCAACCACAGACCCTCAACTTTCAAGACAACTGAATTAATGTTATCATTCTCCTGTGTTTTGTGTGCACGTATGTTCGACTAAGCTGTCCATTAAACTGTACTTTAATATCTCACCTGCTATTCTGCAGCAAAAGATTTCTCCCAAAGATCCTTTGACAGCAACCAGAGGTTTGATTCCACATAAGAGTTCAAGGCTGGAGGTGAATCAGTGAAATAACAAGCAGTCATCTTAAGCAAGCTATCATCACATACGACTTTAGATCAATCTCAGTGATTCTTTGCATGACCATTTTGCCCAAGGGCAAGACAATGAAGAGTGCTCAGATGTGTTTGTTTACTGAAGTGAATCTGACATGGCACAAGTGTGGGAGAAAAGGCTATCAATAGAAATAAGCCTCAGTGAAAGGAAGCCTCAGGATTATGTGCTCATAACAACAAAATCTCAGAAATCACACTCAGAGTAACTATTTCTGTTGTTGCCAGTCAAAAGCAGCACTCATGGAAGACAGATTGACAACATATTTCACCAAAAAAATGGTTCAGTTGCTGTTTTATTTATATATTATCTCAAAATTCATGACTGAACAAGGGTGAAAGAGTAAATAATAATATTTAAAAAGCAGACTTCAATGTACTAAGTTAAGATGCCCACTAATAAAATATTGTGTCTGTTAAAACCTAAGCAATTAAGTATATCTTTAGTCCAATACTCTTCATGGGTGTAGTTACTAAAATAAAAATACTGATATTATTTCTGAGGAAGTCTATGCTTATAATGAACACTTGTTATTTAATACGATCAGCCTAAGCTTAGTCACTCACATTTGTCATCTGCATTTTTGTATCAGAAATAATAGTAATAAAAGTACACAAATTTGCAAGCAAAGTTGAACACAGTTACAATAAATATACACACAAATATATACTTCCCACCTCTTCCAAAAGCCATTTATCTACTTTCTATTATATTCTAATTATTAGTCTGTATGACCATGAAAACTCGGCAAGTTGATGTTACAGTATTTAAATGGTGACATCACTTGTTGAAAACAGATGTGACTTTTAACAGCTCAAATCATATTTGAGCATATTTACCTGTTATGGACCACCATACAAGTTTTAACTTTTTCCTCATATAAATGAGCTTGTCAAACAAGTAACTAGGATGTGGGGGAAATACTCCTGGAGTATTGATCATGAGTCAGCAGGATGCAATGTTCTTGAAGTACTCAAGCCATGTTTTCACTCTTGCCAAGTTTGGCATAAATAGTACGCCTAAGGCAGGGGTCCCCAATCCCCTGGTCTGTGGACTGGCACTGGGCCGTGACATGCCAGCAACCAGTCCACACAAACAAGCAAAGCCCCTCCCGCTGGATGCAGACAGCATACGAAACCACACCCCCTCTTTTCTGCGGAAAAACCTTTTCCACAGAACCAGTCCCTGGTGCCCAAAAGTTTGGGGGCCTCTGGCTTAAGGCACAACATTACAGGTTCTACTATATCTATCCTAAAAAAAATCATTTTCAAGATTTTTTTTTACTGGTATTAGAAATTCCAAATATTCCATCACAGGTTTCATGATTTTAACAACATATACTGTAGGACACTAAACCTGGCAACACTCTTAAAATAAGCCCACTTATTTTGGTCATGAACATGTAAAAGAGTGCTAAATCCATTAGAAACAGAAATGTTGGACTCAATTGTGGTTGTAAGGACTTACCTGTAATGTGGATATAGAGAAACATTATAAAAATCATAGTAATTGGCAATAACTAGTTGAGAAATATACATGTTACTAAAGGTGTAATTTCAGAATGAGGTGATATAGTGATCAGCAGCAGCGCTGAAGCTCCAAAGCTAGCAAATGAGATTTCATTATATGACAATACTCTATAGACTTAAATGCAGCAATCTTCCTTAGATCAATGTTTTTGTCTCTACCAAGCTTTTCTACATGGGTTTTGTTACAAATGTAACGAAACATAAAACACTCCTGCTTTACATGAATGGATTTAACCTGGGTAGTTTTTTATTGTAACATATCATTTGTTTAAAAAAGGCAGAAAATATATTGATCATGCCTAAATATTTATCTGCTAAATATTTATCTGCTATTCAATCAATTTATTTTAATTAAGCAACAGGAAAGTGAATAATAATAATAATAATAATAATAATAATAATAATAATAATAATAATAATAATAATAATAATAATAATAATAATAATAGTTGGAAGGTACCTTGGAGGTCATCTAGTCCAATCCCCTGCTCAGGCAGGAAACCCTATACCATTTCAGACAAATGGCTGTCCATACAGTTATCATACAGTTATTTGCATTGCCCTAAGATGGCCAAATGCAAATTTTCATTCAACTATTTTTTTTCATTCCTGGGCCACACCTTCATATTATGCACCTATCTTGAGATTCCCATTTTCTGCATAGCATATGAAGTTTAGCTTTGGCTATTAAACTTTCAGCAGTAAAAAATATTTTACTATAATAGCATCCTGACTGAAGGGATTCAGTAGTCTTCTTAACATTCGTTTATTTGTGAGTATTTTTTCACTTGTGGTGAAAAGTGAGAGATATCACTGTGATATGCGTTTGTACACATGTGGGAGGTGGCTCTTTCTCAAGTGGCAAAATTGTTACTTGGAACATGTTCTGTGTGACAATTCTACACAAGCACAGAGTGGGGTTTTTTTTATAACATAACAAGGTTTCCCACAAGCTGTTGAACCTAATATTCCAAGTGGAAAAAGCTGAATTGCTTTTGTATTATTTAATACAAGAATGGGGAAAAACAGCAATTTAATCACATAAGTAAATGATTGGCAGCACATAATGTGATTAGTAATACTGATAATAATTTCAGTGTGGTTTGATTATAGAGGTAGACCTCATTTAGTGACTACCTTGTTTAGCAACTGGTCGCAGTTACAATAGTGTTGAAAAAGTTAGGGTTACAACCATTACTTGCATTTACAGGCAGGACAAGAAGCAACGGATGGAAACTAATGAAGGAGAGAAGCAACCTAGAACTAAGGAGAAACTTCCTGACAATTAAAACAATTAATTTATTAAAGGAATTAATAAATTTCTTTGGGCAGGGAAAAAGCCACGAGTTAAATTTAAGATAATGCAAGATACGCGTGAAAGAGGCGGTCTTAAAATGCCTAATTTTAAATTATATTATGAGGCTGCTGCTTTGTCATCAATAAGTGACTGGTTTAATTTCACACAAGGGAGATTATTAAATCATGAGGGTCATGATTTGTTATTTGGTTGGCATGCATATTTATTGTATGATAAGAAGGTGGATAATGTGTTTAAGATTCATATTTTAAGGTATGCTCTGTTGCGAGTTTGGAAAAAGTATAGACATAAGTTAAATTATAAGATACCAATTTGGGCAATACCTAAACATGCAATAGAAAATATAAATGTGGGATTTAAACATGATGAGACTACATATAAGAAAATCTTAAGTTTAGAAAGGAATGTATGGCAAATAAAGCCATATAATATCTTAAAAGAAGAAAAGATTGTACAAACTTGGTTTCAGTATGGGCAATTACAGGCAAAATGGAAAGAGGACCAGAAAGCTGGCTTTTCGATGACTGATGAAAATTTGGTAAAACAAATTAGAGATCAAGGTCAAGCACATATTAAAAGGATATATAATGCATTGATAGAAATTGACTCAGAAACGGAACTTGTTAAAGATTGCATGATAAAGTGGGCCCAGAATTTTCAAGGTTATAACAATGGACACTTGGGAAAAGATCTGGGTTAGAAATGTGAAATTTACACAGGCCCAAAGCTTAAGAGAGAATTTTTATAAAATGTTTTATAGGTGGCATTTAGACCCTAAAAAATTAGCAAGTATGTATCCGAACTGCCAGCCCAAATGTTGGAGGTGTGGCTGTGAGGATGCAACGTATTTTCATATATGGTGGACTTTTAAAAAGGTTAAAGCTTTTTGGATTAAAAATTGGTGGGATATGCAAAAGATATTTAAGAAAAGGATAAAGTTTTCTCCGCAATTGTTTTTATTGGGTATTATTACAGATACTACTGTTATAGATACAAAATTGATGTTGAATTTAATTACGGCAGCGAGACTTTTAGTACCACAACTTTGGAAGAAGGAAGAACTGCCGACTATAGAAGAGTGGACTTTGAAAGTTTCTAACTTGGCGGAAATGGCAAAGATTTCAGCATATTTGAAAGACCAATCGCAACAGAGATACATTGTGGAATGGAGAAGATGGATTGAATATATTCAGAATAAATATGGGACTAAAAAGTTTCATTTAGCATTTGAATAAGTAGTGGATTTTTATGACGTATAATTAGTTAGTAGTTATTTTATTAATATTTTGACTATGGAGAGTTAAAGTGTAATAGAATTTAATGTTTTATTATTGTTGTTGGCATATTTTAGATTATGCTTGTTTGTATTATTATACCCTATATTCAGCTCTGGGAAGTCGGGGAGGGGGGAGGGGATGGTAGGAGGGGGGGTTGGGGAGAGGGGAGGGGGAGTAGGGTTTTTTTTACTCAAAAATGTATTGTAAAACTTTTCAATAAAAAAAAACAATTAACCAGTGGAACAACCTGCCTCCAGAAGCGGTGAATGATCCGACACTGGAGGTTTTTAAGAAGAGACTGGACAGCCATTGGTCTGAAATGGTATAGGGTTTCCTGCCTGAGCAGGGGGTTGGACTAGATGACCTCCAAGGTCCCTTCCAAATAATAATAATAATAATAATAATAATAATAATAATAATAATAATAATAATAATAATAATAATAGTAATAATAAACTTTTATTCATAAAACATGAAACTCAGTCAACACTCACTGGCACTAATGGTTGACATGGGTTGCTGCCAGCATCCTAGGTATCAACCAGGTATCTCCTTAAAATGTAAGATGTTCCAAGTAGCATAGTTTTTTGTAGATTTTCTGGAGTTATTGCAGGAAGCTGCAATTTCTTGATGTATTTTGCAAAGTTTTTGGACATAGTTCCCAGTGCCCCAATGACAATGGGTATCACTGTTACATGTTTCATCCATAATCGTGCAGTTTCGATGTCCCGGTCGCAGTATTTTGTAATTTTTTTCAGTTCTTTTTCTTTGACTCTGACATTTCCTGGTACAGCGATATCAATCAGCTGTATGCTTTGGTTCTCTATGACTGCAATATCTGGCATGTTGTGTTCCAAATGGCGATCTGTCTGTATTCGGAAGTCCCACAAGATCTTCACCCTCTCATTCTCGACAACTTTTTCCACCCTATATTCCCACGACTTTTCAGACACAGGCAAGTCGTATTTTTTGCACAATGCCCAGTGGATTAGTTTAGCAACTTGGTCATGTCTAGCTTTGTAATCAGTGTGTGCAATTTTGCTGCACTCACATATTAAATGTGAAACAGTTTCAACTTTGTCATTGCAAAATCAGCCTTGTCAGTAGATTTTTGTATCTTTGCTTTCATGGCATTAGTTTGTAATGCTTGGTCTTGAGCAGCCAGTATTAAGCCTTCTGTTTCTTTCTTGATGGTTCCCATCTTAAGCCATGCCCATGTCAAGTTGTTATCACATTTTCCTTCAATGTTTTCAAATGCTGTCCATGCAAAGCTTTGGTTTTCCATCTATTTAATCTGTCATCCAGCCGTTTTTCCTTATATTCTGCCTTTGTTTCTGTTATTTTTATAATGCTCTCTGTTTTCATAGCCTGCAGCAATTTTTCTGTACTTTGATTTACATAGTCATTCAAACTTCATTTTTCTTCTACAGTTTGGTGGATTTGCAGTAGCCCTCTGCCCCCTATTCCTGGCAGGTACAACCTGTCGATGTCACTTCGTGGATGTAGAGCGTGGTGCATATTCAAAGGTTTACGCATTTTCCAGTCGAGGTGTTCCAATTCAGCCAAAGTCTATGTCACTGCGTTTTTTAGTTTTTTTGTCAATAAGCTCGTTGCAATCTGTTTTTTGCAAGTTGCATTGTTATCTTATCATTGTAACCAGTGTCACATGTTCAGCCATGTATTTTGTTTGGTTTTATATTTATTACTGTGTGCGCATGTCCAAAACAAAACTTACTTTCCTTTTCCTTTTCTTTGTGCTGCCTGGTGAGATAGATATGTCGTCATCAGTCTTTCTTTGTTTTTACAAGTTTGTTTGTAATTAAAAGTTTTATAGTAGAATATATGCTTCGGGGTTTTCTTTATTTTTATCTGATGTTCATCATGCATCAAATGAACCACGGTTCATCACCCTCTGATAGGGAGTTTTTTTATTTACTCCCTGACATGGTAGCAGAGGATGGTTGTTTTTTTGATGCTGATAACCGTATAGGCTATTAGTCCCTTAGTTAGTTCAGCGACTGAGGAACGCTGTGCTCAATTACTGAAAAATGCTGAAAAAAAGAAAGACAGAAAGGAGTCTGATGAAGAACAGACTCCACTTGCTTCTGCCACGCGTCTTGGAGAAGAACCTGATTTAAGGCCAGTCACATCATCTCCTGATTTTACAAGCTCTCAGACAGCCGCCCCAGAAAGAGTTTACACTCAAGGGGCTTATGCTGATTTTGAGTGGCTCGCTGCCAGACCTAAAGTTTCACTTTGGAAAGATGTAATTCATTATTCTCCTCGTAGCCCTGAACAAACTCTGCATGAGAGGGCTGTTCAAAGTTATTGTGAACAAATAGAGGCATTTGAACAAGAGCTGCAACAGGCAAAAGCAGATGCATTATTGATTAAGCAGCATAAGAGGGACTCTGCTGTGATTCAAATCCCAGATTCCACCATATTGCCTTCTTCTTCCAAGCCAGACCAACTTCCACAAGATTTTGCCATATTGCCTTCCTTTTCCCAGTCAAAGCCACTCCCACAAGTGGCTGTTGTGTCAGACAAAGGTGAACAGAAAGCACCTGCGTCACATTTTCAAATGACACACAAGGCTACAGTGATGCCTGAATCTAATGTTATAACACCATCTGCTGGTGAATCTGTTTTACAAGATAGAAATGAATTACTATATGGAATACAGGAGCAAATACAAAGAATGCAATACGCATTTTCAGAGATGTCTATTCATCAATCAAGCTCCAAGCTGATGGTGCTAGAATTCCTATTAATACTTCTACTATTCAGGTTCCTGTCCCAGATAGAGCACAGCAACAGCCAGCCCAAGTGCAGTTACCACTGGGTTCTCAAATACAAAGGCCAGCGCTGTTTGCAGGCAAACTTAATGTTGCAGCTCAAGCGCCAGCGCCTCCTGCTGGCCAGGGTGGAATTGCGGCTCAAGTACAGCCACAGCCAGCACTGATACCAGCGGCAGTCCCAATGCATCTGCCACAATTCTTGGCACAGGCACCACCGGTGCCTCCTGCAGGTCAAGTCCGGATTGCACAACCTGCACAGCCAGTACCTCAAATGCATGTTCCTCAACAGGCATCTTCTATTGTACCACTGGTTGGCGACTCGAAATTGAAGCGATCAGGACAAAATTACAGGGCATGGGTCAGTGAAGGTGGACTTTTGCTCTGTAGAGAAGGTACCCATTGCATGGTATTTAATTCTCCTAACCAGCCATGGACTCCTGATATATGGGACTTGAATAATAAAGCATGCACAACATTATTGATGTCAATGGACACTGAATTGCAGTTTACATTTTCACAAGATGCAACTGCTCAACAAATTTGGACTCAATTAGAAGCATGTTATCGGCCTACGTCAATTGAGTCTACATGTTTGCTTTTGTCCGAAACATATCTGAAACACGATTTACAGGTTCAAGGTCTACACACATTGACATCCGTTATCAAAATATAAGACAAGTAGTTAAACAGGGTTTTGTGAAATTGCAGTATGTGCCTACACATGATCAGATTGCCAATATGCTGAACAAGCCACTTCCTGCAGCCCAGCATGAGTATCTGCGTAAGAAAATGTGTCTTATCTGAGTTCTGCCTTACTGACAAAAGAAGGGGATGTCACTGTGTTTTTTAGTTTTTTGTCAGTAAGCTCATTGCAGTCTGTTTTTTGCAAGTTGCATTGTTATCTTATCATTGTAACCATGGTGAGTGTCACATGTTCAGCCATGTATTTTGTTTGGTTTTATATTTATTACTGTGTGCGCATGTCCAAAACAAAACTTACTTTCTTTTTCCTTTTCTTTGTGCTGCCTGGTGAGATAGACATGTAGTCATGAGTCTTTCTTTATTTTTGCAAGTTTCTTTGTAATTAAAAGTTTTATAGTAGAATATATGCTTCGGGGTTTTCTTTATTTTTATCTGATGTTTATCATGCATCAAGTGAGCCACGGTTCATCGCCCTCTGATAGGGAGTTTTTTTATTTACTCCCTGACAGTCCAGTTGATAATTCCAGCTAGGTAGCGTATCACTGGAACTGCCTGTGTATTAATGGCTTTAATTATGTTTCCAGCATTCAGCTTTGATTTTAGTATTTTGCGGACTTTCCTGATGTATTCCTTTTGTGTTCACTCTTTGACTTTTCCATTCAAGATATTATCTGCTTCCAATATGCCTAGGTATTTGTAACCATCATCCTTTGCTAGTGCTTTCATAATACTTCCATTTCCCAGTTCTTTTCCTTCTATTTTTCCCATTTTTCCTCACTGCATGGATAATATAGCACGTTTTCCAAGTCCAAAGTCCATTCTGATGTCACTTCTAAACAGTTGAACTGTGTTGAGTATCAATTCAAGTTCAGTGTGGCTTTTTGCATACAGTTTTAAGTCATCCATGTATAGTAGATGGTTTATCTTATCATGCTGGCTTGAGATGTGGTATCCCAGTTTTGTGTTTCATAATATTATTAATGGAATTAATATGATGTTGAACAGTAGTGGTGAAAGTGAGTCCCCTTGGAAGATTCCTTGTCTGATGTTGATTTCACCAATGTTCTCCCCATTTGCTGTTAGAACTGTTTTCCATTTTTCCATATTTATTATTTATTTATTTTGGGGACTTATATGCCGCCCTATCTCCCGAAGGACTCAGGGTGGCTAACAACAATAAAAGACAACAGTACAAAAATTAAAAAAGAATTAAATAACAGCCCCAAAATAAATTAACTACACAGTTAAAAATTTAAAAATTAAAACATATTTAAAAACCCATCATCAATCCAGGTCAGCCTGATGGAAGAGAAAAGTTTTGAGGTCGCGGCGGAAGGACCGGAGGTCCGGGGCCATCCGAAGCTGAAGGGGGAGTTGGTTCCAAAGGGCTGGTGCTCCCACAGAGAAGGCCCTCCCCCTGGGGGTCGCCAGCTGACATTGTCTGGCCGACGGCACCCTGAGGAGGCCCTCTCTGTGTGAGCGCACTGGGCGATGGGAAGTCATCCCTGGCAGCAGACGGTCCTGCAAATATCCCGGGCCTAAGCCATGTAGGGCTTTAAAGGTAAGTACCAGTACCTTAAATCTCGCCCGGAAGACAACTGGTAGCCAATGCAGCTCACGCAGGAGGGGTGTAATATGGGAGTATCAGGATGCTCCCATCACTACCCGCGCAGCCGCATTCTGCACCAGCTGAAGCCTCCGGGTGGTCTTCAAGGGCAGCCCCATGTAGAGAGCATTGCAGTAATCTATCCGAGAGGTAACGAGTGCATGAGTGACCGTACGTAGGGCATCTCGGTCCAGATAGGGGCGCAACTGGCACACCAGGCGAACCTGGGCAAATGCCCCCCTGGCCACGACTCCAATATGATCTTCAAAACTGAGTCATGAGTCCAGGAGGACGCCTAAATTGCGCGCCCTATCAATGGGAGGCAACACCTCTCCTCCCATAACCAAAGATGGAACCTCTTGGACAAGTCGAGATGCCGGTACGTAAAGCCACTCAGTCTCGGCCGGGTTGAGCTGGAGCCTGTTCTTCCCCATCCAAATCTGTACCGCTTCCAGGCAACAGGACATCACATCAAGGGCATCACTGGCTTGGTTCGGGGTGGAGATAAAAAGCTGGGTATCATTGGCATATTGATGATACCTCACCCCAAAACCACAGATGATCTCACCCAGCGGCTTCATATAGATGTTGAACAGGAGGGGCGAGAGCACCGACCCCTGAGGCACCCCACAATTAAGGGGCCTAGGGGTTGACCTCTGCCCTCCTGTCAACACCGTCTGCGAGCGGCCCAAGAGGTAGGAGGAGAACCACCGTAAAACGGTGCCTCCCACTCCCAACCCCGCAAGACGTCGCAGCAAGATACCATGGTCGATGGTATCAAAAGCCGCTGAGAGATCTAAAAGGACCAGGACAGAGGAATAACCCCTGTCTCGGGCCTGCCAGAGATCATCCACCAGTGCGACCAATGCCGTCTCCGTGCTGTACCCGGGCCTGAAACCCGATTGGTACGGATCCAGATACTCAGTTTCCTCCAGGACCAAAGGGAGCTGCCGTGCCACCACGCTCTCAACAACCTTCGCAAGAAAGCGAAGGTTGGAGACAGGACGAAAGTTGTTTAAGATAGCTGGATCCATGGCAGGTTTCTTGAGGAGGGGCCTTACCACCGCCTCCTTCAAAGCGGCAGGGAAGCACCCCTCACTCAAGGAAGCATTTATAACTGCCAGGAGCCAGCCTCGTGTAACCTCCCGGGCCGCATAAACCAGCCAGGAGGGACATGGGTCCAACAAACACGTGGCGGCACTTAATTTCCCCATGATCCTGTCCACTTCATCCAGAGTCACAGGATCAAACTCCTCCCAAATGTTATCGGCCAAACCCATCGTTTCCCCTTCGTCAGACACTGCCCAGTCGGAGTCCAAGCCAGCCCGAATCTGAGCGATTTTATCCACCAGATACTCACTAAACTCCTCAGCCCGTCCCTGCAAGGGGTCCTCTCCCATCCCCTGATTTAAAAAGGAACGGGTCACCCTAAACAGGGCGGTCGGGCGGTTATCTGGGGATGCAATGAGGGTGGCGAAGTGAGCACGCTTCGCCACCTCCATTGCCACAAGATAAGATCTAGAAAAGGATCTTAACTGTGTTCGGTCAGACTCAGACCGACTGGACCTCCAAATGCTCTCTAGGCCCCTTTTCCGGCGCTTCATCTCCCGCAAGTCCACGGAGAACCAAGGAGTGAGCCGGGATCTGCGCCGGGTCAGAGGCCGCAAAGGCACAACACGGTCGAGAGCCTCCGAAGCTGCCCGTTGCCAGGCATCAACTAAGGTCTCGACCGGGCTGTGGGAAAGGGAGGAAGGAATAAGTCCAAGCGCCATCTGGAACCTATCTGGGTCCATCAGGCGCCTGGGGCAGAACCACCTGATCGGTTCCGCCTCCCAGCAGCGGGGAGTGGCATGACGGAGGCTCAGCCGCAGGAGATAATGGTCTGTCCATGAAAGGGGTTGAGATGTTGGAGTAACCCCACCCAGACCATTAAACCACTGCCCAGAGATGAAAATAAGGTCGGGCGTGTTTCCCCCCTCATGAGTCGGACCCTGAATAATCTGGGTCAGGTCCATGGCTATCATGGAAGCCATGAACTCTCGGGCCACCCCCGACGCACCACCCAGGGAAGGCAGATTAAAATCTCCCAGAACCATAAGCCTGGGAAACTCAACCGCCAACCCTGAGAGAGTGTCGAGTAGCCCGGGCAGGGCTGTTGCCACGCAGCTGGGAGAAAGGTACATGAGCAACAGACCCAACTGACCCCCAGGACCCCACCTCAGGAGGAGGGACTCACATCCGCCAATCTGCAGGGCAGTGGTCTCCCACGGACAAAGGGCCTCCTTAATAACTACTGCCACCCCCCCTGCCCCTACCCTGAGCCCGAGGCTGGTGAAGCACATGGAAACCTGGTGGGCATAACTCAATCAAAGGGACTCCTCCCTTTGGGCCCAACCAGGTTTCAGTAATGCATGCCAGGTCTGCGCCTTCCTCCTCAATCAAATCCTGAATGAGGGGAGCCTTATTCACCACAGACCAGGCATTCAAATAAACCAGCCTGAGCTCAGGCACCTGTCCTCCCCCACCCCCGGAAAAGCAGGATGAGGGCAGAGGGGCAGAGTGCACCACCGCTCGAAGATAGCGGGGGCGCGATCCCAAATTTCGATATGGCCCTCTTTTCATCCGTCTGCCACCATTCCCAATCACCATGGGGATCAATGTCCCCACCCCATTCCCTCGGGCCCCAGGACCCTCCCCCCCACCGCGGCGACCATTTACCAACCTGGATTGGGAAAGATCCAGCAAAGTCCCCCCAACTTTCTGCTGGGACTTACATCCCTCCCCCCTCCCTAACCCGTTAAAAAGTTTACATAAAATATCCCTAAGCCTCCTCTTTGTGCCATGCCACCTCTTGGGATCCCAAGATCCATAATTAAGGAATCGGTGGCACAAACCAGAGGGCCACACCTGGGAGAGGGGGGAATCTCTCAGGGCAAGCAAAGTGCCCGTGGAATAGATCATCAATAGGATGGAAAAAATAAAATAAGCTATAAGCAGGAGGGGACGAATCGGCTAAAATCAATACAAAAATGCTTTCAAAAATGTGCAGATGTTTTTCCTGATTCCAAAGTTTTCCAAACACGCATTAATCCAACTGTGGGGTAATGAGTCAATCAATCCATGCCATATTTAAATTTGTTTTTCATCATTTTGCATTTTTAAGTATAATTTTGTCAATGAGCAACTGATCTTTTGTTCCTCTTGATTTTTTTATAATTTCCTTTTTGTTCTGCAGGATACAAATTGTTTTCCATCAGATGATTGAATACTGATGTCAACACTGCTAACATTGAATGTTATTGCTTGACAAGAGATGAAGAAGTAGCCGTTTCATATGTTAAACTTGTGTATTGCTTTAAAAGATTAGTTTAAGGTTGGGAGGAGGGATGAGTAGGAATACCCTTTCAAGGCCATCTCTCTATCTAAAGAAGATAAGGCCTTGACCTTCTAACGGAAGGGAAATTGATTCTTTAAATTAAGTGGAGAATATGATTAATGACAAAATTAGAAAGGTGGAGAATTGTGTTTTAATATATTGTGCAAGGGGCGGAGATTTCAGATTCCAGCTTCCTTTGAGCAAGCATTTGCCGGTGTATTAGGCTAATAAAGGACTTTTAAGGTAAAAAATGCCTCAGAGTCACTTGAAAGGTCCATACGTCAGAAACCTGACAACTGAATTTGCCAGTATTCTTGTAAAAAGTTTGAATGTTGTTGGCAGACAAGTAATTGGGTGGTAGTTGCTTAGTTCTGTGATCTTTTCAGGGTCTTTCATTATCAAGTATGTTCGACCAGCTGTTAACCTTTCTTCACTTGTGGCATTTTGAAGCATTTCATCAAACTGAGTGGCCATGCGGTGATGGAAGCTGGTGAGGTATTTCAACCAGTATCCATGCAGTTCGTCCAGGCCAGGTGCACTCCAGTTCTTGACCTTCTTTACTTGTTTTGCAACCATATCAGTGGTTATTACAATATTTTCCATTTTGTTCTGTGTTGCTTGTTTTTGGCTATCTTTAATCCAGGAGGCAGTTTTATTATGTTCCACTGGGTTTTCCCACAGTTTTTTCCAAAAGTTTAAGTTTTTTTCTTTACATGGTAGAACAGTAGTTTGGACTTTATTTTTGTCAAGTGACCGATAGAAGAGGTGCTGGTTTCTTCTGAACTGGATGTTTTCATGATATTGTTTTATTCGTCCTTCATATCTTTTGATTTTCTTTGCTGTTGCTATTACACGCTATTTTAGGTTTTCCATGATTTCCATTATTGTTTTTTCCTCCAAGTTATGTTTTTTGTATAAACTATTTTTCAGCTTTTCGTTCTTTAGTTTTCTTTCTTTCAAGTATTCCAATTTGCTGACATCTCCTCGTAGTTTTTTTGTTTTATTTTCAAGTCAAATGTTCCACTTTGGTGTTCCAGTGGGTTTCTTTTTTGGCATTTTATAACCCAATTCTGCATTTATAACAGCGGATGTACTGTGCATTAGTTGGTTTGTTTCATACAGTGTGCTGGATGGGATGGAAGTTAAAATGTTGTTCACAACATTTAGTAAATCTTTCACTCATTTGCTATGCACTTCATGGATGGCAGGCAGTCTTTTTCTTTCTGTGTTTTCTTTGATGTGGTTTTCAATCTTTTCTTTCAGCATTTTTGCTAGATTACTTAGTTCTACACTTTCGAGTTGTTGCACAGGGGAGTCTTCATCCTGTGTGGTGGCTTCTTCCACTGGTTGGTCAGTTTGTTGGTCAGTTTGTTCAGGTATTGAAACAATTGCTTCAGCCAGTTCACCATCATTGCTTGTTGTTTTCTTTTTAGCCAATGTTCCTAGATGTTGAATTTCCACATGTGTAAAAACTTTATTACGGATGATGAAACGTCTTTGATCCATTAATCGTTGTTCGGTTACATCATTTTCTGGGTGCTTTTCCTTCCACAGTTGCATCATTCTTTTTTGAAATCCCCTGGCTGTTGGTGTTGTGATTCAGGGTCAGCCTGTGGGTTCGGCAGTTGGGTCGGACGATTCAGAGGAGGAGGAGGGGGTGTTGGAGAGGTTGCTGAGGGGGTTGGAGAGCTTGCTGATGAGAGCCCTCAGCCAGGCCCCTCCCACCTGGTTATGACACAGACCCAGCTGTGTGAGCCTGACAGCGTGGATGAAGATGACCCACAGCTGGCCCTGTTCAAGGATGCCCAACGCAGGAGGCAGTCAATCAGGAGTAAACAGAGGAAGGCAATGGGGTACCTCGGAAGGAGGCAGAGAGAAGCCACGCCCTGAACTGTTTAAAAGGGGAATGCGTGGGAGGGCTGGTTTGCTGAAGGCAACCGTTTGAATAGTTCCTGTTTCATGGTTCGTGTCTTGTTTTGCTCTATTTGCTTTTGTGTTCATAAATTTGGCAGGCTTAGTTCCAGCCTCTTGCCTTCTTGTAAAGGGGTTGTCCCTGCCTTATCTGCAGGGCCGGTAGTAGGCTGGTACAGAACAGTTGGTTCTGCCTGGTAGTAGCATTGGATGATTTCTCAATTTTCTTCGGTTGTCCAGGTTTTGCGCTTTTGTTCCAGTTGCTTTACAGTTGTATGCTCTGGTTCCCCAGCAGTAACAACTGAGCCCTGTGGCCCATTTTTCAGCAGATGTCCAGGAGCCATAGCATCTGACGCGGTCCTTGTTGACCAGGGCGACGACCGATCTGGTATGGAATTTTTTTTATTTCTTCTCATCATTGGTGATGGGAGGTGCCTTGATTGGTTCACAGTGGCTAAACCACTACCAATCTGAAGACCGGTAATCCCATAACCATAAGGACTGCACCCGATAGCCATCCAGGCCCAGCCACGGATATTATTATTATTATTATTATTATTATTATTATTATTATTATTATTATTATTATTATTATCATTATCATTATCATTATCATTATCATTATCATTATTATTATTATTACATCACTTATCACCAGCTGAAATACACTGGCTTAGGCTGAAATAGACTTACCAGGAGAAATGGTGCTTTACAGCCTTTAGGCTGTTCCCTTGATTTCCTCTGATTTCTTTCTGATCTCTTTCCCAGTTTCTTAGGCAAGTGCTGAGCCTTCTTCTGTCACCTTCCATGGGAGACTTTTTTATTGATTGATTTTAAAAAATTACAATCTTTAGTGCTTAGTAAACAACATGTTGTCTGGGTTCGCATATTTAACATTAGCTTCTTCAATATAAATCTTTCCAGTACTGTACAATCCAGTATTTTTTCCATGATCCTCCTTTCTTCCCCATATTTTTTCCATTTCCCCCTCATTACACAGTTACAATTCTTGTTACTATTAACTTATACAAAGTTAGATATAAATATCCTCATTATATTTTACCAATGTTATACAAATAACAATAATATCAACTCATAAATCAACATCCTGTTTTTCTTGTTCTTATTAAGGTTTAATTTCCCATCAATATTTGAAATATCTTTGTCAGTTATGATTTTCTCAATATTAATTACATTTATATAGTTAAAAGTTTTATTCATACCAGCCATCCTCTTATTTTCATACTTACCATATCAAAAGAAAAAAGAATGCTATTTTAATTCTAAATCATAGCTTTCATTATAAAAATCTAATTATATCTAAGGGCCATCTATTCTTTTAACCATATTCAAACAAATATTTAAACATGTAATGCCCCCTCTAATAGGTTAAGTCTTCTGTTTTTTAAATCTAACTCTGACTTTCTTTCTTTGCCAAGTGGCTTTCCAAGCCAAGCCAATTACTGTAAATTGCCAAGGAATTTTCTTTCTATTTTTGTAAAAGTTGCTTGGCATGAGGAAGACAATTTATGTAGGGTATTTTTTGGAGGGGAATTCCGCCCATTTATATTCCTTAAGTAACTCCCACTTTCCTTCTCCCTCAATTTCTCTTTTTACTTTTTGACTCCCAAGTTGTGACATTTCCCCTAACAGCTCCACATTCCATTTTTAAAAATCTTCTTCCTTAACATCAGGTATGTTTTGCAGACCTAAGAGGTAAAGCATCTTTTCCATTTTCATTGTTATGGTTAAGTCTTGCAGTATGTATATGTATGTCTATGTGTATATGTATATGTATACCATATGTGTATGGTAGTTTATATTTCCCTTCTTTTATCTCTTCCATCTCTAGGTCCATTTCGTCTGCTTCATCTTTTGATTTCTGGTTTATTTGTTCATACTTTGTAGTTGATGTCTAGGTATTTTCTAGTTGCAGATTTAGTTTGTAGATTTGCTTATTTATATTATCTAAATTATTTTTAGTCTCATCATGGTTTCTTTTTGTATCCTCTGTGTGTGAGGATATTGTTTGGTGAATTAGTTGTAGCATTGAGTATATTTCCTTCTGAAAGGTGTTTATTTTTTCTTGAGGCATCATTCATGGAGATCCTCTAGTATCTTAATAAGAGTAGAATAAAGTTTAATCTAGTTTTCTGGTCTTTATGTGTAGCCTTTATAATCCAATAGGTTCCAGAATATGGGTCCAGTCCTGAAAGCAATATTTCATAGTAATCTTTTGTCTCAGGTGTCCAAGAATTGTCAGTCAGGCAAGGTTGTAATCCACAATGTTCAAAGTGTTCAAAATGTTCAACCACCCTAAAAACAGCTCGAAAGTCTCTCCTAGCCAGATGTAGTCAAAAGTCAATTTTTTCTTTCTCTCCCAGTAGTTCTTGAGATTAAAAGTCCAAGCTCAGTAAGTGTTTATAGTCCAAGAATGTCAGGGTGATAAGTATGCCAAAATATTTTCCTTTATTGTCAGCTGTTCTCCATTAAATTAGGAGTCACCAAGCAAGGAAGCTAGTTGTAGTGCTATACTCAAATCCATCACTAGATGTCACTCAAAATCCATTTTTCACTCTTAAGACAAAGGATTGATTTCTTATATTTCACCTCAATGTTTTTTTTCCCAAAGAGAAAATCTTAACAATTACCTCAGTTCTCAAATTTATCAAAGCTGTAGCTTTATGTTACTTCCACTTCAGTATTATGTATTTCTGTTCCCCCATACAAAAAATTAAAATGCTGCTTCCATTCACATTTGGAGCTTTTAGCTTCTTGGGAACCTTTCCCAGGAAATTCAGTTATAAAATAGTAAAGAAAGGATCGATGATCTCACTCAGTTCCAAATATACTATTTATGATGCTAATTAGTGCTTTTCTTCTTCGGCTGCCAGCAGCTAATGGCTGGCCACAGGAATGTAGCCAGTCTTTCTCCTGCTGGTTTGGAGGGCTTTCCTCAGATTGAATGGAAAGACTGCCATCTATCCATGATCAGTGAGGCACCCCTCCTTCTTCATCACCACTTCAGGGTGATTTTAGACCCTTTTAGTGCCCCCAGCAGGGTGAAATTGGGTGTGGAAGGCAGAGCCCTGACTTCCTGTGTCTCTCACCACGACGCAAAACCAGAAGTCTTCCATGGGAGATTTTTGTTGCTTTGCAAGAAACAATGGGGGAAAAAGTCCTTCTCTGTTTCTCCCACCATTGTGGAACTTCTCATTAAGTAACCGAGAGAGGTAATAGCATCCATAAATAATAATAATAAGTAAACCTGCAACAACAATACTAATAAGTAAACCTGCAACACCAAACTACTGACATAGCACCCATTCTATAGCAGTGATTGTATAATGAAAATAAAGCAGCAACACGCACACACACACACACACCAACACAGAAGACACTGAAATGGGAATCCAAGTCAGACAGGAAATGGCAAGATCTCCAGTGTATGGCCCAACATCTCTGAACTACTTTAATTAGTACCAAGATAATTACCAAATAAAATACCAATGTTAATATTCATTCTTAAAAGAAATTGCTCCTTGGGAATCAATAAAGCAATTATAGGATGGGAATATATTAAATGAGAATCAAAGCACCACATGATCTAGCAAAATCCTCAACATGGTGTATGAATGCTTCAAAGGCTAGTAGCTTCATGGTCCTTCATAAATATTCAGCAACATAATTCATAAATATTTGGCACCAATATGCTCATCTTCTATGATGCCATACTAGTTGTCTAGGTTCTGAATGGTGGCAGGAATGTACTAGAATGAGAACTGCTCAAGTATCCAAAAACCACTATCTGTCCTGATAACTGATAATTACTTTTATATGGACACCTCATGTCCATATAAGTGACTTATGTATTTGCATTTGACATTAGTATGCAAGTATGTAAGGGCAGGATTTTTTTGCATTGACATAGTTACATCCAAGTCCTCATTTTTCCATCACTGTTACTTGTGACATATGTCCAGTACTTATGTTGAACTCTCTTGTAGGCTACTATAAATGAGAAGAGAAACTCAAGGTGATGCAAGGGAAATGGGGCCAATAGGAAAAAAACACTTTGTCATGTTTGATGGACATAAAAAAGCTAGAAAATTCTGAATTCAAATATATACAGTACATTGATTCAGAAGGCTTTAAAGATTAATATGTACAATTGACATTACCCTCACTAATGAACTAGCCCCAAGTAGCAACTACTTAAGGTAGGTTCAGTGTAGTGATTTTATCTGAAATTCTGTTGTGGAAGAAGGAAGTGCAATCAGGCCTCCTGAAGCATTGTAGTCTTTAATTATTCTAGAATCTCTTGAGAAACAAAATCTACCAGGCATGGTTGCTTCTAGGAAGTATTGTTAACTTTATCCTTCAGAGAGCAGAGACACAAGATGAGTGCTATGCTCAAGAGAATCCTTACCAACAGAGAAAACTTAATTGATACAGTGGAAATCAACAATAATGCCAGGAAAGTAGAGATCTAATGCTTGGTTTTTAAAAATGTTCACGAATGAAGGTAATTTATTTTTTTTATTTTAGTCAATTGGATAATCATCTGAAAATCCATACTGAATTGATGTATTAAAGCAGGGGTGTCAAACTGCCGGCCAATGGAAGCCGCACCCACCCCATTGCCGGCAATGGCAAAACAGTCCCGACACGTTGTGTGACATCATGTGACGTTGTGGGTTTGACAGGTCTGTATTAAAGGGTTACTGAAACTGGCGATATGGCCACTTAGTACTCCCCCTTAGGAGACTTTAGGTATTGCTAGATATTTGTGTACTAGTTTTGAGTGTTGTTAGATCATTTCCTGTGGCACTTACATAAAGGGTAAACCATACTCAAAGAGAGAGCAAAGTAATAACTTTAATTATCTTGTCAGCTTCTCCCAGCCTTACCTTCATCTTTTCCAAGAACATCTTGCAGCGGGAAAGTCTTCATATGTATAATTCAGTACTTGGAGTCTTCCCCAAGTGTTTCATGATCTAAAGACACTATTTTAATTTTTTATACTTTAAGTTTTCCTCACCTCAGACATCTACAGGACTGTGCATTTGGCATGTCAAGGATGCTATACTGTTGTGGCATATTATTCCATTTTCACCTGTGTGCAGCATTCCTAAATATCCTGACATATTGCTAATGTCAATGGGAAGAAATTGACTGTCTTATCACGGAACACAAAAAAGCCAAAGCATTGAACTGTACTATGATATTTGAGGCTTTATGTCTCGCAGTGATTAATTAAGATATTCACTTCAGATGCATTAGACATATGTATTCCAAGAAACTAGAAAGAAAGAGAGGAGCAAGGTGGACAGACCTGCTTAAAAGGGCAGTAAGTGAGTGCACCATTGGAAAGCCTGAAGTACCAGGTTAGAAACAGATCATCATGGAGAAAATCTATCTGTGTGGTCACTAAGAATCAACACTGACTGGATGGCACACAATCAACTGATCAATCCATTTAAACAAAACAATAAGCAAAGTTATTTACTCCAATTTAATCCAAAGAAATTTCAGCCAATAGCAATTCCTAGAAAATTCTTGAAAGAACAAGATATGAATTTGTGGTTTGGATACAGTCTTTTAACACCTTTTGGTCTACTGTTCTCAATCTACACTGACTTCAAAACACAGTGGATTGTCTCAGAAACAATAGTAAGTGCTGTAGAGAGACAAAGTTATCAATATGTTTGGAATATCAGAAATATATCTCTTGCTCCCATGATCAATATTAGCTTTCCACCAAATAATTATGAGGCTTCTATCCAATGCATATATTTGTTCATTTGGAAGAGAAGTTAATTTGTATTATTACTGAGGCAGGGTGGGGGGAAACTACCTGGCTATGGTTGAGATTGACAGGATTCTTAGTGTTGTGTAGTGGGTTCTTTGGCGCAGGAATGAAGACGAGGTAAATGAGTACAGGAAAACTCATGGTTTGTTTCGTGCAGAATCTGAACAGAGGAAATGGCTGCAACTAGCTGCAATATATAGTCTAGGCCCTAGGCAGCAGCCAATAGGTTTGAAGCAACCCTTGCCACCTAGGGATTGCCAATAGTAGCACTGGAGACTTGTAGTCTGGGTTGCTGGAGAGCCGTTAGCTGCTCCAGCAACCCGCGTGGTATTACTAATGAGCCCAGTACATAACACTTAGGATGATAGATGCATTGCTATTTGCAATATTAAAACCTTCTGTTTCTTGTAGACATTCATATAGTAATTGATTTTATGGCTATTTGGAAGGAATGGCCCTTGTTGTGAAGAGTAGTGATGTTCAAACATCTAATGCATCTATGGACAATTTTGAGGCTCCTGTATTTCTATAAACAATCTTTTCATAATAGTACATTCTTATGGCCAATAAAAATGGCAGATTATTCCAATGTCCACCACTGGCAAAGTATCAAAATCCTGGAATGTGTGGAGCCAAACTGAGATTTTTGTTTGTTTTGTGGGCATTCTTCCTTCAATAAAATGAATTTCTGTTCAAAGATCAGCTGTTTTCCTAGCAACGGATACTGATATCAATGTCCTGGTTGAATAGACATTTTCCCCAAAATGTTTTTTTCTGTCTGCTTTTGTGGGGTTTTATTATTCTATCAATGCATCTGAAAGGATATTTGTAAGGACAGATAAATCATACCCATATATTATTCATTATATCTATGCACCTAAAGTAAGTAAATAAACCTGCACATATCTATGAGAAATATTGTGCCTTTTCTACACAATTGTGAATGTTTTCCCCCTAGAGCAGTTGTTCTCACTCTCATTCATTCCTATTATCACTTGGAAGTGCAATTTACTCCCATGGATTCATTCAATGGGGGAAGATTATTGGGGAGGATTGCTGGTAAGATTGTATTAACCTATAAGCAATATTAGGGCTCCTGCAATCTTTTGTGGTACTTTGCTCTGTAAGTCAATACTTTCCTTTGGACATCTGAAAGAACAGCTGATTCCTATGGCTTTTTGAAAGAAAGAAAAGAATAGATGCTGTGGAATAGTAATGAATTCAAGGCTATTAGAGTACACTCTCAAATTTACTTGTGAGCAGTACTGTAATTCTTTGTAGACTGCTGTTCACATATATTCCTTTGGGCATTGAAAGCACAACAAATTCCTAGGGCAAATAGGAGGAAACGGATATTGCTGTGATTGTGATATATGAACATTTGAATTGCTGGCAGTACAATTTTATGTCTCCAGGAGCAACACTGGTGGTCCACTAGTTTTTTTATGAAGCTTCTGATGGCACTATAAATCAAAGAAAATAATTAATTAATTAATTAATTAATTAATTAATTCGTTCATTCATTCATTCATCCATTTGTTCATTCGTTCATTGTTAGAGAGGGCGCTATGGCAGAAATATTATGCTCTCTAGGTATTGAGGCTATTCCATCCAATATCAGTAAATATGACAAGGGTTGTTCCTTATTTTATATAGTTTCTGTTTATGGCAAACAGTGCTTTTTTTTGTAAAAGAAAAAGGTGCCGGAACTCACACATGTCATACAACCCGTCTTGCCTACCCTATAAGGTTCCATCCCAAAAAAGTGCCGGAACTCCGTTCTGAGCGTTCTATGAGAAAAAAAGCCCTGATGGCAAATATATTTAGTCACATTAGTTCTCCTGTCTGCTTGTCATCCTGGTATTCTCGTCCCAATGGATACTTATGCCATTTTATTTCCTCTCATTCCTTTGCATCTTAAGAAAGAATAGCTATTTTTAGAGGATGGTAATAAAGTTAGTACTTTGAGGAGTTTGAAGCTAGCACCTTAGAGTATTTTTGGGGCACAGTGGAGTTCCTGCCACTTCTTTTTATTCCACAGTATTCAACTCCCACTCAATATCATCTGTTTACATTGACCTTTTGGAAGAAGAAGCAATACTGCAGAATGATACTGTTATTGGATCCATGGATGTTGGCATAGCCTTTCAGAGGATGCTTGAGCCAAATAGGGGGTCATTCTATGTTTCCATATTGCTTATGATTACATTTTAATAGATTTCTGTGCCTTCAGTTGACACCTATTTGTTTTGTTATCACTCAGTGGAAGTGATTACCACTGAAGAATGGGTCCATTACTTGTATTATGGTACTGCTGGGCTAGCTTTTGGTGCATCTTTCTACCATTTTGTTTAAGGTTGCTACAAGCTGTCTCAATTATTAGTTTGAAGGACTCACAAAAATGTGTTTTTAATAAAATGTGTTAATTTAGAATATTGTACCAGATTCTTCTAATTTTTTTTTTGCTAGACTGGACCAAAACTCTACAGATTCTTAATAAAGTTTTGGAGATTTTTAATTCATGTCCTAACTGAGCAGAGGAACAGACCGAACATCGCAGAAAAGAGAGAAGGGTGCTGTGTATTTTTCCAACAAAATCTATACAAAGGACACCTTTGAGTGAAGACAAATTGGCCTAAACATAAGCTCCAAATATCTGCTTTCAGACTTCTTACTGGCATGGAAGCTAAAATAGATGCCATTGAACACTGTCTCCTGAAAAAATGTGTTCCACATGCATGGAAAATACCTGACCAAGAATGTTTTAAATGCATGAAAATGAGGGAAAGCAGAACTGCAAAACTTCAAAATTGGGATTTGGGCTTATAAAACTTGAATGGAGCTCATAAGAGCAATTAAGTTAAAACCAAATGGACAAAGCCTCCATTTACCTCTATATTTTAAACAGGTTTTAGCACAAGTTTTCTTAAGCTTTGTAGTGTTATGATCTTTTAAAATTAGATTTGAATTTATGTGATTTCCCCCAAAGAAGAAAACTTAAATTTCATTGGGGTTAGAGTTGAGAAAAAAGATACCATTTACTTTTAATAATTAAAATTTTAATCTGTGTACTAGAGATATTTTCAAAATTTGAAGTATCACAATTGCCCACAGCAGGTTTATCCAGATAGAATTTGAGCAGGTTTTGCTCCACTCTTCCATATGCAAATTTAATGAGCTTTTAAAAAGTTTTATAGTCAATTTCTGTGTCCAAATCACACCAGGCATCCAGGCCAATTAGCTCACCTAGCAAAGAATACAGTTTGATGTTTATTAAACATCAGAAACTATTAGCAACAATTAACAGGCAAAACAGGACAAAAGGTTGGCAAAAAAGGAAAGGAGAAACATGAAATAGGCAATAATTTTATATTATCTAATGTAACTTTATTGAATGGAAACAGTACTGTAGGTAATTACTGTAGTATGGACAGTCTCACAGGAACACCTTTGGTTATTTTATGTACATAACAGCAGAACAGAGATAGAAAGTGGGACACCAGGGAATCTTATATTCTGCTCCATTATGGAAACCATTTGGGGATGATATACCTGTTACCACCGGTAAAGCTTGTCCCTGTAGACAAAAAAGAGATTGAGATGTGCTATAAGAACATTACTCTACAAGACCTCAACATTCAAGAAAGCAGACTAGATGACTCCAAGCACTCCATTTTCACTCAATCTACTGTTGTAAAGTGGAAACTGAAGAATTTAACTCCTTTAAAATATATATATACTATACAGTAAAAATAGAAAAATAACAGCTAGGGCTGACTCTAAGAGACCTCTTCAAGTCACATCAATGAGTAAGGAGCACAATGATTATGGCTCCTGGGAACTCCATTTTTTTTCATAATATAGCAAGATAAGGAGATGGGAACAGTTCAATCACACTAGGTACTTTCCTTTCCTACTCTTTGCATGTTTTTAATTAAGAACAAAACCAAACTTTGATTTGGAGGCAAACATATGTTTAACATCATATGTAATAAAGTCCAAAGCAGTATCTGAAACTATTAGCTCCACTGGCTGTTGTTACATTCCTTGCTGTTCTGTGGCCAGCTGCAAGATATCCCCTCCAGTCTGTTTTGCCAACTGTTAGGGCAGTGATCAGGTGCCAGGCAACTGGTTCTTTTGGATCCAGAAACAATAAGCACACCAGTAAATAAATGGAATTTAAGCTTTATTATTAGTTCAAGCGAACAGATTTAAAAGCAAAACATAAAAAGCATCACACCAAGCAAGATGCTATCCAAATCTCTTATAAGCTGCCAGGAGCTTCTTAATAATGACAGCAGGAATACCCAAAGGATAGCCAATTTCCAGTTCTAGGTTCCATGCAGAAGTTTCCAAACAAAAGCAACAACCCCAAGATTTTTATCAAAACCTGACATCATGACTTCATGGCCTTGCTACAATCAAGTGATTACAAGATCTCACCTTGACTGGATGGCACATGACTTTGGGATGGGAACCAAAAGTCTGAGATTTTCACAAGTTTGCAACTATGTAAAGATTCCTCCCCTCTTTCTCGTTTATTCAGTAAACAAGAATGTTAGCTCAGGATGAGCATTAAGCTCCTAGACTTTTCTTAATATGAAGGAGAAATCAAAATATGTCACTAAGCTCCTTGGAATAACAATGGTCTGCTGCATTGCCATGACACAATCTTCCTGTTCTGTCCCAGCCTATGTGAGTCCTTGTTATGCTCACAAGGAGAGACCCCTCTTCCAAGAAACAGGCAGGAACCGCAAGAAAAAACCAACCCCTTTTATTCTCACAGACCTGAGTCAATGTCCAAGGCAAACAAACACAGTCCACAGAAACTTGATCCTCAACACAAACAGTTACCTTCAGCAACCAGCACTTCCCACACCTTCCCTTTTGTAATTCAGCCAAGGTGTGGCTTCCTAATGCCTTCTCCTTTGTCTTTGGAGCCGCCCCATTGCATTCCTCTGTCCTACTCGCTTCTCTTGCCTGTGCTTTCATGCATCTTGGGTTTGTCCCAACTGTTCTTCATCACTGTCCAACTCAGGCTCCCAGGAGCCAGACTCCTCGTCTGACTGTAAGTCTTGGAGCTCCTCAGAGCCTTCCTCTGACTCTAATGTCACTTCAGGTCCCTCCTCCTCATCTGATTCCTCAGACTCAGCTGCTGGATCTGCTGGCTGGCGAGGAATCACAACACTTCCCACTCCTTCCTAATATTAAATCATAACATGCTGGTTTCAAAATAAAGCTTCTAACACCTTTATCTGCTTCTCTAAAGCTGATGATGGTATTATTCATTAAACCTGGTGCATTTGCACAAATTGTATTGTTTTTGTTTATGTGGCTTTATAAACTACATTTATGTATATTAACTCCCATAGATATTCAGTGCACACAAGTTGCATGTGCAACGGTGTCACTTGTTAATACTTGAAATGAACTTTTTCTTGAATGCTTAAATATTCAAAGCAAACAAATGCTTGGAGACATCAAGCTCAAAAAACATTTGATTCTTTCATCAGAAATTTCTATTACGCTGAGGATGTTGAAGAGGTTTGCTTACTGTACATTCATGAACTCAGTCAAAGACCAGTTGCACAACCTTTACCCTCTTTCCATGCATTTGTGAAGCTAAATAAGACTTTTACCAGCTACAATAACCCCATCAGTTATCTGTGCAGTACTGTAAACAATGAAAATCTTATTATGTACTTAGAATTCACAGTGCTATTTCCATGGTAACTCTGTTTTCATGCCATATCTTTAATGAATAGGTAATGAAAGAAATGCTGCATTTACAACTTCATTACCAGATTTTTTTTAAAAAGAAACACATCACCAGTAAATTTGAATGATATAAGTTGTCATTTTTAGAAAAATGACAGAGTTCACATTCAGATGCCAAGGTTGTCATTTTCAAATGGCAAAGTAAATTTCAGAAACATACATGGTCTTTAGGTATATATCTCCATCCCTCTGAATTCATTGTATGTACACAAAGACAGATACTCAAATCACTTCATTTTGCTTTTAAAGGTACAGTAAGTGCATAGAAACTTACAGAAGTGATGGGAGGGGCTCAAAAGGTTTGCGTTGTCCCATGGGGTATGATTGTGAATCTTAATACAGGTTGTGTAATTTAATGCCTAAATAAATTATAGAAGTACTGACTCATATACATACTGTTTAGGGTAAGGTGGAAAGATATCAGAAATGTACTGTACTGTAGACAACACTTTTCTTCAGGAAAGAACAGAGAAAAGTAATTCTAGTCACTCAGGTGAATCAACTGAAAGGAAGCTGCCAGCTAATATATATATATAAAGGGTATAATCACCGCACCTAACTACAACACCAAATGACTCACTGAGCCATCAAAGGGGAATGCTTGCTGTCCTGACAGATTCATCCTACTGAGTGTGTCTCATGGAAGGAAAGATCTACTTGTCAGAAAGGAAAAATCCAGTTCAGCTAAAAGGGAGGACCCACTGATGGCCTCTCCCTAAGAGGAAATGAAATGAAAGGGAATCTGGAAGGGAATGAGTTTCAAAACATAATTCTAACTCTGTTAAGGAAGTTGTCACAGAGCGTCCCCGACGAAAACCACAAACAGCCGTAGGTACGAGTGACAACGTTTATTTCCACACAACGAAACAGGAACAAAGTCAGCATTGGCAGCACTCCGCTCCAACGCTCTTTTATCACTAACTGCCCCCAGAAGCCCCACCCCACTGGTGCAAGCCAACATCCGTCCGCATGCTGATAAGTACCCCACCCCCTCCACCCGTGCGTGTGTGCTCTGGACTGCGTGCAGACTCACCCACCATTAGGTAAGCCTGCCAAACATCCCCCACCTCACCCCCCAACATCCCAGCCACACACACCCTGCCCGCGGCATATAACCCCCACCCCAGGGCCACCCCAGGACCAAATGTGACATGGTATTTACCAACTTGGTTTCCAGATGTAAATGGCTTTCATCAATAAACTTTCAGCTGTCAGTCAGAGGAGAACTTTGTGTGCTTTTCCTTCAGATGTGAGGAAAATCTTTCCTCGGAAGCCTGATCATAAAGGGGAAATCCTCTATTGGCATCTGACGGGGAAAGGGGAGGTGATAGATTTTCCAATAGCTGGAGCATGGCAGGGAGAGGTCACCTCCACACCTGATGCCATCCTATGAAACCTCTCCACCTGCAATCACTAGTTGCATTTGAAAACACTCTGTTTGTTAATGTATTAGTCATCCCACTTGATTTTGACCTTCCCAAGAAGGTAGCAGCTATCTCTGCTCCCTAGATCTCATGCCAGGCATGCATAACATTGTACAAGGCATTGCTGCCCCATATTTAGTCTTTTCTCTCACTCCAACCAAGCTGGTAAATCAATCCTAATGCCATTGCTCTGCATTTACAGTCGCACAGAGGAAGATTCATTCTTAAAACTGCTTTTCTTCTAGGCGACAAGTTCACTGTCCCTTCCACAAATTATGTCAATTCTTAGCTTAGGGTAACTTGGATTGTCTGAATCATTTCCCTTTATCATTTTGTATTCTTTCATGGCAGCATATTTCCCAATTCTGGAGATGAGCAGTAGCAGCAATATGCTTGGACAGCTGGATCACCAGGAGCATAAAATCAGGAGGAAGAGAATGATTTCAGGAGGCAAAATAGCCTTGTCTTTTAGGTTAAGTCTCAGCTCAGTTGAGGTATGATGATCAGTTGCTAAATGTACACACACACCTGTTATTTGTGTCTTTTGGTCAATATTTGACTCCAGTAAATTGCCTGGACTAATCCCTGCAGTTGCCTTCTTCCTAGGGCTGAGAGACAGTGACTGGCACAAACCCATTCCACTAGCTTTATTCCCACACCTACAATGCATGGTTTTCTGGTTTCTATCCCAATGACTTTAACCATGACATCAAACTGGCTCTCCTTCTGTCATGATCAGATGGCATAAAGTGTTTCACCAAGTTTTCTGAATTCCAGATGAGCTGCAACATACTATGAAAGTATGCTAAGAAATGGTCAAGTGATTTACCATTAGGTTTCTTTTGCCTTTAGTACCGTACCTAACACTGCCTTAGTTGGGGAAATCCATTACTATGAATAAATATCTGTATCTAAGAAAGACAATGACAGTCCCTTCTACATACTTGATTGTGTATTTCTGAACTTGACAACACTCCAGTGTAATCTAATAGAGTTGCACAGTATCTCTTACCTGAAACTTGACAAGGATCAGAGATTATCACCACCTTTTGAAGTTGAATTTGAAAAGAATATCTATTTCCCAGTCCATTTCTTTACTCATCACTGGTTTTGCTTGTTCACATGCCCTTTTCAGGCAGAAATAGGAGAAGGAGAACTTGCCTCGCTCTGAGCTTCTGGGCAATGGAATTTGGATGGGAACCTATATACATCTGATTTTACTAGACTTCAAAGCCCCATCAACAAAGCCAATGGATGTGGGGTACACAGGTTCATACAACAATCAAGAACTACCATTGCCTAGAAAATGCCTATGTATGGTTTGCTATTTTATAAACCCATATATGAATTAATGAAAACATTCCTGTATATTCTACAATGTAGGAAGGCAATCATATTTCATACAGATATCAGTAATGGGACATAGAGCTCCAAAAGGAAGAATTCTTCTCCTTAACAAGAATTAATATTACAGAAAACACGGATTCTACATTGCTGAAAACAGACTAATGAGCAGAAGCCGGGCACCCAGCTACAAAAGCTTTCATTCTCTAATTGTCAAAAAGCATTAAACATCAAGTATTTATTCTGTAGCAGAAGAAGAGGGAACAGACTTCAGTGCCTCCCTCACCAGAGGTTGCCTCTAATTGTCATGCATAGATTGCAATAGAGGCTATGGAGAGAAATTTGTTTGCATTTATTAATCAAAAGGAGTCAAAAGCGCACAAAGATATCATCAAGGCTCCCTTGTGTTAGAGGAGGCTGACAACTAAAATTTCTGATGAAGTGTTTGCAGAATGTTTGCAATCTGTTCAAAGCCTTTCTACTTCACAGGTGCAAACCTTTCTATCTGTTACATCAAAGAAACAATTGAAAAATTAAACATAGTCAACATTGCCATACAAGTTTTAATCTTCTATTTTGAAAAGACAATGGGGGAGAGAGAATTAATTTCAAAGCAGAATCCTTGGTTCTCTCATGATTCATGTGTATGCATTAGTATTTCATTTGGGTTTTTAAAATGGATGTTTGGGTTTAGCCCAGTTTCATCCTTGCTCTTTTATGATAGGGTGAAAATAAGAAAATACACTTTATTCTTCTTGCGTTCATGTCATGGATATCATGATATCATGGATTGCAAATGTCACAGACAGGTTAACTAAAGGCACACCACATAAAATAGAGTATTAATTATTTTCCTGTGTTGCTAGGAAAAGTGAAATACTGTAAGAGTAATTATGCTTATTTTAACCACCACTGTGGCACTTTATAATGGACTATGTAACAATATTGTTTCTCTTTTTGTCTTTAATTTATTCTGAACTTAATGAGATATGGGATATAGCTTATGAAGCAATTTGATAGTTTTAACTCCTGTCTAAATTTTTAGATTTGAGCAGGATAATCCAAACATTCAAACACAGCATATCCTATAGTATAGTATTAATAATTTCCCCTCTTTAAGTATATTTTATGTATCCTGAACAATTGATTGAACGGCTATGTTAGACTGCTGACATTAACAAAAATAGACATTTTCTTTGTGGTCTTATCAAGATATGTGATACATTCGCCTATGCAGGCCTGGATAGTCAAGATCTGGGAGAAAAAAGGGTTAATATACAATTGTTTGGGTGCTGTGCTCAGTTTATATTGACACAATATTAGTCTGGAGACAATGAGCCTTTTCAGATGTTTTGGCTGCCTTTCAGCTAATACATATAATTCAGATGTTTGGAGAGAAAAATGAATCGTGTGGTAAATGCATGCAAGCTGTCAGTCACAATGGGGGGAAAAACGTGACACATAACATATACCGACAGAATTTGCAAGAATAAGTCCCTATTGAATGCTGCTATTTTCAAGAATCTAAATGAAGCAAGACAGATTAGAATGGACTTTAGAAAAAGTAAATGGGTCAAGCACTGAGAATCAAATCCTGGGATAGAAACTTTAATGTCCTAACTAGGGGAAGGGAAATAAGCTATTAGGAGAGAGGATAGAAAGGTTTTGTAGAAAAAGAATAAATACGTTTCTTCACAGTTATAGCAGAGCCATATCAAATCATCCTATTCATTCCTCCCCCCCAAAAAAATTACAAAAAGGAAAACCCAGTAATCAATCTTCTGCCATCTAGCTGTTGCAGCAATCTGGTGGGTTTGGCATCCTTTGCCAACTATTAAACAGTCCCCTTACGGCTACTTAGACAACAAGAATAGCACCACCTCTAGTTGGCTGCAGGAAAAAAGATTATGTTCCAACTTTGTCTAGATAAATTCAGAAAACGCACTGCAATCTTGCTGGAAGTTTTACATCAGCCTATCCCTTCAACTAATCAGTTAATTATTTTTCCTTCATACATTGCCTTCCCCCCTTAAGTTTAGTTAGTTCACATGAATTCAATATATATTCAATACAGCTAACATTCATAGAAGTACACATTAAAAATTGCACACATTCCTTTTTGCTGTGGAGAGGAAATTAGCGACAGGAATACAAAAAAAAATTAAAGAGAAAAGCTGAGGATGAGGATGTTTTATCTGATGGGCAGAGAAAGGTTCTTTCTGTTGTGATTAGAATTAAAGTTCCAATGGTAAGGAAATACTGTAAAATTTTATACTAGTTTTCCTCAATCTGTTGAGGCAGCTGCTCCCAGGATTAATCATTTATTCCTTTTTTTATCACAACTTTGGATAAAAAAAGAGCAATATATGCAGAAATAGTAGACAAGATTAATTAATTTCATAATCATAAAAATATTAAATATAGTCCTCCTATTGAGGTAAGTCCAGTTAAAAATAGACTTGTGAATAAAGCGAACATTTTTTCAATTAATGATCAAGAACTGCCTTGTGACTCTTCTGTACTAGAAGATTGAGGATTGACTAAGCAATATCCTTCTCAATGTGTGACAGCCAGCAAACAATTCAGTATACAGTACATATATCCTCCTTCACCCTAGTTGACATGTGATTTCCAAGCATCGTCATATTACAAGATAATGAAATATTTTGAAGTGTCAAACTACTTTTGTCATTATTACAAAACTGCTTAGGGTTTGCAGACCAAAATAAATCTGGACAGAGTCATTATGAGATAAGATTATTTGATTTAAATGTGTAAGAATGGATACTCAAGGTCTGGAACTTTAACTGAACTATGAATACCAAACAGTTAATTTCTGACAACTAACAATGCTTTTTTTAAAAATTTCAGCTATAGTTTTGCCTAAATCAGGACTGATCTGTGACATCTGGATCACCATTGGTGAACCTTGGTTTGCATTTACATACCACTAGATCAGTGGTGGGATTCAGATATGTGAACAACCGGTTCTCTGTGTGGATGCCACTTCCGGAAATCCATTCTGGGCCTTGGCAACAAAAAATTAGCTACCGGTTCTGCCGAAATGATGCGAACTGGCTGAATCCCACCACTGCACTAGATATGTGCATTACTCTCAGGGCAATCTAGCTGAATCACTCAATAATATGTTTTTACTCCAATACTTGCCACATCATGTTTCATGCTTCGTTCCAAGGCCACTTGATTATATATATATTTAATGGCTACCAAAATAATGTCTGTCCTTTCAAAATGTTGCTTCAGTCATTCAGTCTATTATACTTTTCTTTAATTTCTCTGAACTTTATGCATTATTATAACATTGTAATATCACTTTCACTTTATACTTTATCATAGTATTCATCAGGATAGTGTTAGCCGAATAGTATTTGGGCTCATAGTATCCATTCCTAGATTAGATAGATGATAGATAGATAGATAGATAGATAGATAGATAGATAGATAGATAGATAGATAGATAGATAGATAGATAGATAGAGATAGATAGATAGATAGATAGATAGATAGATAGATAGATAGATAGATAGATAGATAGATAGATAGATAGATAGTAGGCAGGCAGGCAGGCAGGCAGATAGTTTTCTGAGTCAATGTCCTAGACAACTTGGCTTCTCCATAGAATATAACTAGAAATTGTATGATAATGAGACTGTTGATGATTACCAGGTAGCATTGGTTATCATTATGCATTTAATGAATATTTTCTGGAATAGATATACATTACTGAAGACAATGTAGAATATGACAATGCTTACAATGTTGTATTTTACAAAAAATATTTTTTATTAAAAAGTTTTACAATACTAAAAGATAACACAAACTGAAATAAGAAGAAAGGGGAAAAAATACGAACTGCAAAAAAGAAAGCATGAAAAAAGAACAACAAAATA